>NC_046167.1:64792463-65122463 GCF_011064425.1 Rattus rattus | reverse complement strand
GGAGGAGGCAAAGCCTGCTTAAGAGGAAAGACGACTGTTGGTGATCACACAGTTATGGGGAGAGCAAGAGACGTGCAAACTATCCGAGTGAGAGCGAGAGAACAGCACTTCAGAGGGAAACAGACAGGCCCTCAGCAGAGACCTCAGAACACGCCACTGGTTGATGGACCTGGGAGACAGAATCAACCGGGGCTGGATGAGGAAAAGCCCTGCAGTAATGTGAAAATGAAAAAAAATAAAAAGAACAGAAACATTTGGAACATCTGTCCTTAGCTTTTGTTATATATCTGGGTAGTTAACATGAATGTTCAGGGCTGGTGGGATATATAGACCAATAGAAAGGTTCGAAAGAAAAAGAAAGAAAGAAAGAAAGGAAGGAAGGAAGGAAGGAAGGAAAGGAAAGGAAAGGAAAGGAAAGGAAAGGAAAGGAAAGAAAAGAAACAAGGAAGGAAGAAGAAAGAAAGGAAGAACAAAAATGTATCGGGAAAGAGGAAGGAACTAAGGAATGAAGGAAGGGAAGGAAGGATGTTGGGGAGTGTGATGTATCTAACACACGTGTTATGTAAGCACAAGGATCCCCCAGGCAGGCGTAGTGTGTCCAGGTGTAATCAATCCCCAGTGCTCAGGAGGTAGAGACGGGATCTCTGAGCAAGCTGGCTAGCTAGACAAACCAGTTCAGCCAGCTCTGGGTTCAAGTGAGAGATGCTGCTTCAATATGTAAGGAGGAGACATCCTTATGGCATCTGAGGTCAACCTCTGGCCTCCACATACATGTGCACATGCCCCTGCAGCCATGTGTGCTCACACACATGCAAACACACAAACACCCCTCACATACACAGGGGGATAAATGAGGGGGCCGGTGAGGAAGTCTGTTAGAACTCTTCCTACAAGAACTTGTACACAAGCTACAGGCATCGTTCAGTTATTTCATTAAAACCCAACTGCCCTTAAATAAGTCATCTCTCCCTTTGAGTTTCTTTCTCCTTGTCTGTTAAATGGAGGCGAGCTTCCCCTCCCCCCACACTCTTTCTCCAGCATAACTAGACTTTACCTACGTTTTTTTTTTTTTTTCCAACTCTGATTTTTCTCAGAGTTTTTATTATTTTCTGGCCAATTTTTTTCCCAGGCAGACATTTTCAAATAATTTCTGGAGCCAAATTATCTTCCACCTTTCTATTTAGCTTGGGGGGAATTAAAGACAAGACAGGGTGTAACCCCTGCTTTGTGTCACTCAGTCAAAAGACTATTGTCTGGAAATCTCCTCTCAGATACAAATATCTTGAAACAAAGACCAAAACCAATATGGAAATTTTTTAAAAGGAGAGAGAGAGAGAGGGAAGAGAACATGTTCCAACTACCCTTCTTGCATTTTTTTTTTCCTGCTAAAATCATTTCTACCCGTTAGGTAGACAGCAGCGTAGACCATATTTAACCAAATACTATTCATGCATAACGAGAAACATGGATGCATTGCTTAGGAAAGTTACATGCTATAAACAAAACCTGACAAACTGTTCTGACTTTGATAGTGCAAGAAGAAACAGAATAAATTAGACGCTAGCCACATTCTTCTCAGCTTTCTGATGGGCTTTGTCCAAACAGTTCAGACAATTGCAAAATATTAGTCAAGCCATGTTCGCGCATTCTTCCATTGTGATTTCAGTTTAAGAATGTTTGTTGAATATTTACTTTATTGTTCTAGCTGTAGACCTTGGGGGGGACACAAGATGGAAGAGAGAGAGAGAGAGAGAGAGAGAGAGAGATTTTCTTGTTAACAGAAATTTCTCACTAGACTCAGTATAAACTACAGTAAAGAATGTATGAATGTGTTATTTATGTCTTTCGTTTGTGAATCAGTGTACATGTTTATGTGTGCATGTGCATGCATATGCATGCGTGCATGTGCATGTGTGCATGTGCATATATGTATGTGCACATGCACCTATGGAGGAGAGACAGAGATGTCAAGTGTCTCAGCTCCTCTACTTTTGACACATTCTCTCACTAAACTGGTAGCTCATCAATTCAGCTTAGTCTGGCTTGCCACAAAGGCCCAGAGATTTTCCTGTTTTTGCCTCCCCAGCACTGGGATTACAAGAGCATGTCACTTGGCCCAGGTTTTATGTGGATGACAGGAATTTGAATTCAGGCCTCTTGTTCTCACTTGCACAGAAAGCACGGCCCTGACCCAGGTCGTGTCTCTTTTACCAGAGCATAGACGAGAGCTGTGTGTAGGATACACCTCATCTCAATGACCAGGAGATAGAAGAAAGGATCGCAAAGCTACTCTTTTCTAACCGTTACTGAAGGACTGGCTTTCTAAATAGAAATGGGCTCCACAGAGTCTACAATTCTCTTCTGAGTATGTACATGTCAAGAAAATGGGTATTTTAAATTGTTTATATGCCTTTCTTATAGACAGACATCCTCTCCTCGACAAGGTTGATGAAAAATTTTAGGCGAACTCTGTTGCTAGGAGTACAATTCCAGAGTGCTGCTAAGTCTTGGTATCAATCACAAAGGGATCGTATGATTAAAAATGAATATTGATTCCAGGAGTCTGAGGAAGGGCTTGAGATTTGCCCTAAAAAAACAAAACAAAACAGAAAACAAACAAAAAAGCTTGCATTGACTCCTTTAGTAAGAAGAGAAAGCATGAGGTACCAAATGGAATTGGGGTTAGGCCCTAGCTGGATAAAGTTATAATGGTTAGAAGGGCAGCAAGACAGAGTGACAAAGATAGCATCTCAAATAGAAAATGGATCCAGAGATTAAAAGGAGGCGGCATGTGTAGACACAGCAGTTAAAAGTACTTCTCTGGGCCCTACAACTACTTGCTGATGGTTTTGTTTGAACTGGGGTTGGGGGTTGGGGGGGTCCAGGGCTCCTGCTTTAAAACCTTCTGGGGTTTTCATAAATTAGTGCTATAATTTCCTGAGGGAAAGAAGCCAAGGACTGAAAGGTGAATCCGGCATGATCTCACCGCTGTGTGGAATCTCACAGATGCTGAGGAGAAGACTGGTTTCCAGAGCTCGGGAAGAGAAAGCAGAGGGAGGAGGGAGAATGGTACACAGCCGCCAGGCTACAGATGGACTGGAAGAATCCATTCTCGAGTTCCATTAAGGCATAGGGCGATTGTAGTTAACAGCATTAGCATCGTATAAGCTACTCCAGGATAGATGGGCGAGCCTGCTTCAAACACTTTCACCGCGAAGAAGCCACACATGGGGGAAGCGATGAACAGGTCCCTTCCGCTGTTTGAATTATTACACAGTATTTTCACATATGAAAACACCACACTGTTTCCCCGTACATACGTACTGTGAATGTGTATCTCTAAAAAACAGCCACAATAACACAGCACCCACTATATATCCATGGGTTGGAGGGAGGACAACCCTAGCCAAGGTAGGGGTTGGTTCCCTGCTTTGTGAATGAGTCCCACTGTTTTGCTCCACGTACAGAATTGTATTATTTCTTGGAGTCACCACCCAAGGGTGGTGTAACGGTTCCTGAACTCTAAGAAGAGGACTTGGGGGGAAGACATGAGGCCCAGGGCTCAGGAAATTCCAGAAGACACTGTCTAGAACCTGCCAGATCCTGTTGGAGGTAACAAGACACTTGGGGGAGCCCGATTCAGCTTTGATGCTACCACGCACTGAGATTGGGGTTGCCCGGATTCTGTCTTCTCTGACCCTGCTTGGTAAAACAAACACACAAACCTACACACACACACACACACACACACACACACACACACACACACACACACACACTTCATTGCGTAGTCTGATTTGACTACATTTATTTTAAAATAATATCCGAGACTCTCCGCTGACTGCTTCTTCCTTCTTCAGACTGGCTCGAGAATGAGCATCTAGGAAGAGAGGCTGTTCAAAACCTAAATAAAACTCGCATTCCCGAGTTGGCCTGAGGTCCCTCAGCTCTTTTCCTCACTGCACTGACTGGTGGGGGGAATGTTTAGAAGAGCAGCTTTTTGAGGGGACCAAAGCAAAATCTCTTAACTTTCATGAGAAGTCTCTTCCAACTGAAGGGTGGGTGTGCTCACTGACCTCCTGGGGGCCAGGGAGGGTGTGCACCTTCAGGGAACGATGGGGAAGCTGCCCCTGCTGTGAGCTCAGAGACTCCTAGTCTGGAGTTATTGCTGAGAGTTGCATGGAAGGACTTTTTAGAAATCTCTAGATGCCTGGAGCTCTTTCAGGAATGAGCAGGACAAGTTCTTGCTTCTTGTATTTTTTTTTTTTCCCCTCTGAGTGAAAATCTTTTTTTTTTCCATTTATTTATTTATTTTATGTACAGCATTCTGCCTGCATATGTGACTGCAGGCCAGAAGAGGGCACCAGATCCCATTACAGATGGTTGTGAGCCACCAGGTGGTTGCTGGGAATTGAACTCATGACCTCTGGAAGAGCAGTCAGTGCTCTTAACCACTGAGCCATCTCTCCAGCCCTGAAAAATCTTGTAATACGTTTGCGCTGTTGTCTTCAAGCCATCTCCTTTGGAGAAACCGACTGACATTCTTTCAAGGCAGTTCCTGTAACGTTTCCCTTCCTCCCACTCTGTTAGTCCAAAGAGCAAAGGCCAAAGTAAAGAGATCAGCAAGAATCCTCAGAGATTTGCCCACAGAAAGAAGACGCCCAGGAAGGAGCGCCTGGGGCTCTGAGTTGTAGCCGTGACAGTCAGAGCTGTGTGACCTTAACAGGGTAGCTTAACGTCTCTTGCATTTCTACTCCTGGAGGTTGTGTGAGATGATTTCATTTTTAAAAGATGCCTTCATTTCCATTTATGTGTATAGTTTTGCCTATACATATGTACATGCACTACATGTGTACGGTGCTGACGGATGCCATAGAAGGGCACTGGATGCCTGGAACTGCGGTTGCAAGTGGTTGTGAGCTGCCACGTGGGTACTCAGAATGGAGCCAGGGCCCTCTGCAAGAGCAGAAACTGCTCTCAACCACGGAACCATTGCTCTGACCACCCCCCTCCCTTTTTGTTCCATCCATAAACAGCAGAGACTCTATAGCTCAGACCTCCTTCAGAATCCCCAGACTGATTTAGGAGTTTAAAACTCATTTGTAAGAGGCGTGTCCTATCCCCGCCTATTGTCAGGATTCACCCAATGAGGTCACGGCTACCTGGATGATTGACAGGAATGAAGAAATCAACCCCGAAGTTGATTCATCCCATGGTATTGATTTCTAATCCTCAGTTCCGCAGATTGTGGTTGTAAATCCACTCTCAAGCCACTTTTCTCCTCTCTTGATTCTCTAGTTTTATCTGAGACCCTCTTTTACGTAACACTCCAGGGTGACTCTTTAATCAGTCCCAGACCAGGGGATTCTTCATAGAAACATAAAGTCCCATCATCTAATGACAAAACAGTGATTGTCACAGGAAGTAGACTCTGCCATGTTCTAATGAAAACATTTAAGACCTACAAACCACAAAACCGCACACGGAAAAGGACTGTGTCATTTGTGTCGTTGCCTGAGGAAGTGTTGGTAAGGTCCCATGGCTGGTAGAAATGAAACCAACACCACGGCCCTAAATGCCGCTTCTCTATCAGGAGGAGAAGCCGGGTGCCTGGGATTCCAGAGAGCCAAGGGGCAGGAAATTTGATCATTTGATCTCACAGGACAGTTAGAAGGCGTCCAGGTCCAGAGGACTGAGTCAGGTTTCAGGAAGTGGGAAGGAGAGAGGGATTCAAACTGCAGGAAAGAGATGTTGAGAGAGATAACGGGCAGTTGTATCAGAACGAACGCAAACCTACAAGGAGGCTCTTTGATGACTCTGTAGCCCAGAAGAGAAAGAGAAGGAGGAGGGAGAGGCATAATAATAGTAATAATGGTAATAAATAATGATAATCATAGAGAAGAAGAAAGAAGAAAAAGAAGAGGAGGAGGAGGGAAAGAAGAGGGAGGGGAGAGAGGAGGAGGGGGAAGGAGGAGAAGGGGAGAGGAGAAGGAGGAGGAGGAAGAGGAAGAGGAACGAGGAAGAAGGGGGGAGAAAGAGGAAGAGGGGGAGGAGGGAGGAGAAGGAGGGGAAGAGGAGGAAGAGGAGGAGGAGGGGGGAGAGGGGGAGGAGGAGGGAGAGGAGGGAGGAAGAGGAGGAGAAGAGGAGGGGGGGGGAGAGGAAGAAGGAGGGGGGGGGGAAGAAGGGGAGGAGGAGGAGGAGAGGGGGGGGAGGAGGAGGAGGGGGGAGGGGAGGAGGGGGAAGAAGGGGGAGGAGGAGGAAGAGGAGGAGGAAGAGGAGGAGGAAGAGGAAGAGGAGGAGGAGGAAGAGGAGGAGGAAGAGGAGGAGGAAGGGGAGGAGGAAGAGGAGGAGGAGAAAATGGGTGGTGAGGCTCCTGGCCTGAGCTTTTCTTCATCCTACACAATGCCAATAAGTTTGCATGTGATGCTCTGAGACTTTACTACTCAGAATCATAAAAGAGCTGGGCACCATTCCCAGAACATTGCTAACTTTTCTTCTTCTTTCTTTGGTCCACATATTATAATTGTATGGGTTTTTTTTTTTTCCTCAAAGCCATTTTCAACTCAAGAAATGGAAAGAATCTGCAGTCCACATGTTACCCAGGGCTAGACCCAGTTTTCTCCCAACAGTGTCCTGCTGGTAAATGGCTCTACAGGAGCAGCAGGGGTATGCCAGGAAACTAAAAATGGCCTGCCTCAGCCCGAGAGGAATGGATGATGACCCTACAGGTGGACTGGGCTTCCTTTCTGCTCAGGATGTTTTGACCAAGCATGGATCCAGGCCCTGTACCTCTCTTGCTCTTACCAAGGAATTGCAGTAGAATATTTGCTGTCAGCTAAGTCAGCTTTCTTCCTGTGTACCCCAAAAGTTGAAGGGACCATTCTTATCACCACCTCGTCCCTTCCACCTCTATACTCCTATAAGCTGCACCCAGAGTTTGCATCCTGGGTAGCATCTTTTCCTCCTCTAATTAGCAATGTGAATCCCTCCGGCACTTGTCTGGGCTGACATAAGGCTTTGCAATCCTTTCTCATAGCTCTTCCCTCTGTCCTCTGTCAGGCCCACAAATTCCATGCTCTCCGATTCCTCGGAATTGTTTAGCATCCTCTGCTGGCAGCACCTACCCAGCTCTGTGCTTGGAGCCACCCACAGGGCAAAGCCAGAAAGGGAAAAACAGACACCTGGGAAATTTCATTTCTTGCAAGTCACTTCACCAAGTTGCGGTTTCCCTCCACAGTCTGCAGGCTTTGACCTAGTTTTCAGATTTCTCTCCAGTGTAGCATCCCTTTATCTCAGAGGGAAACAGGTCACCCTCATTTAACCTCTCCTCAGGGTCCCTGCTCTAAGCCTTTAAGCAAACGGACCCGCCCACACCTTTCTAGGAACATCCATCTCTCCCCCTTGCTTCCTGACCATCTTGTTTCCTTCCTCCCTTTCCTTGCTAAAACCCTTGAAAATGTACTTACCACACAAGCGTAGTCTCCATAGCTGGTGCCCGCCCCCTTTCATATGGATTTGGACTCTAGACTCCAGGCAGATGCAATAGTCGAAGTCACTGGTTCCTTAAAAATTAAGCCAAAGACATTGACACTTGGAAAGATGACATATCAGACAATTGATTTTTCCGATTGCCTTTTGCTTATTATCTTATCAGTCTACCCTTGGGGGAGCTGCAAGTCTAGCTTGGAAGAGGTCTACTCTTCAGGCTACTAAAACCAGGATAATGCCCGGCGTTCTGAACTGAAGGGATGGGGAAGAGAGGTTTTGTGTGCTAGCAACTGAGGAGCGGAGAGAACATAAGAGGAGAATCTCACAGTTCTGCTTCTGAACCTACTGTGTGCAAGGCCTAACCCACACAGCGAAGGCTGTAAAAGCTGAAATTCTAGTCAGCCATCTTGCAGTTAATCCTGGCAAGGTACATGTGTGAGGCATCCCACTTGAACCACCACCCACAGAGGCCAGAAGAGCTTTCTGGGAGCCCTTAGCTTAGTTTATCACTTCATAAATTAAATGGAACCCCAACATTTCCCAGAGGCTTATATAATGATGTTCACAATGTCTCAGACAGAGTCTTGGCTGCACTGCCTACACCACGAGCAGACCAATTTCTAAGGAAAAGGACAGCTGTACGTGTCATTTAGAGATGACCCAAATGTTAAAATCCTCAGGCAGAGGCATTAAAGCAGCCAGTCTCACCATGGTCCGTGAGGCACAGCTAAACAGCCATGCAGAGGATGGAAGGTAATGAGATCTCTGCAGAGAGGCAGAACGCCTAGAAGGAACACTCTGGTAACGATAGAACCAGTTACGGTTTCGAAACCTAACTCCTGAAATTTGAAAAACTACTGGATAAGTCCACAAGAGGACATGAAATGACGAAGGGGAAAAAGGAGTATCGATTTAAAGACAGGTCAATAGAAATGATCCAACCTGAGGGCCAGAGATAAAAACAATAAAAGTAAGACGAAGCCTCTGGGACCCCAGAAAACCGTCACGTGCTCTAACATCCACGTCACTGGAATTTCACGAAGGGATGATGAGAAGCAGATTGGAGCTGAAAACTTCCACAGTTGAAAGAAGATGCAATGTTAGCTACTTTTTTTTTTAAATTTTATGTGCATGTGCGTATGCATGGGCTTGTGATTGCCCATGCAGAGTACCCATGTAGGTGAGAAGCTAGCTTATCGGAGTGACATCTCTCCTACTATGTGGGACTTGCGTACTGAACGGTCTTCACAGTTGGCAGCAGGGGCTTCTGCCCACTGAGCTATCTTGTCAGCTCTGAAAGAGACAAATTAAGTTTAAAGTAACTTTACAAGTCATTGCAATTCAGTGAATGACATAGGGTTAAGCACAAAGGAAACCACATTGGATATATAATAATTAAAGGGCTATAAATCAAAGGTTAAAACAAGATATATCTATATTATATTATATCTATTTATATCTGTCTATCTATTTCTCTATATTACTTTACTATGCATAATATATAGTTACACATATACATTGATAAATTAGATAGATAGATAGATAGATAGATAGATAGATAGATAGATAGATAGATAGATAGATAGATAGAACCGGTGACCTAGAGCCTTCTAGGGAAAAATGACACATTGCATATATTACAGATGGGGGACTAACATGCCAATGGGTTGTGACAGCTTTATCAGAAACCTTGGCAGTCAGGAGACAGTGAATTAATGTCTTATGTGTTGGAAGCCCAAGAACTTTTCAGAGCTAATATCTAAGAGACAGCTTAGCATGGAGGTAGATTAGAGAAATACGGCTCAGGACCAGGAAGTAAGACAGAGATGTGGAGGGTAGAAGTGAGTTCAGAGAGAAAAGGTTCCTGGTTGTTAATGGAGGGTTGGCTGGCACTCTGTCTGTCAGGCTGACAGATCTGAAAGGGCAAGCAAGTACCCCGCGTATGCACACACGAAGGCTGAGAGACCATACTGAAATGGCAGTATCTTGGGAGTGTCAGACCTGACTAGACACAAGCTCACCCTCAAACATGTTCACAAGGTCTCCCCTTCCTTCACACAGCTCTTTCGGCCTCTGTCCCCTGCTCTCCTGATTCAATATGATGAATTTCTACTTAACTCAGTGGCCTGGTTCACATGCTACCTCACTCATTCTATAGAAAAGAATGTATTGGGTACTTCCAATGTACCCAGGAGCTGGCCCTGCCCATAAAGTTCTCCAAGATCTCCCTACTGGAAGCACTGAAAGCCATGTACCCATTGAATCTTTAGATCCATTTGTTAAACTTGTTTGATTTGCATTTGTTGGCCACATACCTGTGCACTCTACATTACCTGAGGCTATGGGCTACGACTCATCTTTGGCTTACAAGCAGGGTCTAGTAAGGTCACTTACAGGCGTTCATTTGGGGGCTGATGAGGTATCTTGGCCAGGAAAGGTATTTATCCCCAAGGGTGATGGCCTGAGTTATGTTCCTGGAACAGACATGGTAGAAAAAGAAAACAATTCCCAAGAGTTGTCCTGGTCTCCCCCTGTGTACCGAGGAGTGCATATGCCCTAGCCCCTCAATTCTACACAGTTAATAAATGTCATAGAAATTGTAAAGGCACTCATTGTTTTAGAACAACTAATGAACAAAAAAAGGGAAAGACTTCCGCTCCCTCTAAATATATTAGAATACTACCAATCAGAAAGAGTAATGTGAATTGTTTCTAATTTTAAAAAAAAAATCACTAAAACAATTCTTAACTCTAATTATCAAATGATAAAAAATCCAAAAATAAATGCACTGATATTTTCTAGTATTTTTAATGTGTTTTTGCTCTTAACAACCAAAGAATGCTTTTTAATTTTTTTGTTGTTTTAACCTGTAGATGTGTGTGTGTGTGTGTGTGTGTGTGTGTGTGTGTGTGTGTGTGTGTGCCCTGTAGGTCCTTTGTTATATTAAGGCTTCCGATTTTTATAGTGTTCCTAAGTATGTGAACAAGTGGCTCTCTATTTCTTGAGCCTTTTCTTGGACCCTTTTATCAGCCAGAATATGTAATGAGGAGAACTCAGGATTGAGGGCTTGGCTCAATGGGAGAGTGCTACCTAACACTCCTGAAAACCTGGGTTTGAGCCCCAGCAGACACAGAAAGCCCAAGCCCCTATTTTACAAAGTAAAACACTAAGAGGTTAAGAGCCTCTCTGTAAGACCACACTAATTGAATTCAACTAAAATCCAGACCATCCAGATTGTCTGAGGTCCACACTTCCCTTAGTTTGGTATCGTGAGGTACAGACTGAAGTACAGGAGCACCGGGAGACTGTAAGACCAAAGTCCAGCAGAGTAAGCCTGGGTGGTGGCCGACATCTCCTCCCAGAAGATTAAGCACCTCTTCTGAAAGTTGGCTTGTCACTCAGCAAGCTCTTCCTGCGCGCCCGTGGCTGGGCGCTCCAGCCACTCCTCCCTTACCATCCACTTATTCTATTCAGAGTTTATAAACCCATCGCATAAAAGACCTAAGAGTTCAGAGGGAGCTGGTTATGAAACAAGGGGGGAAGCGGAGTTGGACCGAAAAGTGCATGTCTGATCTCAAGCTCTATCAAAAACCAAGACAAGAACAAGGCAAAATGCCTTAGTACCTTCAGTGCTTCAGTGTCTTCGCTTGTAAAATGATGTCGGAAAGTCTAGTCACCATGGATACAGAGGTAGGATACAAATCAACTGGGTACTAAGTGAAACCTTCTAGGCTCCAGTAGCAACGCGACTGGGGGGTGGGGGCAGGGAGGGGGTATGAAGAGCTTTAAGCATAAAAGAAAAAAAAACCTAAAGAGACAATCTTTAAGAAGTTGATATTTTTTTTTCTTAGTCATCCCCAAAGAAAGAGGACCAAGGTTGATACCGTCAGTGCTTAACTCAGAATAGATGAAAGGTTCGAAGAAGAAGGAGAAGAAGACAGCTCTGTTGGGGGCGAAGTCTGGAAATAACCAACCACTGATGTTCAAAAGTCATGAGGTCATCATTCATCTTTATAAAAGAGACAGAGGAACAAAGACAAACGAGGCAAGAGTTCGCTTTTACATAACAGCTGCGCGAGGGAACGAAACAGCTCTCCTTCCTCGGGCTCCAGGCCCGAGCGCAAAATGGAAAGCTTTGGGCCGGCCTGTGAAATGAATGCTGTTTCTGGTTTCAACAAATGCTCGGAGACACCATGAAAGTCCTTTTGATAGAGATATAAAGTTTTACTCGTCATTTTCTCCCAAATTCTTTATTTAAAAAGTTTCCCAAATCCTGCAGTCTAGTCGGTGCATTGACCTAAGATCAGCCACCAAGCAAGCAAGCCGCCACTTTGAAAGTCTGGCTCTAATTTTGCTGCCCCGAGCCTCATTTATTTCTGAGACAGCATCTCGGTTTTTATACCTAGGGCTGGCTTTGAACTCACAACGATGTTTCTGCTCTGCCCCCATCCTTCTACTGGAATTATACGTGTAAGTTACCGTTGTGGCTTAGCTTAGACTTCAGTGTTTATTGAACTCTGTATAAGGCACTACATTATTTGAACAAGAATCAATGGTCCCTGCCCTTTTCCTTGTACTCAATCATGATTGCCTTCTTACTGTTCTGTTACATCCGCCCGCGAGTATATATGGATATATTGTTAAGTGAAAAGAAAATTTCTGAGTCAGGAACTTATAGGTCACGAGGTTACAGAATCACCTGTGGCAAGGATAAAGTCTCCTCAAAAACCCTAGGTTACTTAAAACTTTATGCAAAAGTTAAAGTGTACACCATTGCATACAGATATTTGATATTGATACAAAGTTTCCCCCTCAAAGTTTCCTAATAAAATGAAGCTCCAAGGTTTGAGAGATGCTGGGGGGGTGTTAAGAGCACTTGTTACTCTTCCAGAGCACCTGACTCCAGTTCCCAGCGCATGCATCAACTGGATCACAACTGTCTTTAACTTCAGCTGAGGGGAACAGAACACCATCTTCTGTTCCCCTCAGGCACCTGCGCACATGTGGTACACACTCACATACACATGTACACAGGTACACACATGCAGATGCATACACATACATGCACACAAACACACACACACATATACACACATATACACACAAACACATACATACACACACATACACACAAACACATACACACACATACACATACATACACACCATACACATACACGTACACAAACACATAAACACATATACACACATATACACACAAACACATACATACACACACATACATACACACACAAACACATACACACACATACACATACACACACATATACACATAAACACATACACACACACACATACATACACACACACACATACACACACATAACATACACATATATACACACACAAACACACATACACACATACACATACAAACATACACACACACATACACACATACACATACAAACATACACGCACATACACACACATACACATACATACACACACACACACACATATACACACACATACACATACACACACACACACACACACACACACACACACACGAGAAATAAATCCTTAAAAATGACACCGTCCGGTATAGTAAAACATTGAGAAAAAACCCACAATACTTTCCATCTCCTCTGGCTATTTTAGGACCAAATTATTTGTTGTGTTTCCTCTTTTGAATTATTCAAACCAGTTATGCACTTTGCAAAAGTATAATACTACTAAGAAAAATGTCATATTTTTTAATTAACTTGTGGGTTTTTCTGGGGCAGGAACACCGTCTAACTATTCTTATTCTCAAAGGAAAAATCAGAAGGGAGACTTTTCTTCTGAGGTTTCAACTGTAGCTTATGGTGAATGGGGAAAGTAGCATCTCACTTAGGTCTGCCTGGCTGTTCATGAGTGGAGAATAGTTTCAGTTATTCTGTCTGTATAACCAGGAATTTGTGGGAAAAAAAAACAACCCCAATATGATTTTTTTTCAATAAATGTGAGGTTTACCATCCGTTTAGGAAATTTCCCAGGTCACGTTTTCACAGAG
Organism: Rattus rattus; assembly: GCF_011064425.1. Lineage (NCBI taxonomy): Eukaryota > Metazoa > Chordata > Mammalia > Rodentia > Muridae > Rattus > Rattus rattus. The sequence continues at coordinate 65,108,956 of NC_046167.1, read as the reverse complement.
GTTCTAAAGTCCTCTATAGAAAGCTGCCCCCTTCAGCATTGTGGATAACCCTAAAGGAATGGAAGCCAGTTAAATACTTCTTGGCGTGTGCTTCCTCAATCTGCCTGCTCCTGTGACAAAACACTCTTACGAAAAGGAACTGAGGAGGAAAAGATTTATTTGTCTTATGCTTATTTCCAAGCCAAAATCTACCACTGGGGGATGTCAAGCCCAAGATGAAGCAGACACCATGAAGGCCTCGCTGGCTTCCTCCCAGACTCATGGTCAGCTGATTTTCTTACCACACTCAGGACCACCTTGCCAGGAATGGCATTTCCCACAGTGGGCTGGGCTCTCCCAGGTTAATCAGCAGCAAGACAGTTCTCTGCAGACATGGCTACAGGCAAATCTGTTCCAGGCCGTTCCCTCCATGGAGCTTTTACCTCACTCATCACCGGAGTATCTCACGTTGACTGCCAAAGCTACCTTGGAGAACAGGGAAACAGTGTAAGACATTTGAGATATCTAAATCATGTCATCTCAAGCTTTATCAGGTTTGTTGAAAATATCAGGTAATAGCTGTTCAGGGCGCTCTCGCTTGTGTCAAGCTGACCAAGATTCTACCATATATGTGTGCACTGGGGTAGAAGTTTCTGGATGCAAACACCAAGAATTAGCAATAGCATCAGCAATGTGTATTTAGTGATGGGTTAGTGGGAGAGGGGAGACTTCAATATACCAGTCAAATTTTCTTATTCCTGGTATTTCTGTATCATCTGAATAAAGAAAATAGACATCTTCCCCTACCTCCCTCAATCCTCACAATGCCACGCCCCCTTTGAGATCCTATATTGTTATGACTCTGAGTCTTGGCCACGATGTGTGAGCTTTCACGGGCCTGATGTGAGATGCCTGTGGAGAGAGGACAACATCAAAGACCGTGCCTAGCTGTAGTAGTTACCACCGACGGCTGTGGCACATGGAACCATCTCCACTGTTAGGAAGATGAGCATCCTGGACCATAGTGGGCACAGGAGCTGCTGTGTGGCAGTGGCATAGTGGAGGGGACATAGGCAGTCAGCTCACTGAGAGGACCGGCATTCTCAGGTGCCCAACTTATTCAATGAACTTGGTCTGTGGAAGACATAGTCAGTTGCACCATTACTCCTCATTCATTCTCTCCTTCTTTCTGATAATGCAACTCATCGTGTGTCTAGTGAAAAACCCTCTTTGGCTGGAGAAATAGCTCAGTCGTTAAGAGTGCTCACTGTTCTTCCATAGGATCTTAGTTCAATTCCCCAAACTCATTACATGGCTTACGACCTCCAGACTGTAACTCTAGATCCATCCAGGAGATCTCATATCCTTTTCTGGACTCCGTAGGCACTCATACATAATCGTAACCATTACATGTGTATCATACATACATATTACACATACACATATATATACACACACACCAAAATAAATAAATCTTAAAAACAAAGAAAACCCTTTTCCTAGGCTTTCTTGATATTGATGTGGCTGGGCAATTTATTGTTGACCAATAGATTGAAAGCAAGGCTTTGGGTGATGTTTTCTGAAAATCGTTCTTTGTAGGGTGAAGAAGGATTCAAGGACCATCTTTGCTATCTTGTATCTTTAGACCTTCGTCTTCAGGTGCCTGGAACCATAAGGGGTAGAAGAGTCATCTTGTACACTGTGACCCTCATGCTGGCATCTCAGAATAGGACATTAAGGAGAATGCAGACCCTTGATTATCTCATAGGGTAGCTTTAGAAATTCTAGATGGATTTCCCCCTCTGGAAAGTCTCTCACATGAGACTGTGGTCCTTGCTTCGCTGAACCGCCATAATCAGACCTCTATGGTCAGAGACAATCCTAACGAGTTCAGAGTCTTCCAATCTTAGCTCCAGATAGAGTAAATGAAGAGCTTTCAAGGTTCTGGATGAGGGGATAAGATCCTGCAGAATAAGAGGGTGCATCAAATGAGCCTTAAAACTTCAGGAGACTCTGGGAGATAACATAGATTAAACTGAGGTTGCAAGGAAGCATGTCTCGCTGCCCAGGACATACCGGAAACTACTGGTCTATGCTGGAGGATTCTGTAAGAAAAAGGACAAGTCAGAGTTACTTTTTGGCTCTCTCTAAAATTGGAAGAAAGGTTAGTTCTCACTCCTCCCAGGATAGGTGACTTCTGGGTCCTCAGTCTGTAAGGTTAATGCTGGTTCCCAGTACTCTTCGTGGTCATGAGAAATAAGTCGTACACCTACTTTCATTATTATCATCTTCTCTGCTCAGACTTGATCACATTTCATGCTGACTGTCATCCAGCTGCCCACCATGTCCATCGCTGGGTGACTTAGAAAACTACTGCATCCAAGAGCGGAGACCAAAGAGGGGAGAACCCGGCTCCTACCACCATGTTCCCTGAATGACCCAGCCTCTTCTTACTTCCATCACTTTTATTAATTATTTCGTAAAGATATTCCAAGTTAAGGCAAGGTAAGATAAAACCTAATTAACTCTTAACAAGAAGTTTCTTTTTATTTTTTTCACACTTGCTGGGAACGATGTATTGCCTGTTAGTAAGTAGTATAAGTAATTATCGTGAAACCAGTGTATTTTAGGCAACCCCGCTGAAATGGCGTAAACAACATTTCCTGTGTCAAAAGCAGAGATCCAAGTCTGTTTTAGAATGGTCCCTCATCTCCATCTCATAATTCCTACCAATAACTTGTCTTTTTATATACACTGGCATCCGTGTGGAAGACAGCATCCCACATTGACCAAGTCTCCATCTGGTGACAGACGGGGAAACAGGAACGTAGACTATCACTTTATGCAGATGGATTTCTATTAATACAAGCAAGTGACCCTGAAAGAGAAATCGGCTATCTCCAGCATAACTTGCAGGAGAGAGTTCTGCATTTCCTGAAAACAGGTTATTTCTAAATGCACAGTGCCGCCTTTCAAGCACTGCCCGAGCATTTTATCCTTCTAAGAGCTGTTTTTTTTTTTTAATCCCAAAGAAGCCTGTGGTTCTGTCTCTTTACTTGGAAAAGGATGCAAAAGATATGGAAGGAAGGAAGGGACCATGGGGTAATAGTGAGAGTGACAGGTGTCTTGTAGGAAGGAACCCCAAGTTGTTTTGGTCACTGTTGTAGATCCTGCATGGTAGAGGTACACTGTGGATGGGAGAGGGATGAACATGAAGGGAAGTGGTTTGATTCATTGTGTCTGTCTGTCTTTCTTTTCTTCATGAAGACAAGCAACGTTAAATACAATCAAGAGCACACATCCAGTAAATTAGTACTTTTAAAACGTATCCAAGTGATCTCTTATTATGGTTTGAGTATGAAATATCTCCATAAATTCATGTTTTACATTCTTGGTTCACCATGTATTTGTGGAGGTTCTGAGAGCTTTAGAAGGAGGGAGGAAATAAGTCCCTGAATGTGGGTTCGTAGAGACCTATTACTGCTGCCTGGTCTCTCCCTGTCTCACCACGCTTCCTGGTTGGCAATGAAGTAAACAGCCTTCCTCTACCACACAGTTCTGCCACTATGTTCTTACCCAAGCACAATGACTGGAGCCTCTGAACCTGGGCAACAGAATATATCTTTCTTTCATTAGGTCCCTTTGCCACAGTGGTGTGAAAAGTGGGTGAAGCATCCCCTGGTGGTCACTAGTAAGGTCTTAAGGGATAACTTAAAGTGATGACTTCGTTAGCTTCGGTGACCAATCATGGCTGAACATAACCAGGAGGATTTCAATGGTGCTGTGGAGAGGCTCATTAGAGAATGAGTCCTGAGGACAAACAACTGACTGGTCCTTCAATAGAGACAGGAGTATGGTACACCCATGTAACAATAAACTACCCTATGGGAGCCAGTAGGATGAGTCGGCGTGTATGCAGGCCCACAGGCATGCACACGTACACAAGCACACACACAAATTGCCTCCCCACAACATAGTACATGCTTCTTGATATAGTTCTAGAAAGTGTCAAACAAATCAAATAGAAATTGTTCTGGATAGCTTTTTGTCAACACAAGCTAGAGTTATTTGGGAAGAGGGGCTTTCTTTCAATTGAGAAAATGCTTCCATCAAATTGTCCCTATAGGCAAGCCTATGGTAGTATCCTCTTGTTTAATGATTGATGTTGAACTTGCTGTGGGCAGTTTCTATGTTGTATAAGAAAGCAGGTTGAGAAATCCAGAAGGAACAAACCAGTAAGCTATGTTCCGTCATGGCTTCTGCTTCAGTTCCTGCCTTCAGGTTCCTGCCTTGAGTTCCTGTCCTGATTTCCTTCGATTATGGACTAGAATGTGAGAGCGAAAGATGATATTAACCTCTTTTTTTCCTGAGGCCCATGATGCTGTATCACAACAGAAACTTCACTGAGATAACATCCATACTATATAACCCAGCTTCTTAATATTCATTTTTATAGCACTCAGGACTACTGAACATATTAAGACATACTTGTCAACAGAGAAATACAATTTTTTTTTTATTATACCCATCATGATAGAATGATTGGGTATGGTTTTAAACAGAAAAAGTAAATAAAAAGTTGAGGTCATAAAATCCTTCTCAGAATAAACTATCCTTTAGAAAATCCCATTTCTAAATGGGTCAATGAGGTGTTAGTACTCAGAGACTACTCATATCTAGGTCTCATTTCTACTCTACTAATAGAACTTTTATTTACTTCTTATTTAGTGTGTGTGTGTGTGTGTGTGTGTGTGTGTGTGTGTGTGTGTGTGTGGGAGTAGGGGAGTTGAGTGTGTTCTGGTACATGCATAGAGGCCCAAGAACAACTTGTGGGAAACAGTCCTCTCCTTCCATCGTGTAGGTCTTGAATACCAAACTCAGATCATCAACCTTGGCAGCAAGCACTGTTACCCACTAAGCCACCTCACCAGCCACTGCAATGTTTTAACTGCTTATCAGTTTTGCAAAAATCACTATGACAGGGCCATACAGGCGTGCAGTGTGCTTTGATCATATCTACCCTGCTCAGTTACTCTTTCTTATCTTCCCTTCTGTCTCAGTTCCACCCCCAAGTCTCTGAAAACCTCTCTTTTTTAATTCCATGTCTCTTTCTCTCCTATAGTCCAGATATGAGAGAAAACATGAGACATCTCCCCAGCATATTGAAATAGAATAGTCAATGTTCAATGCTTTTATCATAAAATGTGGTGGTTTGGGGTGTTTTTATTTCTTTACAGATTTGGGTATGACTATGATTTTTCATCCCCTAATTGTGTGACCATTATCAAATATTCTCCACTGCTTTGCACATTCACCCTCTGCTGCTGAGAAATCACCAACCTTCTCCCTCCCTCCCCCCTCTATCCCCCACCCCCTCTGTGTCTGTGTGTGCCTGTCTCTGTCTCTATATCTCTGTCTCTTCTCTGAGTGTATATATGTAGATTTGCCTAAAATGGATTTTTATTGAATATGAAATCATACAAAATATCGACTTTGTGACTGGCTGCCCATTTTAGCATAGTTTGTGAAGGCTGTAGCCTCTGTTGCTTGCTTCATAAAGTACCTTAGACCTTCTTGTAGGTCATGAATGGGATAACACACGTTGTATTTGTGCTTTTGTTGCTGCTCACCCTTACCCCTCTACCTTTTGGTTATTATATATAATCTGCTATAAACACAGAGGTACAGTTTTACATTGATTTGTCTGTGTAGGTGCCCATGAAGAACAAAAGACAGATTCAGATCCCCTGATACTGGAGTTTTAGGGGGCTATGAGCTGCCTGACACCAGTGCTGGGAGTTAAGCACAGGTCCTCTGAAAGAGCAGTACATGCTCTCAACCACAGACCTATCTCCCCAGCCCCACATTTATGTATATGTTTTATCCGGATGCAATCTTTTGGATTTCTTGGTTGCATACCTGGTGTTGTTGGATCATACATAGCTCTGTAGTAACTCATGTTCATAGCAGCCTTATTTATAATAGCCAGAACCTGGAAAGAACCCAGATGCCCCCCAAGAGAGTGATGGATACAGAAAATGTGGTACATCTACACAATGGAGTACTACTCATTAAAAACAATGACTGAATGAAATTCTTAGACAAATGGATGGAACTAGAAAATATCAACCCGAGTGAAGTAACCCAGTCACAAAGGAACACACAGGATATGCACTCACTGATAAGCCCAAAAGCTGGGATTGCCCAAGATACAATTTATAGACCACTTGAAGCTCAAGAAGAAGAAAGACCAAAATGTGGATGTTTCAGTCCTTCTTAGAAAAGGGAACAAAATACTCACAGGAGGAAGTATGGAGACAAAATTGGAGCAGAGACTGAAGGAAAAGCCATCCAGACACTGCCACACATGGGGATCCATCCCACATGCAGTCACCAAACCCAGATAATACTACAGATGTCAAGAAGCTCTACCAGAGCCTGACAAATACAGAGGTAGATGCTTACGGCCAACCATTGAACTGAGAAGGGGGTCCCCAATGGAGGAGTGAGAGAAAGGACTGAAGGAGCTGAAGGGCTTTGCAACCCAATAGGAAGAATACCAATATCAATCAACCAGACCCCCCACCCCCAGTGCTTCCAGGGACTAAACACCAAGCAAAGAGTAGACATGGAATATATATGTAGCAGAGGATGACCTTGTTGGGCATCACTGGGAGGAGAGGCCCTTGGTCCTGTGAAGGCTCAATGCCCAGTGTAGGGGAATATCAGGGTGAGGAGGTGGGAGGGAGTGGGTGGGTGGGTGAGGGAGCACCCTCATAGAAGCGAGGGGGGGAGGGGGAAGGGATAGGGGGTTTGTAGAGGGAAAACTGGGGAAGGGGATAACATTTGAAATGTAAATAAAGAAAATATCCAATGAAAGAAATGAAAAAAGAAACTGAAATGAAGAGAGTACCAAAGTATTCTCCCAAAGTGCAGTATCACGTTACAGTCCCACCAGAAGAACATTAGGATTTGCTGTTGTTTTGCTTTGGGTTCTGAGGTGGGATCTCACTCTGCAGTTCATGTGGGCTTCCAGCTTGCCATAGCGGCCAAGGGTGATGTGGAGTGCGGAGAGAACGCTTCTGCCCCCTACACAGGGGTCGCAGGCATGCGCCGTCCTAGAGGCCTCTAACATGTCTGCCTCTTCTTCAAATTTGTTATTTTGGGCTAACTTCATTTCTTCTTATGAGTATGAAATGACATCTCATCACGGTTTCAATTTGCACTTCCCCATTAACTAATAATGAACTGTTTTTCATGGGTTCATCTGCCTGTATACCTTCCTTGGACAACTTCGAACTCAGAACGTGTGCCCATTTGTCTTATTATTGAGTTGTAAGAGCTCTTTATATATTTTAGACTCATGTTCCTTCTATCACATCATATACATATCACACGATATGATATAAGGAATATGAGTCATATATATAATGCATATATTGAATACATTGTATAATATATAGTGTAATATATTACCCATTCCGTGAATTGGTTCTTTTTTTTTTACTTTCTTGACTGTATGTTTGAAACATAAAATTCTGTAAATTTTACTAATTCCAAGTATACACATTTGCATTTGAATGGCATCTCAGATAGCCCACACTGGCTTTGAGCTAACAGTGTAGCCAAGGATGAGGATGGCTTTGAATTCTGCTCCTCCTGTCTTCCCCTCCTATGCACTAGGATTACAGGCGTGAGCCACTACATTCTGTTTTCAGGGGTACTAAGTTTGGAACCCAGGGCTTCATTCACATGAAGCAAATCATCTTCTACCAACTAAGCCACATCCCAGTCTTTAAGTTCTTCTTTTGTAGTTTGAAAATCACGTCTGACAAACTGATGGCCTCTCCTGAGATCACCAATATGGATGCTTCTGCTCTCTTTAAAAACTTTAATTATTAGGGTTACTTTTTTTTCTATTAAAGTTCATTTTGAGTGAAAAGTATGCATGACGTGGGGCCCAACTTCCCTCGTGTGCTATCGTAGAGAGTAAACATTGGAGTTAATGGTGGCCTTTCCCTCTTGAATGACCTCGATGTCCTAATTGCATAAATGTGAAGGTTGATTCTAGATTCTCGTCCTGTGCCACTGACTCTAATGCCCAGTTTCACGTCAACACTTTGTACCTTAATTCTCATCTCTTTATATAAAGTTTGTGCTTCTTTCTTGAGGTGGTTTTGGCTGCTGTGGGTCCTTTGAGTTACCATACAAATTTTAGGGGTTAAAAAAATGGTAGTTGTTACTTCATCAGAGCTCGCATTACATCTGTATAGCGTTTCCCAACCTTCCTAATGCTGCGTCCCTTTAATACAGTTCCTCAGGTTGTGGTGACCTCCCCGACCATAAAATGATTTTCAATGCTACTTTGTAACTGTAATTTTGTTACCTGTTATGAATCATAATGTAAATATCTGTGTTTTCCAGTTACCTTAGGCAACCCCTGTGAGAAGATTCCTTGACGTCCCAAAGGGGTCATGGCCCACAGGTTGAGAACCACTGCATTTGTAGATAAGTCGGGGAACATGGCCACCCTGACAGTGCTGGGTATCCAGAAGCAGAGGGCATCTTCCTTCAACTGAGCCTCTTTGCTTCTTTCCACGATGTTCTATAGCTTTCAATAAGTTTCTTTTATTATATTTATTTATCTATCAGTACTTTATTATTTTAGGTGCTATGGAAAATGGATCCAAGCTGAGTTTTATCTTTCTCTAAAATTGCGATTATTTTTACAACAAAGACATAATGCCCTCATAACTAGAAAACAAGAAACAGTAATCACTTTAGGTTTGTGAAGATCTGCAAAGCCCAGACCTTCATTTTCTGAGAATGTTTTTCTAAGATGTTTGAATCTGATCTCAGTTTGACTCTAACACTTGTGTAACCACTAATGAAGTTGAAGAAACTGGCCTCATTCTCGGCTCGCGTTTAGCACATCTTAAAGTTAGAAAGGACAAATTTTGCTATGCAAAACCTCTCAGGATTTTAAGGATACGGGCTCAATAAAAGCGATGTTTTATTGGAAGTTTGCTCAATAAATTTTTGCCTCATAACCTTGAGGCTATAAAACGGATCAGAATAAAGACACTTCTGTACCCATGGATTAGGGAGATATGGGAGATTGTCTTCAGAGGAAAGGGAAAACCACATTCTTGCTTGTGAACACGGCTGTCCCAAGACAAAGCACAGCTGAATCAGAGGTCCAGGCCTGCCACCTCCCCTTAGACAGTAACTTACCTTTCCTTTCTAGGCTTGAACATTCCCCATCTTAATTACATCTGACGACTCAACCGTCAAGCTCCTTGCAGATTTCCACTGCAGACCTCATCCCAATACTTCCGTTTGCCATGGAAATCTGCTCTGTGGAGAACTGTTTGTCCAATTAATGACTGGTTTTAAGTCCAATATAACTTGCTGATGTTAGTGTCTGGGCCCATTTATTGCTATTAGCAAACTGAGACCTGTTTGGCTCTGGCAGATCCAAATAGACATTTCTAACAGATCGAAAAGAGCCTCCAGCCATAGAACTAGTCTCCCTGGTCTGGTGAGATGGCTCAGCAGGTGAAAGTGCTTGCAAGCCAAACCTGACCACAGGAGTTTGGTCCCTGGTACCCACGTGGTAGAAGAAAAGGACTAACTTCCACACATTGTCTCTGACCTCTGCACACAACACTGTAAGCTCCATCAAGCTTTTGAACACACGAACACACAAACACATGTGCGTGTGTGAATACACACACACACACACACACACACACACACACACACACACCCCACAACATACACACAGAGTAGATAAACAAGAATGCATCATTTAAAAATTTAAGAGAAAACAGTAGTCCCCTAGGGAATGCCAATCCTGCTAAAAATAAAAGCTTCTGGAAAGAAAAATTATAGCTCCTCCTCCAGTCCCACAAGGCGAACAAGAGCCCAGGTACAACAGATACTTAGATGAGCTCTTGGAAAACGTACTGCTTTTATAACTCAGACCTGTCAGTTCTTATTTGAAGAAGGTACATAGGGCTCCAAATGCATTATGGGTAGTATGTAGTGTGTGTGTATGTGTGCACATGTTTGTCTGTGTGTGTGTCTTGTGTGTGTCTGTGTGTGTGTGATATGTGTGTCTCTCTGCGTGTGGTATGTGTGTGTCCCTGTGTATGTATGTGTTTAGCTGTGAGTATATGTGTCTCTCTGTGGGTATGTGTTTGTCTGTGTGTGTATGTGTATCTCTGTGTGTCTCTGTGTGTATGTGTGTGTCTGTGTGTATGTGTGACTGTGTATATTGGTGTATGTCTGTGTCTCTCCGTGTATGTGTGTATCTGTATGTGTATGTGTGTCTCTCTGTGTGGTATTCCTACCATCATCTTTGATTTCATGTATACATTGAGAAGGAAGCCTATGAAAACTCACAACCAAAATGTGCTAGTCCTTATGTATATCCTGTGACTTTTATTTTGATTAGACTATGTGGTCAGAGTGCCAGGGAATCAACATAATTCACAGTGCTGTCAGAACCCATGTAACCAATTCCAGCATTTAAAACAAAACCCAGAAATACCACTCTTGGGAATATACCCAAAAGATGCCCCACCATGCCATGGGGGCGTGTTCCACTATGTTCATAGCAGCCTTATTTGTGACAGCCAGAAGCTGGAAACAACCCAGATGTCCCACGACAGAAGAATGGCCACAGAAAATGTGGTTCATTTTCACAATGGGATACTTACGACTCAGCTATTAAGAGCAAGGACATTCTGAGTTTTGCAGGCAAATGGGTGGAACTAGAAAATATCATCCTGAGTGAAGTAACTCAAACCCAAAAGGACATGCATGGTATGTTCTCACTAATAGTGGATATTAGCCAAAACAAACAAACAAACAAACAAACAAAAGAACAGAATACCCAAGATACAGTCCACAGAACTCAAAAAGGTCAACAAGCTGAAGGGCCCAAGTGAGGACCCCTCAGTCCCCCTTAGGAGGGAGAAGAAAGTCACCATAAGGGGGGAGGGAGGTATAGGGGATGGAAAGGGGATGGGGTGCAGGGAAAGGGGAACAAGATCTGGTATTGGGAGGAGGAAAAGGACTGAAGCCCTGAGGACCAGCAGAAATAATGGAAACAGGTGACCTTGGGAGGAAGGAGGTTGGGAGGACCGTCTAGAATGTACCAGAGACCTGGGAAGTGAGAGACTCTCAGGACTCAAAGCAGTGGGGGTGACCTTAAATGAAATGCCCTACAGTGGGGAAAGGGAACTTGTTGAGCCCACCTTCAGCAGAAAGACAGGGCATCAAGTGAAGGATGGGGTTGCTATCCTACAGTCAAAACTCTGACCCATAAGTCTTCCTGTCTGAAAGAAGTGCAGGGATGGAAATGGAGAAGAGCCTGAGGAAAAGGAGGTCGAGCGACAGGCCCAAAGCGGGATCCAGCTCAAGGGGAGGCTCCACAACCTAACACCATTACTGAGGCTATGGGTGCTCACGAAAAGGGACCTAACATGACTGCCCTCCAAAAGACCTAACAGGCAGCCGAAAGAGTCAGATGCAGATATGTGCACCCAAACAATGGACAGAAGATGCTGACCCTTTGGTTGAATTAGGGAAAAACTGGAGGAAGTTGAGGAGGAGGGCAAACCTGTAGGACCAGCACTCTCAATTAACCTGGACCCCTGAGATCTCTCAGACACTGGACCACCAACCAGGCAGCAGACACCAGCTGAGATGAGGTCCCCAACACACATACAGCAGAGGACTCCCCGGGTCTGGGTTCAGTCAGAGAAGATGCACCTAACCCTCAAGAGAGTGAAGGCCCCAGGAAGTTTAGCAGACTGGTGGGGTGGGGGTGGGGGTGGGAGGTGGGGACATCCTCGTGGAGACAGGGTTGGGGGGGCAGGGAAGAGGTATGGGATGTGGAACAGTCGTAGTGGACTGAAGGGGAATAAAAGCTGGAGTGTAAAAGTAAATAAAAATATTTTAAAAAAAGAAAAAGAAAAAGAAAACCCTGGAAAAACAAATCCCTTCTTTCTAAACCTCAACTTTAAAATTCTCACACAATAAAATACTATCGTGCCTTCTTGTATTGTTGTGCATTGTTGTGCAAAACAGAAAGAACTTAGCTAAGATGTCAGCAACCCCAGAAGATGTTGCCTGGGTACCACTCTTCGGAAAGGATACCGTATTGCCTTACACGAACGAGACTCTGACCAGCACGTTGAAGCCCTTTGAGGAATGCTAACTTCACATCAAGTAATGCTAAGCTCACCTCTCCTGAACGGAATCTGAGTCAAAGAGACACTATGCAGAAGAGGTCCAAGACTTCCGCATGCCTTCGCGAGATCAAGCCAAAGGTGGATCTCCCATCTTGAAGGCAATCTGAGCAAGATGACGGAGATTCACAGAGGTGAGGACTTGAGCAATGACGTTTTCATCAGCAGAAAGTCTGAGGCAAATGGTTCATCTGCTCATTCCCCCCCCCCGGGAAGCACCACCAGACCCCCTTAGCCAATCTCTTTCTCAGCAGTCAGTGCAAAAAGCCCAGGTCTCCGTCTGCTGTGTTTCCTTTGCAAGCCTGCTGTTCCTCATGTGTCCCTGATGGACCCCATGACTCCTTTTGTGAGGGCGTCTGCGGGCGGAGTAATTCAGGCCTCACTAGCCACAGATCAACAACAAGCAAGTCATTCTGAAGTCAAGTTTTGAGGGAGAAATATTACCTTTATTATTTTATTTACAACTATAGAGTATCTAAGCACGCGTACCACACAGTGAGGGTAATAGCCCATCTCTTGCATAATCTAGGCCAAGCCAGAGCATAAAGGCAAGCACACTCTTGACTCCCAATGTTTCTCTGACTCTGACATCACCCATTTACTGCAGCCCAGCGCTTCAGCAAATGCTTCTTTTCCAAATACTTGGCTTGTCTTATGTTCACGCTGCAAGGCAAGGGAATCCCAGTGAAAGCAGGAGCTGTGGCTACCTGGAATGCCGCTGTTGTTAGAGGGTCAGCTTGTGGAATATCAGGTAACACGATACAATTCATTCTGATAATCCAGAGGTAACACTCTCTCACTGCTCGGTATCTCGTCAGGATCTTGCTGGTCTGTCGTGTTACAGAAAGCCTACCTACTGATGGGCATGCACACATTCCTTTCATGTGTGGAAACACTTTCGACAGTTTTCAGCATATGTTAGCTTACTGAACACTTGTAGGAAAATTGACTGACAGGCTTGGCAACGGTTCTGTTAAAATTTTATCTGCAGAAAATAAGATTAGCGGTGGTTTCTCCTCCTTGGTCATTTTGTAATGAATGTCTGCGTATATCGGTGAGTGCGTTACCGCGATGGCTCTGTGATGAGATTTCGGGTGGCTTTGCTGTCAATTTTATTTATATCACTAATTAAGGGCGGCATTACTGATTACTGAGCAACCTTCACTACTGTTCTTATGTTGTAATATCACTGGGTAATATCCTGGCTGGCCTGCAACTTGCTATTTTAGAAGAGCCTTGCCTCAGATTGACAGAGATCTGACTGCTTCTGCCTCCCAGGGGCTAATTACCCTTGGGAGCCATGCGTTACCATGGCCGGGCCTTGAAATGAATAATTAAAATAGATTTAGAGATCATTAGTCTCCCCTTAAAATACCCTGATCACAGAAGCACTTGCTTGCTTACCATTTTAAAACGTTAATGGGGTGAATAAATGAACCCCCCCCAATGAAGTTATCTTTAAAGCATAACGTGAAGTGAGAATGTAGACTTTAAACTGTGGCTTTTATTTAATCAATTTATAATATATGTGCGTGCCTTCAAACATCCCTTTTACGCTCTAAGTGTATGAATAAAATTTAAAGATAAGATTCTCGCTACACCATTGCGGCAAATATAGAAAAAGTGAATGTGCGTATTGACAGTGTTAAAATATACCATAGATACATGGAAACATTGGCTTTGTTTTGCAATCAAATTGAAGGGAATGCTCCAACAGTTCCATCTCAAGATCAGTTCGACAAAAGACTTCTTCAAACAGAATCATCTAATTCCACACAGAATAGAAGATGTTGGAGATTCTGAGTTAAGGGGGAAGGGTTGGAGCTCAGTGGTTGGACTAGCACAGTTGAGGATACAGGTGAAGCCCTCAGTACTGGCTTTTAAAAGAGATAAACGAAGGAGAAAAAACAATTACCAGGTAAGGAAACTATGTAGCTAGAGATGATCCCAAGACTTGAAATTTGCTCTGATGAGACCTACTTCTATCAACATAACCTAAAACTATAGGGAAGTGGAACCTGTAAGGCTGTTGTCTTTGGGTAAATGGTCCATCCTATATGTTGTAGACTTTTAACAGCATAAAGTAAGGGAAGACAGACGTGATTCACAATATAGGCACCTGGATCATATACACCTCAGGCACAAGAAGTTTAGCTTCCATCAGGGCTGGAGAGAAAGAGGGGAAACTATAATCACCTTCAGCACGATTCCCGCCAAAAGGGGAACAGAAGTGTGAATCAGTTAACAAAATAAAAGGAGCAGGTCGTAAAAATAATAATCAGATAACTAAATACTGGAAATTTTTGATTAAAAATAGATGTGCCAGATTTTCTTGACAATTCATGAATTCCTTCTCTTTATTTTTAAATCTCTCATAATCTTTTAACATTTGTGAATCCCAGTTTTGACTCTGGATATAAAAAAAAAAAAAACCTAACCCATCACAAGCATCTGCTCTATCGTAGAAAGCTGAGAAAGTTCCAGAAATAAGCCAGAACTACTGTAGTCCTATCAGATCTGGGTGGCCCCCAATTTAGCAATCTTGACAGTTTTGAGGAGCACCGTCACAATTTTCTGTGTGTCATTTTTTTTCCTGGTCTTTTCTGGGGGGATTTTATTGAGATAGTTGTGGGTTCCTGTGCCGCTTACGAAAGGACCCGGAAAGATGCCTGAGACCCATTCCCACAGCTGATAACAAAATCCGGCTGCCTTGGTGTCTTGTAAAGGAAAGTGGTTTATTTGGGCTTACACCGACGTCAGGTAGAAAGACCTTACCTGAAGATGGCTTTCTTGATCGCAGAGGCACGAGGCAAATCACAGTCTGTAAAGAGAAGGAGGAGGAGAGTATGAGAAACCTCATCAAACCAGCTCTTTTTCTTTTCTTTTTTAAAAAAATTATATTCTTCAATTATTTTTTTTTTTACAGTCCAGTTGTTATCCCCCTTCGGTTCTGCCCTCTGACTGTTCCTCACCCCATTTCTCCTCCCCCAGCTCCAAGAGGACATCATCATCCCCCACCCCTTCCTCACCAAACTTCCCCACTCCCTAGGGCCTCAAGTCTCTCAAGGGTTACGTGCGTCTTCTCTCACTGTGGTCGGACCCCTGGCAGTCCTCGGCTGTATATGTGTTGGGGGCCTCATATCAGCTGGTGTATGCTGCCTGGTTGGTGGCTCAGTGGCTGAGAGATCTTGGGAGGTCCAGGTTAGTTAAGACTGCTGGTTCTCCTCACACTTCTTCCAGCTTTTCCCTAATTCATCTACAGGGCTCCCTGGCGTCTGTTCTTCGGTTGGGTGTTTCTGTATCTGACTCTTTCGGCTGCTCGTTGGGCCTCTGGGAGGGCAGCCAAGCTAGGCTTGTGTCTGTAAACACACCATAGCATCAGTAATAGGGTCAGGTCACTCTCAACCTACTAACCCTTTAATCCGTGAATCACACAAACGTATTAATCCATTCATGAGGACAGAATCCGAGTCACCTCTAATGGAGCAAGGTAGTCCTGCCATGTCATATCTTATTGTAATCGTACATTGTACTGGTGATTGTCACTGTCACTGAAGAGGTCTGGACACAGTGAGTTAAAATAAACAACCCCTCCTTTTAAGTTCTTGTTTGGAGTGTTTGGTCACAGTGAGGCAACAGTCACAAGCCACTCTACATCCTTTCAGGGGTCTACGTTGGCTTTCTTTTCAACATGACCTAAGAGAAAATTCTTGGGACTTTCACCAGCATGACTCACCTAGACCAAAAAGGTCCACTTGTGTGCATTAGAATTTTCATGGTTTATTTGTTCACTCAAAAAAACATTTATAGTTGGTTACTGAGTCCTTAAAGTAGTTTCTTAAGATCCTGGGTATGGTAGAAAAACAAACAAACATGGTCTCTGCTCTCAGGAGACTTAGACTCCACTAGAAAGCTAATGTGGGCTGACCACAAAACTGCTGGGATTCAGTAAATGCAATTTACTCTGTCCTTAAGAAGTTCAAAGCAGTATCCTCGCTTGCCTTTCCAAGTAAATGTCCTCAATCTGCCCCTCTGGAGATCTATCTGAAGAAAGATTGGAATATATATATATATATATATATATATATATATATATATATATATATTTCAGATAGGAACACTGATGTGGTCCTCAAACGCCAACAGGGGGTTTATGTAGGAAAGTGATAACCAAGTCATCCAAGGTGTTATCTTCAAGTCCACCCTGAACACTTTACCTTGGCCCTTACTGGTTAAATTTGAGAATGGACTCTAGTTACATAGGAGTTCTCAGCAAAAGCTCCATGGTAGACTTAGACATCAGGGAAAAGGTTAAGAATGGGAAATTTATATATTTTCTCCTCTCTCTCTCTCTCTCTCTCTCTCTCTCTCTCTCTGTCTCTGTCTCTGTCTCTGTCTCTCTGTCTCTGTCTCTCTCTCTCTGTGTATGAGTGGGTGTATGTGTATTGATGTGTGCATGCACATGTATATGTATACACATGTTTTTGTGCTTGGGTGGCATACATGACATGTGTGGAGGTCAGAGGACAGACTTTGACGTTGGTGCTCACCTGCCTTGTTTCAGACATGGTCTCTTATTGTTAGCCAGTGTGTACCCTAGGCTAGGCAGACCAAGATTTAATGGATTCTCCAACCAATTGTTGCCTCCTACCCCTCCCCACACCCCCATAGGAACACTGGGATTACGGACAAGCACTGTGGCACCCAGCTTTATGTGGCTACTGGGGATTAGAACTCAGACTCTCAGGCTTGTATAGTAAGTACTTTACCCCCAAATGACTGCAGTGATTTATACCATACATCAAAATGAATAATCTGAGGGAAACGTGCTATCTGGCTAGTAAGTATTGATTGATAGGAACTATTGTCACTGCAGGCAGGCTCTCAGATTCAAGTAAACTTTTAGAGTCAGGCTGACTCATTCTAAATCCTGGAATATATTTTGCAGCTTATTCATTGGAAACTTCCCTTCTATAAAAATGAGTCTTCTGTTTAGACTATCCTTAAGTTATTTTACGGTGGGGAGTGTCAAATTGTTCTAAAACTCCACAGACTCATGGGGCGAGTTTTGAATGAGTTTCTTGATGAAAGGATTGAAATGACTCAAAGTTTGTTCTTTTTAAATCAGTGTCTCTCTCTCTGTCTCTCTCTGTCTCTGTCTCTCTTTGTCTCCCCCTTCCTGTCTTTTTTTTCTTCCTCCTCCTCTTCCTCCTCCTTCCTCCTTCCTCTTCCTCCTCCTCCTCTTCTTCCTTCTTGTAAAATCTGGCTTTGTATACATACCCACTTATTGACTGCTGTGCACAATTAGAATAGCCCTCTTTGGGCTAGCATACAAGTCAGGATACTAAATTTGTACAACAGAATGTAGGCTTTGCCACCTGTGTGCCTGTTATCGCAAGCATATGGTGCTCTCTTTAATCAACAACACAAAATATAGGCATCTCAGGCACTGCCTGGAGACTACAGGCCTGCCTCCCATCTAGTGCTTGGCAAACAGTAACTTACAGCATCTGATATTTGAAGGAGAAATTATAATACAAACTTAACTCCTCATTCCTTTAGGTACCTAAGTTAAATGTTTTTTTGCTTCACTGTAAATATTTCAAAAACAAGGTATCTCCATGAGCCTCTTGCAGAAGCTCTTGTGCTGAGATGCACTACCACAGGGGTAGATATGCACTCGCCTATGGGCTGTTTGGATATCGCTTGCAATTAAATACTTGATAATTGATCATCTTTAAAATCATGTGAAAGCAGAGAAAACTAGAAGGGCCTTGAATACCCCCAAAAAAGATTAGGGAGCCACTTTATAACCCTCAAATTTTTTAGTGAGAAACGAATTTCTAATTACTCAGACCCTCTTCTTTTGACCAATAGTAATCCTACTAGTTATTGTCTTGTTTACCTTATGAAGTAGATAATCTGTATCACCCATTCTATGCTTAACACTGTGCTAAACACAGAAAAAAATAGGCGAACTACAACTCTTGTTCTCAAAGAGCAAGGAATCAATAAATAAGTTATGCAAGCCACATACAACCTTTTTAATTGTACAGTAGCCACAGTCAACAAAATCAAAGTCAATAGGAAAGTGGGGTTTGTGTATGTTTTACTTTATCCATTATATAAAAAATATTAGCTGAGCTCTCCAAACTCTTTACAGTGTCACTTGCCTTTTCCTTCTAGATCTAAAATTCACCTGTTGTTGATTTTGTGCAAGCTATAAAATATGGCTCAATTCTGAATAATTTAGCAGAATTTCGGGACTATTTTTTTTGAGACAGTCTTCCTTTCTCATTGCCCCACCCCCAGCCATTTCTAAGAGCTCGGGTGTCCTTTTATTATTTCTCGTTCTTCATCTGATCTATTGATCTAGCACAGTACTGTAGGGCTTATTTAATAGTTTCTTACATTAAGATATTTGGTAGAGACAGGATTTTCAATATTTTCTTCTCCAAAAGAGCTTCATCATTCTTGATCTTTGTCATGTCTGTATAAAGTTAGTTGATTCTTTTTCCTCTGAAAAAGACAGTAGGATAGGATAGACAAGTAGTCTAAACTTACAGCCATGATGATGATGATGGTGGTGGTGGTGGTGGTGGTGGTGGTGGTGGTGGTGGTGGTGGTGGTGATGGTGATAATGAGGAAGACGAAGAGGAGGAGGAGGAACATCTGTGTATATTATAGGTGTCTTAGGGTTATTATTTTTATGATGAGACACCATGACAAAAAACAAGTTGTAGAGGAAAATATATTTATGTGGCTTCCACATCATAGTCCATCACTGAAGGAAATCAGGACAGGAACTCAAACAGGGCAGGAACAAGGAGCCGATGCAGAGGCCATGGAGGGTACTGTTTACTGGTTTGCTGCTCAAGGCTTCCTCAGCCTGTTTTCATACAGAACCCAGAACCATCAGCCCAGGAATGACACACCTGCAATGGTCTAGGCCCTCCCCTACCAGTCATTAATTAAGGAAAGGCCCTACGGCCTGATCTAATGGAGTTTTCTCAATTGAAGCTTTTCTTTTTCTTTTCAGAAGACTCTAGCTTATGTCAAATTGACATAAAGTTAGGCAACACAGCGGTTGTATACGTTCCAGAGTGTGAATGGAATTCAGAGGGCAACTGTACAGTCACCTCTCTCCTTCCATTTTTATGTGGATGATGGGCATCAAACTCGGGTTATATGACTTGTACAGAAGTTTCCTGATTGGCCACTTTGCCAACCCAGTCTTCAGATGTTTAGCTGGTGTTATGTTGCTTTCTAGATCATTATAAAGAAAATTGAAATATTCTGAAATTTATTTTAGTTTTAGTTTTAGTTGTGTGTGTGTGTGTGTGTGTGTGTGTGTGTGTGTGTGTGTGTGTGTGTGTGTGGGGGCGTGTGTGTATATGCTGATATATCCCCCTGAATCCAGAGTTAGAGGTAGTTAATAGCAACCTGACATGGTGCTGAAAACTGAACCCAGGTCCTCTACAAGAGCAGTACCCATTATTAACCATTGAGACATCTCTCTTGCCTTGGAAATTGGCATTTTATAATATATAACCATCATCTCTATACATTATAAAATTTCACATCTTAAAAGCCTTATATTTTAATTTTTCCAT
The DNA here is from genome assembly GCF_011064425.1 of Rattus rattus. NCBI lineage: Eukaryota > Metazoa > Chordata > Mammalia > Rodentia > Muridae > Rattus > Rattus rattus. The sequence goes on along the minus strand of NC_046167.1, from coordinate 65,089,104 downwards.
GTTTTTAAAAATGCATTCCTAAACCTAGACATGACATTCTTCGACGTCATAACAAGTAGCATTTGTAAAAAATTCCATTATTGGTGCACAGCCTATATGCCAAAGTACAATCTTTTTTTAACATAATATTATTTATAACTTCAATAATTATTCATAGGCCTTCTGTATAACTGCAAAATTAGTTATGACATCTGCAAACAAATAAGTTTCCCCTTTCTAAGGATACAGCACTTTTTTCTTACTAACTGACCAAGATTTGTTGTTTTGTTCATCATCATCACCACCATCATCACCATCATCATCATCCTTTCTTCCATACCCCCTTTCACTATGATTTTCTATATCTTTATGTATTATGCTTCCTAACAACTGTTTTTCTTTCTATGGAGTTTTAGGCCATTTACATTTAGTGTTAACACTCAAGGAGTTTGGGTTGAAGTTTACTTTTGCATTATGTTTTTTCCCTATTTGTCTCAACTCTTCCGCATCTTATTTTCTTTTCCCTTGTTACATTTTGATTGATCGACCCCACTTTAATGTTCTTTTTCATTATATTACTTCTTAGGATTTAAACTATTTCCCTAGAAATCACATTAAGAATTTACTGTATACAGTAGTTGAATGTTACATAATTACCACACTTCTCTTGAAGAAGCACAAGAATCTTGACACTTCAGCTTCACTATCCTCTCCCCAAGGTGTTATTTCACATTACTTTTATGTCTGTATGTGCTCATGGGTGAAGCTGCCACAAAGCAAAGCTCACAGCAATTTGTGTATCACCAATGACCCGACAGCTGAAGTGTGTTCGTCTTTAAGCTTACTTCCCATATCTTTGTGTTTTTGCCTTCTTGTGGTCTCGATTTAATGTTTTGTTGATCTGTTAGTTGATTTTCAATGTCTTGAAATTGTTTTCTAATAGATGAATAAGATACAATTTGAAGGTCATTTATCAATCTAAAATTAACCTAAGTTTAATATGATATAAAATTACTTAACATGACAAGACCTGCAGCTGGAAAGAGGACTTAGTGGTTAAAAGCATTGACTGCTGTTGTAGAAGATCCAGGTTTGGTTCCTGTACTCACAATAGACAGATCATACCCACCTGGAATTCCAGCTTCGAAGAATTTGATATACTCTGGCGTCCTTGGGTACCTACACATACATAGTACACACTAACTAATGCAAATGCACACAAATACACCTAGATGACAAGGTCTTGGACAAAGGCAGTGACAGTGTGACAGTGTGAAATGACAAAATAAAATACACAAAATAACTTTAAAAAGGACTAACTTGGGTCTCTGAGATCATATGAAAGATGGGGGTTAGGCAGTGTGTCTTTTATAATAATATAAACCTTAAATATTTCTGGGAACTGAGTGCCAAGGAAATTTTATCTCCATCTCTTAATTTCTGTGCTTCTTAAAAATAATAATTTGTCCCTCCTGTGCATACCTATAGCACAAATCAATGCTCGATTTAGCTTCGCTTTTGCATTTTAATTGGCAATGTTATGTTCCCAAATAACACCTAATACGGTTTATACAGTTCTAAGTTAATGCTTCATATGACTTCTAATGTTTAAACAATCCGACTTATTTTTAAAAACAAATAAGAAAAGTAGCAAATAATAATTTTGGAGATTGATCTGTTGACATAATTCAGACACGAGTCTCAAATATCCGTTGTTAGGTAGCACATTTTAGTAACTTGTTCAAACAAACTACACACGAGGTTAAAAACAGACGCAAGAAGCTGAAGGAGCCAGGTTGCGATTTTGTGTTTTAATTTCCATTTTTTATCCCAGCTCCACAACCACCCTCCCGAGAGTTCTGCCCAATGAGCAGAACTGGCGAAATGATCACATCCATGTGTCTTGATTTTACCAGAGCACTTTTAAAGAGTAGGTTCAGAAGGCCATACGAGATTTTCGTTTAACTATTCTGGTTTTTTTCTTTCATGACAATAACAATCAGCTCTCTTACACCTCTGTTTTGTAGACCTGTATGTTCAACTCTTTCTTATCTATCATCTTCCAGTATTGTGCTCCGAAAGTATGATATGTGGTCCTCGTGGTGGAAAACTGAGTGTGAAACCAGTTGACAACTTTAAAAGATGGCGTCATCGATAGTCTCATGGCTATTGATTTTCGGAAAATCAGGTCTATAGTTAAAGCCAGCTGGCCTCTGCCAGACTCTTTATAGTAAGAACATTCTAACCACAGTCAAGCCCTCAACTTTGGACTTCCCGCTATTTGGAACCTTGAGATTTATAGACTTTTATTACGATAAACTTCCTGGTCTCTGATACTTTGCTTCAGCAGCGAAAATAGGAAACATGGGCACATGATTGTGTTAAAATGGCTCAAAATGGAGATGCAGAATTGAACACTTACTCTTTTGGACAATTTTGTTTGTTTGTTTGTTTCTGTTAAAGCTTGAAGTTGCCTTGATTTCTTTCTCTTTTTTTGGATGTTTTTATTTCTGAGAACCTCATACAATACGTTTCATGATAGTGCCCTGTTACTTTCGTGCACTCATCCAGCACCACATCTTAGCCTTTAGCTCCCCTATATAAAACGTCAAGTAAATCATCCTTGTGCAAACACACTTGTAGGCTGAACCATCTCTCCCCGGACTCCTTAGCTAACATCCTGTTGTGTTCTAGATTTTCATTCTGCCCTTTAAAGCTCAGCTCTGTGGCACCAGCAGTCTGCGTCACTCTCCTCTCGTTGTACTCACTCTCAAGTCAGGTTCTGAGATTCCAAAGTAATTTGGTTTGATGTGGGGTTTCCCCCTCCCTCGGTGGGTCATTTTAACCTGTAACTCTATCGTATTTGATATTTAAATTTGTCCTTGTTCAATTGGATTGGCGCTGCGTCCTATTTATTCTCCCTTTTCCCTTTATTGCCAGGATGTGTTTACTCTCTTTAAATCTAATTTTTCTCTTTATTTACATATTTATGTTCTTTATGATCCTCTCTGAGAGGTTTGCTCAAATTCCCATTCCAAATTTGCTTTTCCAAATTTATCCTTTAGTTCTATCTGTCTTTTAGTTCTATCAGTGAGCAATATCATTTTCAAAAGGTAGTAATTCAATTCCACAAATGTTTATGAAGCAGTTATCAAATGTTAGTTACTATATGTGGGCTGGTCATAGAGTGAGAAACAAATATATCTGCCAATTCAAAAGTTTACAACCTGCCAAGTTATGAATAGGTGTGTAGAAAACAAAACCAATGCTTTCTAAGCCAAGAAGTTTTAATGTAGGGAAGAAAAAACACCTTTATCACTACTACTTTAATTTCTAAACCAGAAGTTCATTTAATGATATTAGCAAATTAATTTGAAAATATTGCTAGTGATTCTATATTCAAAACCAACAAATTTCCTATTCATATTGACCCCCACTCTCGAGCAAATCCTTGATTGACATTGGCTGAGTGATTCTTATATGTCTCCGATCCCATCGTGGACAGGACAGAAAGTTTTGTTTTGGAAAACAAATAAATATATGTCAACTCATTACAACTTTGAGATAAAATAAAACTGATCTTTAAAAATAACATCAGGCGTTGTTCAGCTACTGGCATAGCCTCTGTGAGGAATTCACACACTTCCCTTTTTACCTGGTTTAAAAAAATAATAATCTTCTAACCAAGGTCAAATGGAAGACTTTTCACATCTCAAATCCAGTAATAGAAAGGAAAATGGCAGGGCAAGAGCCAATATTTCACAGTTTTGACTCAAAATGTATAAACAGCGAGTATAAGGGAGCGACGTGAAAGAGCTGGTATTTGACAAAAACAGCAGGAGCCTAGATCCGATTTTCCTCGCTCCTCAGCATTGTAGAGCAGGCAACGGGGGCTTCTGGAGAAGGAAGTCAGAAGATGGGGCTGTTGTGTTGGTTCTATACAGAATCCCCGCTCAGCTCAAAGGCAGGGTTGATGGTGGGAGGGGCAAGACAAGGACAGGAAAGCCAGCAGGAGGCATGGGTGCAGGGCCCCTGTTTGCTGCAGGCATGAAGCAAGCTTCCACAGAGCACGGTGTGTAGGCCTGTCCCAGTGCTGAGGAAAGTCTGTCTTGTGGTTGACTGCTTTCCGGAAGCGTCTATCTCAACTATTCCTGCCCATTGGGCCTGGCGCTCAGTGGTTCCGAGAATGAGGTACAGCACTTAGTTCCACTGGCCATCATCTTGAAAGCCTACATCTTGCCAAGGAGTGTATTTGACCTTAGTGGGGTATACCTTTCACAAAATGAAGGGTGGTTTCTTTTTTATTTATATAGGCGGGTTATAGAAACATAGGATTGATTTAACCGATTCAGCTCTTTATAGGCTGTTGGACATGGTGGTACACACCTATAATCCCAGCGCTAGGAAGTCGGGAGGAGGGGGGATCAGGAGTTCGAGATCTGTAAGTACATAGTAAGTTTTAGGCCAGCCTGGACTACATAAGACTGTGTCTCTATTCTCATCAGTTGTGTGGTAACTGGGCAGTTGGATACCATAAAACCGAGTAGCTCAAGCTCCCTATGTATAATCGATGTTTTTCTTCTAAAAAATATTATCAAAAGATAATTTCCATCTTAAGAGTCTCTTAGCCCAGTGTGAGGATGTAGACCTCCATAGACCTTCATTGAATGAATAAGTTTTTAGTTACGTTCTTTACCTACTATGCTAAAAGTCTTCTTGTATGATTCCAGTTGACCCCTATGAGACAGTTCTTATTTTTTCATATTGCATTTTATCCATTCCTACTAAGGTCAGAGGAAAGAGACTGAAATGATTCTCCAGCAAATACGTACACAACATCTACCATGCTCATGGACCACTGAACCATAAGATGATCTTTGCCCTGTAAGAGTCTGCAGTCTTACAAGGAAATTACATATATGTCTTCAGAATGACTGATCTATAACATGGAATCAACATGCAATCGACATGTTTCAAGTGTATATGAGGGATATCAGTGCCTAATGTTGTTTAGTGCTATGACTAATTGACTTTACCGATCCTCACTCCTCACTGGCCGAAAGTGACAGATTTCCCCCAGGTCTCTACTTGCTAAGTATTTCCAGAAGAGCCAGGGACCGTCCTGACAAGATGCTTTTGTTGTCTCCTCTCATCATATCTGTCTCTTTTGTTCACCTGTCCCAAGCCCTTCCTAAAGTTAACTAACCCTTCTTGGCCCACGAGGACCCCACTTGGCATCCATGTCAATTAAACTTTGGCTGTGTTAGGTCAGGGGACGTGAGTGGACCACAGAGACAAAGGAGAATGAGTCTTTATTCCTCCTCCTCCTCTCCCCGGCCCTGAAGCTGTACTAACAGCCACAGACTCTCCATCTCAGCCTTTTAAACAAATGGTCTCCCCCATGTAGCCCAGGTTGGCTCACTCCATAATTCAAGATGCCTTTGAACTCATTGGAATCCTTCTGCTTCAGTTTCCTAAGCGGTATGAGCTCCACTGTACTTGGCTTGCACTCTATTTTTTTTTTCTCAGAGTCTTTCTGGGTAGCCCTGCATCCTTGTAGCCCAGGCTAGCCTTAGACTTACAGTGATCCTCCTGCGTCCACCTTGTTAGTGCTAGGATCGTAGAGACGGGCCACCGTGCACAGCTTTTTTTATTGGATATTTTCTTTATTTACATTTCAGATGTTATCCCCTTTCCCGGTGCCCCCCGCCCTGGAAACTTCTCCCATCTCATCCCCCTCCCCCTGCTTCTATGAGGGTGCTCCCCCACCCACCCACTCTGCCTCCCCATCCTGGCATTCCCCTACACTGGGGAATCAAACCTTCACAGGACCAAGGGCCTCTCCTCCCATTGATGCCCAACAAGGCCGTCCTGTGCTACATATGAAGCTGGAGCCATGGATCACTCTATGTACTCTTTGGTTGGTGGTTTAGTCCCTGGGAGCTTTGGAGTGTCTGGTTGGTTGATGTTGTTGTTCTTCCTACGGGGTTGCAAAGCCCTTCAGCTCCTTCAGTCCTTTCTCTAACTCCTCCATTGGGGACCCAATCTCAGTCCATTGATTGGCTGTGAGCATCCACCTCTGTATTTGTCATGCTCTCTTAGAGCCTCTCAGGAGACAGCTATATCAGGCTCTTGTCAGCATGCACTTCTTAGCATCTTCTATAGTGTCTGGTTTTGATGACTGTATGCAGGATAGACCCCCCCAGGCGGGGCCGTCTCTGGATGGCCTTTCCTTCAGTTTCTGCTCCACACTTTGTCTCCAAGTTTTCTCCTGTGAGTAGTTTGTTCCCCCTTCTAAGAAGAACTGAAGCACTCACACTTTGATCTTCCTTCTTCTTGAGTGTCATGTGATTTGTAAACTGTATCTTGGGTATTCCAAGCTTTGGGACTAATATCCACATAACAGTGGGTGCATATCATGTGTGTATTTCTGTGATTGTGTTACCTCACTCAGGATATTTTCTAGTTCCATCCATTTGCTTATGAATCTCATGCAGTCATTGTTTTTAATAGCTGAGTAGAACTCCATTATGTAGATGTACTGCATTTCTGAATCCATTCCTCTGTTGAAGGACATCTGAGTTCTTCCCAGCTTCTGGCTATTATAAATAAGGCTAAGAACAGAGTGGAGCACATGTCCTTGTTATATGCTGCAGCATCTTTCCCAAGACCCCACTACTCAGGCTCAGTAACTTAATTCAGGTCTTGCTCTTTGTGATTAATTTTATGTGTCAATTCTAAAAGGCTGCAGCTACTTAGGCATTTAGGCATTTAGCCAGTCTTTACTTTGATTCAACTTCAAGCACTAATCACAGGGTCCCAGCCTCTGAGATTTTTCTCGGTAAGATTTATTTACATTTCAATTAGTGACTTATGGGTAAGCCTGCAGAGTAGAGACTGTCTTAAGAATATAGGGCAGAGGTTGGGGATTTGGCTCAGTGGTAGAGCGCTTGCCTAGGAAGCGCAAGGCCCTGGGTTCGGTCCCCAACCTCGAAAAAAAGAAAAGAAAAAAAAAGAATATAGGGCAGAAAATAATCTGATATATATATATATACATATATATATATATACATATATATATATATATGTACATATATATATATTTCACAGAGGAGGGGGGGGGGGGATGGGGAGGGGAGGGGAAAGGGGAGGGGGATCGATGGAGAGATGGAGACAGAAACGGAGACAAAGAGAAAAAAGAGAGAGACACAGAGAGAAGCAGAGAGGGACAGAGACAGACAGGCAGAGACAGAGAGATTGACTCAGAAATTCACAAAGGTAGTGATGGACATCTGAAACGTGCAGAGAAAAAGGCGGACATACGTAGAAAGCTGGGCTGAATCCCATTCCAGCTGTGTGGCTTCTCAACGGGGAAACAAGTTACAGATGAAACCTTCAAAAAGCAAGCAGGTAGCCCTGGTGAAATGAAACGGGCAATCATATCTAACCCTGGGGCAACCTTAGAGATCTCGCAAGCTTCATAACGTTTCCAGTCATACCGTATGACTCAGAGGGCAAGGGCCGGTGACCAGCTCCAAAGAGTGCCCATTGTTTGAAAGTTTGCTACTTGAGGACCTGAGAATGGGAAGCAATCACAGGACAGGGAATTCAAATTTAACCTGCCACACCCCCGGGCTGAGAGATAGCACTGGGAGGCTTTGAGGAAGGTTGCGACGTAGACTGACAAGCAGAGGCGGGGAGTTTCTGCACAGGCAGTGACCCGTGACAAGTAGAGGGACGGGCCAATCCCACGACATGCAGGGGGAAGAGCCAATCCCATGACATGTAGGGGGAAGGGCCAATCTCCTGACAAGCAGAGGGAAGGGCCAATCCGTTGACATGCAGGAGGATGAGCCAATCCCACGACACGCAGAGGAAGGGTCAATCCCTTGCTCAGTTGCCAAGAGCAGATCTCATTAACAGACCTGTAGCCGGGAGCCCCATAGTCCTGAGAAGTGAGGGAGGAAGAAAGCCAGCTCTGACTTACGGAGCCCGAGCCGTAAACTCAGCACCTCTAATTGCCAGCTTGAGTCCCCTGACTGCATCCATCAGCAGGATGGCTAATATGAAGAGAGGCTCTCCACCTGCATACAACCCGGGTCATGATTGCTTCTCATATTCCTAATGCACTTGGAAAACACCCCCAACCAAGCTAGGGATTAGCCATTCCAGCGGGTGACGCAGGAGGATGAACCTACCCAGCCTATAAACTACATAACTAAGTGTAACCAGCAATGGTTCCTGGTGTGACACGACGGGAAAGGGCTGAAGTGAGGCTAGCTGGGCGTAGCAAGTTCAAGCACTCCGCTACCCTCCTCCAGTGCGCGCATTGAAGGTTTATGCCTCTGAGGTCTAAGAGAGAAGCTACTTCACCATTTCATCTAATTTCCCCTCTTATGCTTACCCACTGTTAATATTTTAGCAGTATATTTTACTGTAAATGTTTAAAAATCATGCTTTATTTTTTTTTATTCTCCTTTCTACAGTCCTCTAATTCTGTTTACACATTTCATCATTGAGTAATTTTTACATGTTTTTCCCTTTCTTGCCTCTGGGTTGTCTCCTCCTGTCCTTCTCTTTCTCTTCCATATGTTTGGTGGTATTTTGACTTTATCTTACCAGAATGGATTTGTTTTTAACTTGTTCACAAAAACAATTTCACGGTTTTTTTTTAAATTTTTTAATTTTTTTCTATCTATTTCATTTTGCTTTTGAATGTCATCGTTTTTTGGGGGGAAAATATCTTTTCTTGTTTTAAAAATACCTTTTCTAATCTCTTGTAATTCCTTCCCCACTAGTCAGGGCTCTCCGCCCCGTCACTCTCTTTAACATTCTTTCTCCTCCGTCGTTTTCTCTGCCTCGTCTCTCCATCTCATTCATTTAGGGTTTTCCCGTTGACCCTACAGCATTTTTAATTTCGCATTCTGCCTATTTTATGGCCAATCGTGGCTTTGATTGGTAGGCTGTGATCAATTCTGAGTGTATTTCTACATCATCTGTGCCTTGCAGAGCTGGCTGTCCAAGCATTTGCTTCATCCTCACTAAATGGTGCTTGGCACTGAGTAGGTTGCTAAGTAAAAGATCCCCGAATCAAACCAGAAGAGATATTCAAACAGCAGACATGTGCATCGCATCGTGGAAACACGAGCGCTAGGAAAAGATGAGGCTGGGTGAGTCCTCCCCACAATCAAAACCCTTTCCCTACCGCATTCAAGGTCAGTAAAACCCCGGATCCAGATTTCAAAGGTTTCCTAGTAAAAATGATTGACGACCTCAAAGAGGATACAGAACGACATTTGCGATTCAGATGCTGGAGAGGAAAGTCAGGGACACTGAGGGCAATGCCCGCAAGGTGGACAAAAATGTTGGCAAGGTAGAAGACAGTTTCAGCGAAGGAACCTGAGTTTGAAGAAAGGAAAGAAATGTTGGAAGCGAAATGCTCAACAAACCAAACAAGGCACAAGTTAGGAAGCATCACCAGTGACATAACCAGGTAGAGGAATGAATGTCAGGGACAGAGGACAAGTCGGAGAAACACTGTACTCAAATCCCACTGGGTCTGACATATATGCAGACATGGACACACTTACGCATACACATGTGCCTGTGTTCATCCTTCAGCCTTTTAGACCCTGACATGACAATAGCTTCCCACTGTTGGCAGCCTGCAAGCTGATCCCCTTGTTGATTCTTGAGGCTCCATTAAGACATCTGTAAAATAACCCCTCAATAAAGTTCCTACAGGATGAGAGGACACTCTGACTTCCAAGGTACCTGAAGACTCACTTCTGGATGGCTAGGGTCCACAGCCCGCCACCAGTAACGTCCATCTCCCTCGCCCTAGTGAAAGGTAGCGTTGACTGGATGAAGAAGGTGGCTAGCTCTTTACAACATGATGACCGTGTTTTATGGTATAAGAGAAATGACAGAAGTATTTTCATTCCATACATGTTAGTTTACTTAAATACTGAACAGAGTGAACATGGTAATTTCATACCCGAGGTCCCAGAACTTGGGAGAATGAGACAGGGGGATTTCCATGAATTCAAAGCCACCTTGAACTTCAGAGTGAGGAGGCCAGGCTGGGTTAGAGAGTAAGAAACTGTTTTAAAGATAAATAGATAAGTGAGAGAGCAAAGTAAAAATCAAAGTAACTGTAACCAGAAGACAGATTACTCGGGACTGACTGCCCAACATTTTAATCTTTTGTGAACGTCAATAAGATGGTAAGATACAAGATAATAAAATGTAGGTAGGAAAAAATCCTCTTTTTCAGTTTTAGTTGCAACATGTATGAAGCACATGACATTCCAGCCATTTCAATGGTTATTCTTAATGTAAAATGTTTTAGTTGCAAACAACCAGATTTCACGTTTTCAATGCACTTTCTCTTAAGTCACAGCTGTTTATATAGAAAGAGCAGGATACTCGGCCCCATAGGGCCATGCTTTTATCCTATTTATTTTATATCTGAAATTCTGACTTTGCTGGTTCCTAAGGCACTAGAAACATTTATTACACGGATGAAAGAAAGAATGAATATGTGGAATGAACCTTAGGACACAACCATTTACACCGAGAGAAGGTCAGAGGTAACCAAGGCCCCTTGGGTGACACAGAAGGAAAAGCCACCTGGTTCGTCCCTCTCTCCTCTCTGGGAGGCTCTGCCCCTCTGTTCTTTCCAGGCTGTTTCCTGTCAATTATGTGGTAGGCTCCTTTTAAATCGGGTATCGGCCTGTGAAATTACTCAGACAATGTTCATTCCCATCCTCTGCCTGCCAATCTACCTTTGACCTTTGCGAGCGAAGGTTTTCTATTATCCGTTCTGTAATCATGGGTGGATGGGGAGAGATGAGACAGGAATATCAAGTGGGGAAGGGAGAGGAGGTTAAGGGGGGGGGGACTAAGAGGAGAGACAGTTGTCATTGTGGGTCATGCGAGGAGTAGAGTGGAAACCTATCACAGTAGCGACTTCCTAAAATTTATACTTACATGAAGACAACCTTAATAAAATCACCAAATACGGGGGAGACAGAGTCCCAAGTAGCCATCTGTAGCCACCAAATGAAACCTCCAGTACTGAGATTGGGGTACATCTAAGTGAACTGTAGGCCAAAGGGGTCCTATAGGAATTTTCAAAACACTCAGGCTGTTATAAAGACAATGGTGGCCTCTCCATGAACTAACTGGAAGCAAGCAGGGGTCCATTGCTGAATACCTCCCCAACTCATTGAACATGGAAAAGTCGAGCTGGTGCCCACATGGAATCTTCACCCCTGTCCTGGTGTCTTTAGAATGGTGAGTTACTTACCATGCTCTAGAAGAAGGAATGGAAACACCAAGCCGGCCATAAACCCTTTGATCGACAGTGGTGTTCTGTCTGCAAGTTAAGCTAGGGCCATGGTAGCATACAGCTAGGAGTTACACAATGATAACTAATAGACTTAAGGCCTACTCCAGGACATAGAACCTAGACTTGACACTTCTTGGGGGACCAAGAGCCAGAGACTAGACCTCCCAGGGACCTACAGTGAAACCAAGACTACTCTTCTAAAAACCAAACAGGAACAACAAAAATGCACCAGGAAAATGGCGCCTACTGATATTCTGCTCTCCTCACAGATCAGTATCTTGTTTGACTATCCTCAGAGAAGCTAACTCTTTCAACAGATGGGAACAAATGGAGAGCTCACAATCATACATGTGAGATGTAGACAGTGAGAGACCTTGACAACTCAGTCCTGAATGGAATGTCTCCATCAAATCCCGCCTCCCAGAGTCCAGGGAATCCTGTGGAAGAAGGGATGAAAAGACTGTAAGAGCCCGAGGGATGAAGGACTCTGGGCCCTCGTGAAAACCCACAGGGACTGAGGCAGAGCGCCCAAGGCCTGCACAGGTCCTCACCAGCTCCTTTGCATATAAGTTATGGCTTCCACTTTCGTGTTTTTATGGAATTCTTGAGTGTCGTAAGCCAATGGGTCTCTGATTCCTGTGCCTTCTCTTTGGCTCTTTTCCTTCTGTGGGTTTGTCTTATCCAACTTCAATGTGATCGTTTTTGTCTTACCTTATTCTATTTTATTTTGTTATATTTTCTGTTCCTTTTAAAGGAGAGACAGGAAGGAAGTGGATCAGAGCGGTAGGGGAGATGGGGAGGAACTGGGAGGGAGGGGAAACTGTAATCAGAATGTATTACTCAAGAAAAGAATCTATTCCCAATAAAAAGGAAACAAAGTAAACATTCTCAACACACAGTATGTCTGCTCTACTCTTCCAGCTTGCGTATTCTCACAGGAAACCTAGCAGGTCCTGAGTCACAGAGAAACATTCACACCCATCCTTTGCCTCGCTCTGGTAATCGGTGCTACAACAAACAGAAGGCTTGGAGACTGAGAGGTGTGTGGCCCCTAAGAACTTGTTCTGACTGGTTCTCTTCATCCCTTTTCCCCCAGGTTCCTGACATTGTACCTTTTTCCTTTTATTTTTAAAAGTTTATTCTATTGTAATAAAATATAATTACACCATATCCCCTCTTTCCCCTCTCTCATTCCATCCCCATTTCCTTCATGTCCCTCTCAAGTTTATGGCCTCTTCTTCTTCACACACACACACACACATACACACACACACACACACACACGAATATGTGTGTATATGTATGTGTAAGCAGACTCAGCTGGATACTAAATCATGTATATGTATGTGTATGTATATATATGTGTGTATGTGTCTTTGCATGTATAATATGTATATATGAGCATATATATGAGCATATATACATATTATACATGCATATACACACATATATACATGCATATACACACATATATAAATATATAGGTATATATATAAATATACCTATATATATAAATATATATACATATATATATGTGTGTGTGTGTGTAACCAGACTTAGCAGATACTAAAATCATATATGTGTATATGTATATATATACACATATATGCATATATGTATACATGCATACATACACACATACACACACACACACGAGATTTATTATCCTGCTGATTCTGTTTAGTGTTACTTGTATGACATGTTTTTAGGGTTGACCATTTAGGGAGCTCGTCACTGGGGAAGACCGCTCTCTCTGTAGTCATGAATTGCCTGCTGCTCTTCATCTAGGGGCGGGGCCCTGTGAGCTTTCCCCATCCATTTTGGCACATCAACTGGTGCTGCCATTGTTCGGGTCCTTATTCAGCCATATTGTTGGTACTTCATGCGTGTAGTTTCCTGTCATTTCAAGAAGACACAGTCCCAGAGCAGGTGCCCTCTGGCTCTTAAGGTCTTTCCATCCCCTCTCCTATGCCATTCCCTCCATGATATAGAGGAATGCTATAGCTGCATCGGTGGGGTCTGAGGACTCCACAGTCAGTTGTTCTTTGCATTTGGACAGCTGTGGTCTTCTGGTCTGGTCTCTGTCTTCTGCAGAAAGAGGCTTTTTCCATGAGATGTGAGAGCCGCGCTTGCCTGTGGGAATAAGGATAAGTATCGAGAATCCCTGTAGGAATTACACTGGAATATTGCAGCAACAGTTTTGCCTCTAAGAACTGTGAGCTCATAAATCATATCATACTTCTTGTGTGGGGAGAAATGGAGGCCACTTCCTGTTTTTTTTTTTTTTCAGGTTTCCAAGCAGCAGTACGATAGGAAGCGAGCCTGGGCAGGTGGAATGCGATATGCCTTTGTTACCCAGTGGATTGTGGCGTTTAATAGACGTGGGCTACGTTTGGAAGGTTAGGTGGAGACAGAATCCTATCAACACTTCGTTGGGATGAAAGTACTGTCTGTAGGAACCATAAGCAAAGTGTAAAGCGGCAGTGTCTTAACTCAGCAGGAGCCCATGACTACTCACTGACCAGCCCAATAGTGGCCTTTCTAGCAGATGTGAAGATTTCCCACCAGGACAATCCAGGGGACACAGGCTACTTCCATATCGTGGCTCTCTCATGGAATCAGAGTCCCAGGAGTGCACCACGCGTGCAGTGTGCTCCGATTGATATGGCTTCCTCTCATCTTATAGTGAGGAACTCAGATAGTTCAACTCAACCCCTCAACCGGGAAACCCAAAGAGGCTGGAACTTGGGGGGCCTGTGTGGGCAGACAACTCCCCAGAAACAGTCAGACAGCATAAGAGAATACAGAGTGTTCCTGAGTTCAGCTGGCCGACTTAGCCATGGGAAGTGTTGTCACAGCAGATAGGACCCCCAGATAGATTTCTTCTGTGATGTTGAATGAGAAAAGAGGCAGAAATCAAGCTTTGAAACTCAAATGAGAGGTCCTATTAGCTTATTGTACTCTCAGCTCAGGGATGAGCTCTTGAACTGGTGGTGTTAATACTCATTTTTTTGGAGAGACCCAAGAGATTCTATCTTTCAAGTTGGAGGTTTATATCCAGGACTGTCAACTTACGATGGTTTGACTTAATGACGTCTGGGACCTTCGGGTCACAAAGTCTATACATATTAAACAGACTCTGTGGCCAAGCGTTTGGATTTGGACCTTTGCCTGGGCCAGCAGTATCTCCCCCAAGGATTATGCTAAACAGAGGTAGAAAGTCACAACCTCCAGTCACCTGGTCACAGGAGGAAAAGATCGACTCTTTACAGCAGTGATTTTCAACATTCCTAATGCCACAACCCTTTAATACAGATCCTTATATTGTGGTGACCCCCGACCATAAAATTATTTTGCCGTGACTTCATAACTACAATTTTGCTACTGTTAGAGATCATAATCTAAATATCTGATATGCAGGGTCTCTGACATGTGACATCCATAGGAGACACAACCCACGGGTTGGAAATCACTGCTCTACATGCACTTTGGGAACTCCCCACCCTTCCTTCTCAGAGAGCTCTGCACTCTTACCTAACAAAGCCTGGAGCTGTAGAACCAGCGGAGTAGTCGCAGACTCTCCCATCGGTTGCTCAGAGTTGAATAGTGCCGGCGTGATCAGCATTAGGTAGGAACTGTACATCCAGTATTGAATTTAGGCTCTTCCACCATTGGGCAGGACAGTCCCTTCACAGGACCCAGAGCCTCTGTAAGCCACAGCTCTAATCAGACATTCAAACACAGCTGACATTTACTGTGGGATCAGATGTGATATTCAGCAGGAGTGGACCACATACCCTTCAGAACGAATGGTAGTTTCAACTTCTAGAGGGATTTAGTGATAGCAACACCCTGTAAATCCAGGAGAATCTGTCTTCCTTTTCTTCCTTCTTCTTTGGAGCTCAATTACATGTATATCAAACTTCTTGCTAATTTCTCACGGGCTACTAATTCTTTGTTCATTTTCTTTGGGTTTGTAAAAATGCCTATGTTCTCCCTGGAGGAATTTCTCTCGCTGTTTCTAAGCCACTGTCATGTTAATTCTGTTCACTATCATTTATGACAAAGCACTTTCCCCCTATCTCGATGGAGTTTATTTTCTTAATTTTAAACATTCTCTCTTCATCATGTACATAACGTCTTTAAGATGTTTGACCATATTCATAAAACACAAACATTAATAGTGGCTTTAAGTCTTTTCCCAGTAATCCTATCGCCTGTCATTTCTGTGTCTGTTCCCACTGATGGCCTTTTCTTCTTGTTATGAGTCATATATAACGTCCCTATCTCTTTCTTTTACATCCCAATCACTGCCCCCTCCCAGGTTTCCTCCTCCATCCTCTTCCCCTTCTCCTCTGAGAGTGCCCCTCCCAAGTATCCCCACTACCCTGGTGCATCAAATCACTACAGGGTAAAGCACATCCTTTCCTACCAAGCCCAAACAAGCAGCTCTGTTGGGGAATAAATTCTGTGGACAGCTTTAGGGACAGTCCCTGTCCTAAAGGACAGTTGTTGGGGGACCTGGATGGAGACTGAGCTGTACCTCTGCTACATATGTTTCGGGGGCCTCAGTCCGGCCTGTGTATGCTCTTTGGTTGGCGGGTCAGTCTCTGAGAGCTCTTAAGGGTCCAGGTTAGTTGACTCTATTGGTCTTCCAATTCCTTTTCAGGGGCTTCAATCCTTCCCCCTAACTCTTCCATAAGAGTCCCTGACCTCTGCCTGATGTTTGGCTGTGGGTATCTGCCTATGTTTCAGTCCTCTGCTGGGTGGAGCCTCTTAGAGGATAGTTATGCTAGGCTCCTGTCTGGAAGCACAACAGTATCATTAATAGTATCAGGGATTGGAGCCTACCCATGGGATGGGTCTCAAGTTTGGCCAGTTATTGGTTGGCCAGTCCCTCAGTCTCCGTTCTACCTTTTTTCCTGCATGTCTTTTAGACAGGACAAATTATGGGTCAAAAGTTTTGTAGATGGATTGGTGTCCTTATCCCTTCACTGGGGGTCCTGCCTGGCTACAGAAGGTGGCCTCTTCAGGTTTAGGGAACAACCCCCCCCCATCGCTGGTAGGATTGCAAACTTATACAATCACTCTGGAAATCAGTCTGGTGATTTCTCTGAAAATTGGAAATAGTTCTACCTGATTACCCAGCTGTACTGTTCCTGGGCATATACCCAAAAGATGTTCCATCATACCACAGGGACACATGCTCCACTATGTTCATAGCAGCTTTATTCATAATAGCCAGAAACTGGAAACATACCAGATGTCCCTCAGTTGAAGAATGGATACAGAAAATGTGACTCATCTGCACAATAGAATACTATTTATTCAGCTATCAAAAACAAGGACATCATGATTTTTGCAGGCAAATGGATGGAACTAGAAAATAGCAACCTGAGTGAGGAAACCCAGACCCCAAAGGACATGCATGGAATCTACTCACTGATAAGTAGATATTCGCCATAAAGTTCAGAATACCCATGATACACCCCACAGAACTAAAGAAATTAAACAAGAAGGAAGACCCAAGTGAGAATGCTTGAATCTCCCTTAGAAAAGGGTATGACATAGTCATAGGAGGTAGAGGAAGGAGGGAGGGACTGGGTGGGAGACGGGGCAGGGAGGGGAATGGAGAGGTCAGGATCAGGTGTGGGGAGAAACAGGAGAGAGGACCCTAGGGCCAGGAGAATGAAAGGAAGTGTGCATCTGCCAGGGGTGGGGGTGGGAGGTGGGGTTGCTAGAAAATCCCAGAGACCTGGGGTGGGGGAGTCTCCCAGGAGTCACTAAAGTTGACCTCAGCTGACACAGAACAGTGGGAATATGGAACCTGAAGAGACTATCTCCCAAAACTTTGAATCCTTACCGACATTTTTATAAGATACCAGACATGTTGAATGTTACATTCCTGGGTATTGGGTTGTACTCATTGCCTGGGTGACTTCGTTATGACAAGTAGTTAAGGGACTTCAGTTCAGCTTGATCCTTTAAGATTTCTCGGTCCCCAGCTCGAAAAAAAGAACAAAAAAAAAAAAAAAAAAAGATTTCAAAACCTGGCCTAGGACAAGAGCAGAAATGTTATTCTCACTGCCAGGGCTAACCCATTTATTGCATTGCTCCTGTCTTGTGCTGGAGATGTGCTCTCTTTCCAGCCTTGTGTAAGCCTCGAAGGTTTTCGTCACTCTTTTCTTCCCATTTTATTTCCTGCTGATACGTTAGGCCATGGTTTTCAACCAGTGGATCGTGAGCCCTTTCACCACCAGTGGGTTCAACCGACCCTTTCACAGGGGTCACATCTCAGATATCCTGCATATCAAATATTTACAATATGAATAATGGCAGTAGCCAAATTATAGTTATGAAGTAGCAACAAAAATAATTTTGTGGCTAGTGGCAGGGGGGAGTCAGTGAAGAACAATGTGAAGAACTATATAGAAAGGTTGTAGCATTAGGAAAGTTGAGACTCTCTGAGTATCTGTCTTTCTGTCCTGCCCTGGTTAGATTTTATAGCCAATATCATTTCAACTTAGAATCACCTGGGAAGAAGAATCTCAACTAGAGAATTGGCTAGATCAGGTTGGCCTATGGGGCATATTCACGACTGCTAATTGATGTAGGAGGACTATGCCCACTATGGGAGGTGTCATCCCTAGGAAGGGAGTCCTTGGTTGTATGGCTGAGCTTAATAAGTAAGCCAATAAGCAGTGCTCCTTCATGGATTCTGCTTCCCCAACTTCCCCTCCTGATGGACTATATGACCTGTGACCAGGAAGTGTGAGATGAAATAAACACTTTCTTCCCCAAGGGGCTTTTGGTCAGAGTGTTTTATCACAGATGCAAAAACCAAACCAGATTACTGTCCTACAAATGCCATCCTCTGTCCTACAGATTACCTCTGCCTCATTATCCCTGGTCTCCAACCTCTGGCTTTCTCAAGAGAACTGCTGGGGTTATACTCTGGCCAGTCAACCTTTCCAGGTTATAAACTTCAGAAATCACTGGACGTATGAATAGCCATGCTCTAGGGAAGCCACACTCTGATCCTGCCCGTTGTTCGGTATCTAGAAGCAGTTCTCCCATACACTGCCCACCATCTTAGCTGGAATTCTCTATTTGCCATGGTGGATAGCGAATTCTGTATGAATTCCTCTTCCAGAAGCTGTTCTCATATTTCTTTATGTCACACTATTTATCTTGCTTTGCTCTTGTGGTGCTGGGTTTTCTTTTCCATGCTGTACCTATTGCTTTCAGCCGTGTAATGACATTCATCGGCCTGAAATTACTCTTCTAGTACTGAAGAGCTGGGGAAACCGGAAGCCCAGATTGGGTGAATCACTCCACTCCATTAAATGGCCTCCAAGAAGCTAAAGCTGAATCTGGATGAGAAAACAACATCCAACCTTTCAGACTTTGGCTACCCATGTAAGGTAATGGGCTTATACTGGTTTGTCCATCCATGTCTCAGTATGAGCACTAAATTCCCCTCATCCCAACCAACCACTCAGCCCCAGGCAAGTGGGGACAGTTGGTCACTATGCCCTTCTGTGTCTGACTGCAAACTCTATCTTCCACATCCTCAGAGATGTAAAGGCTATGAAGGTAGGAATCAGAGGACTTGTGAATTATCACTGGTCAGAGTTAGGGAACAATGATCCCAGTGCTATCTATCTCCTGGATACTGTGTTGTGGTTGAAGCATTGTACCCATCTGCCCTTGAGGGTGGGACTTTAAGCTCCCACTGGCCCAAGACAACTAAGTGATCTGTGTTCTATTCCCATTCTTCCTTCAGGATTAGCCATTAGCCTCACACTCCTCAGGAGGAGGCTGTGGTACAAAGAAAAGCCCAGTGAGGCAGGTTGCCTACATAATCCTCTCAGCTACCCATGATATCTCTCTGTAGCGCATGTTGGAAATTCTCTATCCTGTCCATAACCCATGAACTCCTATTAGTTAAGCTAAGTCCCTTCATTTGCTTACCAATGCAATGTGTCTAAATTTAGTTTCCTGGGTCTCCCTCAGCTTGCTAGGGAACTGAGAGGGTGGCTTTTTTTGTCTCTGCACTCTCTCTGTGTTAAATGCTTCTTTGGGGGTCTAAGCACAATGTGGAAATGACCCACAAGTTCTACCTCTTGCTATGTTCAGGAGAGAGATGTACAAAGACAATGTAATGCCTTTCCCTAGCAATACAGCTAAAATTTCTAGATGCAAATGTTAGAAATTCAGCCATAATTTCCCCCTTCCATTTCAACAATGGTCTTTTCATCTCCTTTGAACATCTTCATGCCCAGGCAGAGGCAAAGCCAAAGCAAGAGACATTGGTATACTTCCAAATCGTGATCCTTTACGTGCAATTCCTAAGACATGGGTGTTTTCGTAAAGTTTGAAATATAGCACTTTGCCGACCCCATTTTTTAGGAATTTAAGTTTTTAGAATCTTTTGTTGAAAAGGATGCTAAGGGAGCTGTGTCCTTTACATTTTGGTTTTAACACAATGAGGCTTGCTAATTTTAGAGGGCCTTTGGTATTAGTTTTTTTTTGCTTTGTGAATTTTTATTAGTTGTGATCTGTAAAGTATAGAGTACATTCCTGAACTTGTTAGTATTGTATTTCCCAAAGTTCCATGGGGTATGAGGAGTTGTTACTCATGACATAGCCTACCATGAAATACGTTTTAGATATTCAAGATGAATATGGTTAAGTGCACTTTCCGCTGAAATTCTTACGAGTTTTAGAGTGTGGATGAGTTTGAGGTCCCTAAAGTAGGAAATCCAACACACAACAAATGGATTTGGCCCGTGTCTTCTCTATCTTTAGTAAAAATGATCACCCCAATAATGGCATCCATTTTCAATGCTGAGTGCCCTGTGGTTACTCCTGAGATCCTGATGTCTCAGAGGCTGACCTGTAGGAATTCCAATAGGGCTTCCACAACCACAGGATCCTCTTGAACTCTGCCAGTGGTAGGCTGTGGCAGATGGTGGAGAGTGTGAAGAAAGGAAGCCCAGTGTAACCACTTCCTACCTCCCTTCCTGAAGGATCTTGGGTGGGTAGAGCCATATTCTTCTCCTCAAGATGGCTCTTAAGATGATAGCTCTCATACAGCCATGGCTACAGCCACAGCTCCCAGTTACAGCAACCTCTCCATCCCTGAGACCCTTTAAGGTCTCAACCTGTGAATCTCAACCCTTTTCGGGGTGGGGGGTGTCAGATGACCTTTTTGCGGGGGTCACATATCAGATATCCTACGGATCAAATATTTACATTATAATTCACATCAGTAGCAAAATTAAGGTTATGAAGTAGCAGTGAAAATAATTTTATGTTGGGGGGGTGGTCATCACAACATTAGGAACCGTATTAAAGGGTCACAGCATTAGGAAGGTTGAGAACCACTCACTGCTTTAGGGCCTAGCAGTCAGCTATAATCACCTGCAGTGGCCATGGTCAGCGTGCTTCACCCTCTCTTACCAGGTCCCACGTGACCCTAAGCACAGCTTCACCAGTTACAGCGCTGGAGCGAGCTATCTCCTTCCTGTCAGTCTCCTGACTTGTACCTCCTCCCACAAAGCACTGCGATTGACACATACATGTTTATATACGTCTTGCTTCTTTCCCCTTAAATCCCAAAATTTTGTTGCGTTAATGTGCAAATTTATGTTTTATCTTCTAATTTTAAAAGGGCGTGAGTGCCATCAATATTATTTTATGTTGGGATTTTTTTTTTTTTTAGGAAGTACTGATGACACCTTGCATTCGGTTCCCTTAATGATCTTTCAAAGCGTTAGAGAGACTCTTGTTTAGATGGTTTAAATGCTCCCCTGTAGCACTTCTGTGCAAGCAATGTCTGCAATGTCTGCATTGTTGAGTGTTTTTTTTTTTTCGTTAGTCACTCAATTACCTAGAGTAGTTGTCAAAAAGAATACATGAGTTGTATGTTTTTTAAGTCACTGCATGGCTTAAAATAACATTATGTTCCCTCCTCAGAACAATGATCTGGCTTCATATAGAATCCATGAATCACCACCCTCTCTCCAGCCTTTGGCTTTCACTTCCAGTATCTCCTGTATTTTAAGACCATGAAGAAGGAGTCTGGGGCCGACCCAGTTTTCCCTCGGGCCCGGAATGGCCAACCTGCTCCCCTGGTGCCGCCAGCCAACATTTTTATATTTCAGAAAACTCTTCTTCCCACACACGTACACTTTTAAACCGTGAAAATATCCTGCTTTTTTGAAGTTTCCCATGAGATTTAGCATTCAGTGACACTTCTGTCTGCTCCAGTCTTTAACATAATGCTTACAAAATGATGATATTCTGGTGTTTACCAATTGGTCTTGGAGGCTCGGCAATAAGCAAGAACTCTTTCTTCTCCTTGAATCACCTTTCTGTTTAGGATCAGCACGGACACAGTTTTGTAAATTTTTCCCCCAGTGGTTTGTGATCTCTTTCTCTGCTTAATTACTTTGGTGTTCAGATTTTTCAGGATCTGAATAAGGCAAATCCTTCTGCACTGAGACCTGGTCCTTAGAATCCTGTGGTCGATTCTTAAGGTGATGAAAGGGACGGAGACTCAAATGACTGGTCAAAGCACCAGCCTTGAAATCATGACACTTCTTCATGGTACTTCTATATAGCCGTGATTGTGTTTAGGTGACAGTATACAGACTTCCCCCAGGACACATGTTTTGGACAAGTTTGTTTTTTTTTTGTTTTTTTTTTTGTTCTTTTTTTTCGGAGCTGGGGACCGAACCCAGGGCCTTGCGCTTCCTAGGTAAGCACTCTACCACTGAGCCAAATCCCCAGCCCCTGGACAAGTTTTATTAGTACCTGTACTCAGTCATATGTATATACACATTTATAGACAAACTTCGGGGAAGGGTCAGGTAATCTTAAAGTCAGTCACGATCTATTTATTGTACATGAGTTCAATGTGCTTATGCAAAAATGTATCTAAAAATACAATGCAGCCTAATAACGTGAGCCCCCGTGTTTGTGTGTGTGTGTGTGTGTGTGTGTGTGTGTGTGTGTGTGTGTGTGTGTGTGTCCCTGTGTGTATACCATTGCTGAGAAACGTCCAGGAAACAGCCTGTTCCTAATTAAAACCACAGTGCAGGTGGCATCGGATGTAGCTGGTTATCCATCGGATGAAGCCTGAGGCTTGCACGTGGTTGGCTCTGGGATCACGGAGGTCCAGCAGAACACAGAAGAGGGAAGAAAGCTGGAATGAACTCAAGCTAGGCAAAGCCCACAGCAGAGACTTGATCTAGCCTCCAACTCAGCGACAGCCTGAGGTGAAGCAGGAGGAACCCAGGACCCTGGATAGCTCCTAGGCTCACACACTGAAGGAGCCAGCGTCTATCTTCAGAACATCACTTTGATTCCCTGTACCTTAGATTCTCAGAGTACTGCCACCTCCTTAGTACTTCTCTATGTAATCAAGTAACCTCTTCCATTCTCTTCAAAGCCCTTGCGATCACTGTGCTGAGTGGACTAGGTTCTTAAGGAACATTCAATCTCTGGAAGGAGCTGGAAAGACCAGAGTAGAGACTCTGGGATAATGCCACAAACCAGGAAAAAAAAAATAATGACTAGTGTTTTCCTCCTTACCTCCTTTTGAGTGTTGTCTCTGCGTGGCCTCTCAGGATGCCTCTCTGAAAGTGTGAAGCATGAGTAGCACCTATGTGTAACTCGTACACATCTTAGAGGGCTGTGTGGAAGGACATAGAAGCCCATATCCCAGCTTCATCCTGCCATTCAGCTGTGACACATGGTTGTCAGAGATAGCAACCAGTGTCCCTGGGCTCTGTCTTCCCCGCCAGGCTGCCACATGCCACCAAGAGATGCAGTTCTCTCTCTCTCTCTCTCTCTCTCTCTCTCTCTCTCTCTCTCTCTCTCTCATTTTGCATAATCAGTTTCTATTCTGTCGTGTTCCCTCACACATGGTGCTCTGAGACTATGCTGGAAAAACAGAGGAGATTTTTCAGTTCAGATGAGTAGCATAATTTTACGTGTGCTCAGCCTGTTTGGTAAATGAAGTCAATTACTCATGGATCTGTCAGAGGAAGAGAAAGACTTGTGGAGGCAATGGCACCTGTTTTTAGCTCCAGAGACCATCTCCTCCTCTCTCTCTCTCACCACACTGAGACTCATAAAAAGTCAAACCATTGTCCTGGGAGTTAATACTTTTAGATGTCTGACTTTAAAATCCACCGCACGGATTTCTTCAGCTGCGGCTAAAGGATTCCTTCCTTCAAAATCTACATTCGAAATCTTCAAGCTACTTCTTGATCAAATTTCTCACACACCAATGAGTTAACTTTTTTTTCCCCGTTGTTGTCATAAAATATCATGATGAAAGCAATTTACAAGAGAAAGGAATCATTTTGAACCCAGTTTAAAAGTACAGTCCGTCTACCATGGGGAGGAGGGGCTGGTGTTAGGCGCTTGAGGTAGCTGGTCATATTGCATCTACAGTCAGGGAGCAGGGCGGTGGATACCATGCTAAGCTGATATACAGTCCAGGACACAAGCCCAATTTTAGGATGGATCTCCCCATCTTGAACAACTTAATCAAGAAAAATCCCTCACAGGCACGCCCAGAGACAATACTGCTCTAAATAATCCCTCACAAGTGCGCTAGAATAGAAGACCTGTCTCCTAGGTGATTCCAAATCCCATCAACTTGAAAATCAACACTAGCCATCACAACCACTCATTGCTTGGATTGGAGATTCAGTCTTATCCTTGACAATACCCAATCTAACACAACCATACCATCTCCAAACCTGAGAAGTAACAATGGGGTACTAGCAACGTCTCACCTTCCTTGAGAGATTATAGAGAGGCGGAAAGATGGTCTAGGAAAGAGCCCTATACAGGAAACTCTCAGCAGGGCCCTTCACTTTCCACAGTGTTCCCATGGTCCCCCAACTCGCTAAAGTTCACGCTCTCCTAGGCCCTTACCATCTATGCAAACAAATTTTCCATTTATTTCTCCTCAACATGGACTGAGTATGGCTGCTGGTCCTCTCATTGGGTGTGGTCAGCATGGAATGGCGAAATACAGAAAGCTCAGGACGATGAAGAACCACACAGGAGTGCCAGAGGGCTAGCAAAGCATGTGTGTCAGCAAATGTTTCAGATGTAGGATTTGGGGGATTTTGTTTGTTTGTTTGTTCAACACCAGAATGGTCAAATGGACCTACTTATCCCCCTTGTCTTGGAAAGGCTGACGATGGTTGTGTTATGTCTACAATATTTCCTAGCTAAGTGACCCTAAGACTCTTGCTTATAAAGACTTAAAATCTGTTTTCCTTCACTTCCAAAACTTTAAAATTGACAAGGTGATTGAGAAGCGCTCATGTGGTAAAATGCATTTCTAAAAAAAAAAAAAAAAAAGTTTCCAAAATATTGAAGATCTGAGCAAATGTTAACTTGTCATTGTGGAACACCGAGGGAGGACTGGTGAATTTACGGTACTTAAGAGACTTGCAAAGTAGATCCGATTCTTGAATCCTTGTGTGATCGATGGGTGTTTCCATTAGTACTGCAAATACGACTCTCCTCAAACTTCTCAGGCAGCCCCATTCTAACAGATGAGAAGTAAACAATCTAAAAATAGCTGCTCACTAATTTCCCTGTATTGAGAGAGGTGGATCTGACCTGTGAAGGGAGCTATGGGGGTTTAAAACCTCTTCCCATCTCCCCACAAGCTGGTGATCATCTGGAAGCCAGTTAATCAATTTGGGGCACTGGTTTTCTTCCTCGTCCTGACCACTACCTCCTCAGTCACCCTACTTCCAATGAACACGCCTCCAGGTAGAGAGACCGGGAAAAGAGACATTGATTAACTCAAGCAGGTCAATAGGAGTACTTTTAGCAACCTGCATGGAGGCAAGAGTGGGCGGAGTGTGGTCTGTGAGCCTCTCATCTCCGGCCATCTTTTCCCCTTTGGTTCAGCCACAAATAACTAGAGGTGGACCAGACCAGAGTGACTCTAACATAAAGACCTCCGTCCGTCCATCCGTCTGTCTACTCACCTACCTACACATCTGTCTGTCTGCCTACCTCTAGCTCTCTCTCCCTCTCCCCATCTCCTGTGTGTGTGTGTGTGTGTGTGTGTGTGTGTGTGTGTGTTGGCCCTCAAAGCAGCTTTTATGTGCACACTTATTTTTCTCTCCTGTCTTCCCTTGTTTCTGTCCTGTATCTAATATAAAAGCAAGACTGCACCAGATTATTTCTATATGCATAGCAGGTTCCCCATATTTGCTAGAGTTTTAACATACAAACAATAAGACACTGTCATGCATTTAGGACAGGGACAGCAGCTATAGAGAACGTTTCTACTCGGAAGCAATTGCCTTCCCAACAGAAGCTGGCGTGACCGAAGGTGAGGGGGACACCCTTTGGTTGCACCCGAGCTGAGACAGCACATTCTTCACCTGAATCGAGTTCAGTAAGCAGAACTTCCACTCCCCTGAAAACAGGCTGCTCCAAACATCTGTGGGGAGACAAAGGCAAGCATGGGGAAGGAACCCAGAGATGAATATTTCAGCAGAAACGTGGGAAGAAATACACTGCAACTTGCAAGCAGCCTTCTGTACCACATGCCATAAATTAGCACAATATAAATTTATACATATTTACACCACATAGTCTCTAACTATATAAATCTTCAATACTCAGGCTTGAGGAGTAGGTGTAAGGGAACAGTCCATATGCTTCTTCGTGCTCCAAGGAGCTCTAGGGAACTTTGTCATTTCATTCTTTCTCCATGTATAACTGTGTACATATTCCATATAATGTGTTTGGGTAGATATACAATGAATGTATATTGTACAACTACATATGATCATATATTGATTATAGGATTATAAGTGTGATTGTGTAAACAATTATCATATATACAATTTGAAGTGAATAAGGATATAAGTCAAGTTGATCCTAAATGTTTAAATTGGCGCCTACAGGCAAAACTCTATTTTAGAAAACATTGCCCTGTTTTTCTCCAAGGCCTTCTCAGGCAAAGAAAAATTAGTTTGCTTCAATCGAGTGCTTACCTAGATGACGTACGTATTCTAATGCTGTCCACTATGACCTGTCTATCTGGAGAGCACATCGAGTAAATGCTTCACAGGGGCAAAAGCGAATGCCATGCGAGCACAGTCTGGTGGCCTCTTTCCCGTGAAAGCGAATGAGGAGCCAACACCAGGCTTCACACCTGCTGCTTAAACTTTCTTGGCTGGTGAGAGAGAGACCTTGTAGGTGCTGGGGAGAAGGGGACGGCTGAACTCAGAGCCAGAACGGCTGGCTTTGTGTCTGGATCTGCCACTTCATAATTCTCCTAATCTCTGTGAGGAAAGGGAGGGTGTGGACTCTCTGAGTAGCTACTATAATACAAATTCATGACATGGAGCGGAGAGGAAAGCCCTTCGCAACCCTGGTGTCTTTATATGTGCTCTCGAGTCATTTTTATGGCTTCTTCTCCAGTTTGCTCAGCAAACAAAATCCATTCGGTTTCTTTAACACTTACAGCTTGCTTGAAAGCAAGCTACAGCTGGGTTGCTGTTGACACTCTTTGTTTCAGAAGGAAGCCAGCCAGGGGCTGGAGAGATGGCTTAACATGCAGTGTTCTTGTAGAGGCCCTTAGTTCAGGTCCTAGCTTCGTACTCACAAGAGCCTGGAACTCTAGCTCCTGAGGATCTGCTGTCTTCTGCTCTGTGAGGGGGGTACACACACACACACACACACACACACACACACACACACACACATGCATATACACACATACAGAGACACACAGAGAGATACACATATACAGACTCTGACACTGACAAACACACAGACATACACATGTACACACACATGTACATGCATACACACATATATACACATACAGAGAGACACACATATACAAACACTGACACACACACAGACATACACACACATGCACATGTACACATGTACATGCATATACACACACATAGACACACAGAGAGATACACACATATACAGACTCTGACACTGACACACACAGAGACATACACACATGCACACACATACATGCATGCACACACACACATGCATGCACACGCATACAGAGATACACACACATACACAGACTAACACTGATACACACACACACACACACACACACACACACACACAGAGCATTGACAGTCAGCAAACAGTTCTGTGCCTCTGGTTCAGCCTGACTAATCTTTCCCTCTTTGCCCCTGAGGGGGTACTGCTAACAGCTCGTGTGAGAGTCAGACAGGAAACCCTCCTTCTGCCCACATCCTTACAGGCAGGAAAAGGTTTCTACCTCAGAGAGATGCCCTTAAACTCCACACAGAGGTCAAAATAACCTCTGGTCACAGACAAGAAGTGAGTGGAGCTAGGTCCTCAGGACACCATTTACACTACCAGCCTCAATGCCACCATGTCCAGCACAGCAGAGAGAAGTCCAACATCATCCCCCAGTCCCATGCTATGGCACACTTCTGAGGACTGACTAGTTTTGGCAAATGCTCCTAAAGGACCCAGAGGACCGCCATCTTAGAAGAGAGAGACCTCAGCCAGCCTCCTCCCCGTGCCTGGAGGAAGGACTGTCGACATGGGCCATGACCATTCTCCTGCCCACCGGTTTCTTCTTTTATCTCCATCACACTCTGCTGGGGATGATGCAGGAAGTAGACAGTGCCCAGGCAAGACTGACATTTCCAGGGTTGAGATCATAGATCATTTTCAGTGGCTCAGCTAATCCACGGCTCCTTTCCCAGGGGAAAAAAATGCATGAGACACAAAACTGTAAATACTGTTTTAGAAGGCTGATTGACAGTTGAGATGGACAGGTTTTATGTTAACCTGACACAAGCTAGAGTCATCTGAGAGAATGGAGCCTCGATTTAGAAAATGCCTCCGTAAGATCAGGCTATAGGGAAGCCAGGAAGGCATTGCTTTAATTAGTGATTGATGGGGGGAGGGCCCAGCTCACTGTGGGTGCCATCCTTGGTCTGATGGTCCTGGGTTCTAAAGGAAAACAAGCTGAGCAAGCTGGGGAAGCAAGCCAGTAAGTAACATCCCTCCATGGCCTCTACTTCAGCTCCTGCCTCCAAGTCTCTTTTCTGGGTTCCTGTCCAAGCTTCCTTCAGTGATGGACCACAATGTGGAAGTGTAAGCCAAATAAACCCTTTCTTTCCCAGCTTGCTTTTGGTCATGGTGTTTCATTACAGCGATATTAACCCTGACCATGACAATGCTCTAGTTCAAATTTAAGAATTTTGCTGTGAAGAAAAAGAGAAAGAAATCCAGGAGGCATTACTGAGTGAACGTGTTCCTTCTATAACACCAAAACAAGAAAGTGGGACATACCAGTTTCTGGTTGAGATGTAACAGATTATCACAGACCTGGTACCTTGAAACAACACATCTTAATTATTTTATAACTCTGGGAGTCATAGCTTTGTATGGTTCAGTGAGACCGTCTTTGCTCTGGAAACTTTAGAGAAGAATTTGTTTCTTTGTCTCTTCCAAATTTTAGAGGCTTCTCTATCTCTTTAGTGATTCTAACCTCCACTTTCAATATACCTCCTTCTCTTTCTCTAACCACCTTGTATCCCTTGTATAAGAACGGTTGGGATTACACCGCACACAGTCTACACATGGATAGTCTAAGATTTCAGAGCCCTTAACTAATCACATCTGCAAAGGTCCTTCTGTCCTGTAAGGCACCATATTCATGTTGCTGGAGAATAAGGAGTGGATGTCTGTTACTGCTCAGAGCTCTCTGGAGGAAGAGAATTGATAGGGTGATGAATTGTTAAAGGCTATTTATTAGATTGCTTTATATAGAAATGGAACCTAACAGAGGTCCTGCAGACTGTGCTAACCATGTTCCGTACCATCTGGAGAATAATCTAGAATGGCATGCTTTCTGTTTTGGATGAGTGAGTTCCCTGAGTACAGAGTCAGCAAAAGTCACAGAATGGGTAGAGCATAGCAGCTAGAAGCCGAGAGGCAGAGAGCATTTCAAACCAAGTGCTCCCAACATGCATCGGTGATGGTTGGAGCAGTCCAACTGAGTGAGCAGGCAAAGGTTACCATCAAATCGGGGTGAAGGTAGAGCGGAAGTTCACCGGGGAAGCCCCACTGAGGAGCTTAGCAGAGCAGCAGCATCCCCCGCCCCCCGCCCTCACCCCTCGTAAGGCATGCTAGGAAAAGAACGAATGCCAGCAAATAGATGACGTCATCAAACCAGGCACTAGGTTGAGCCCCTAGGTTGAGGTTCCCGATTGAGTCTACCCCACCCCCTGCCCCTGCACCATAATGCATGTGCGCACGCGCGCACACACACACACACAAACACACAAGAGAGAGAGGGAGAGAGAGAGAGAGAGAGAGAGAGAGAGAGAGAAGTCCTGCGGCTGAACTTGTAAGTTTCCACACTCAGTACTGATGTCTTCACATTTATGGAATAAACAGCCATCATCTAGGTTGGGAATCGTTCACCTTCTCCTTGTTCTCAGGTCCACATAATGTTAATACTTTTAGCGGTATACTGTTTTCCTTTCTTATAACAGTTAGGAGGCCAGCCTGTCTCCGAGACAGGGACTTTGGCAGAGACAATGGAGGGCCCCTTTACTCCTCAAAAGTGCTTTCAACAAGCCTAACAGTGCGTGACAATTTACTGATATAATGTACCTTACAGAGAAAAGAGACAGGACTTCAAAGGAGAGCAGCTGGCTAAAAATTGGTAGTGACTATTTGATTGACACGTCTTCCCAGCTCCTATGTCTGCAGAAGAGTTGTGAAGTGTGAGGCGAGTGTCAGAGAAAGTAAGACACGGCACCTCTGTGCCTCAGAGGAGAACCGTAGTCTTTCAATCAAAAGAGGGACAGTTCCGCGAGGTCCCTGTATCTCGAAAGCGACTGTTAAGCCTGGATAATTGATACCTTCAAATGATCTAACAGGATTAAAGAGAGGCTCAAGCAAACGCCAGTCAAAATATATCCGAGGCTGGAGAGGCGGCTCAGTGCTTAAGAATAGGCCCTGAAGAGGGCCCACACCCAGTTCCCAGCACTCATAGTGAGCAACGCACAACCGCTTGTAACTCCATACCCAGGGAGTCTGATGCCCTCTTCTGGCTCCCACGGGCACTGCACACACAGGCCCCCACACATACAGTTTATATTTTAATTTGCATAATTCTCCCCACAACTTTCTGGATACATAGAAGCCATCTAAAATTCCAAATTATCCAGAAGACTTTCTCATCTATGTCTTCTGAATGAAAATATCCATGCAGGTATGTGGATGCTTAGCAAAATAAATGAACACGGGCGGGCCTCCGTGTATTAGGACTTTAAATTTCTTGAAACTTTTGTAGCTATCGCAGACTGCTAAGTAACTACATTCTTAACGAGATTCACACTGGGCATGCTGTTTCGATATGAACTCAATATTTGAGGGAAAGGAAATTAAATCAGCCCTTGAGTTGTTGTTTTCTTTTTTTGATCCACACCAGATTGGTGCGTCTGGATCCTGTGATCAAGATAGAATGTCATTATCCTGGTTTTTAGTCTGTGACCTGTCAGAGCGGACGCTAGGGTTTGAATAGAATGGCAACACATGCTTCTGAGATGCCTAATTGTGGCAACACAGAAATGTTGAATAAGCTCCACAAGGCAAATGTTGTCAATTCGCCGCCGAAGCCTTCAGCGTTTAAAAAAAAAAAACCCGGCAGAAAATAGTCGGGCAAAGGCTGCTGTTTCTCTGATGTGTTCAGCAGGCAGATCCCTGTTCTTGGCTTTGCCTTGCTGCTGGTTTTGAACTGAAGCTGACAAACAGATGACTACCACATGTCACACACACACACACACACACGCACACACACACACGAACACTAGCATGCACACATACACACACATATACACAAAAACACACTTAGACACACACAGACAGACAGACACACATACATGCGCACATGCACTCATGCATGCAAGCACACATGCACACTAGCACACATACATACACATACACATACACACAAGCACACTTAGGCACACACATACATGCAGATGCACACACATGCGCACATGCACTCATGCACGCAAGCACACATACATGCACATGCGTGCGTGCATGCACACATAAATACACAAGCACAATCTGGTACACACATACACATACATGCATGCATACATGCACACATACACACATGAGCACACATAAGCACATTCAGGCACACACACACACAGACATACACATGCAAACACACACACACACACACACACACACACACACACATGAATACTAAATGGTAGGCTTCCTGTTTGGCAGAGGTTTGCTCCAAGGTACTGTTACTCCGAGCTCCTCCTTCCCCTTTAAGTGCAAAGCCCTCCAGGGGAGTTTTGTGTCCTATAAACAAGATCTCTGTAGGATCAGATAATAGGGTCTTTGCGGATGTAATACAGAGTAGACAGGGAGCAGGAAGCCAGCATGCTAATGCTGATGAGAAATTATTCAACAGAGACTTGTATGTACAGAGGCTCACAATATTAAAATGCCGCTCTCAGCTGCCATTTCCTCCAAAGATTTAAACCAAAACTGACTTAATTCTCAAGACGCAATGTCTAGACACAGAACTTACTGTCTTTCCCACAGATACTCATCTATAATATCTGTACACTTTAGCTGAACATGTTTGAATGTAACACTGGGGTGAAGAATGAGGACATGATCAAGGCTTGTTTTATTTTGGTAATCAAGGAAGTCCTTGCTTGAAAAGACGTCTTCTTAAAAAGGCGAAACAGAGTGGAGGAGATATCCCAGAATAAGGACCTGAGTTCAGGCCTCGGGACCCACATAAATAAATGTGGTGGCACACACACGTTTCCAGTATTAGCACTGGTGGCAGGGACAGGAGGAGACGGGGACTTGCTGAGCACCCAGCCAAGCTGATCAGACATCCCAGGCCACTGCGAGAGTTGATCTCATAACATAAGAGGACAGTGAAGGACCCTCGCCAGCCAGCCCTGGAATGCTACCCAGGGCTCTGGCAGGCCTTGCCCTTCTTCCCATTCCCTCTGCCTTACTAAAAATAGTTTGGTTAGATTTCTAAAGCAAACCACCAAGGTCCATTCCCTTATTTGGCCACTTCCTCTTCCTGAGGCTGACTACCAAGGTCCAGCTATCAAAGTATTGAAGTCCAGCAATCAAAAGCCCCCTTTGGCTCACCTAATTAACGGGTCCAATCAAAATTAAACACCCCATCCTCACATGGGGTTTCTTCTTTTACTTTTATAAACTGCCATTTGCCTATGGGCCAAGTCTGCCTCCTCTCTATCCAGAGACAGTCCTTTGTGTCCCCCTCCTCCCCTGGGACAAATACCCTTTCCTCCTCTCCCTTCTTCCATTCCTCTTCCCCCTGTCCTCTATCTCCTGTCTTTTTTCTTATCTCTACCTTTTGTACCTTTGGGACAAAAAAGTCTTCTTCATGCTGAGAATTTGGTCTTGGGGTGTCTTGGGCCATACTTGTCCATTCAGACAAGAGAAGCCAAGGTTGACCGCTGGACTCTATGTCCACTTCCCTACCCATGTGTACCTTCACACGGGTGAACGTGAATGCATACAAATAAAAAAGAATGACAAACGCTTAGATAGCCCAGTGTGACACACACAGGGAGATGCTCACACAGGGAGATGCTCACACAGGGAGATGCTCACACAGGGAGATGCTCACACAGGGAGATGCTCTTTTCAGTAGTGAGGTGGTAGGATGAAACTGTTGAATAATGAAAATGCATACATGTCAACAATGATAATTCTATGTGTTCTTTCCTGTATTAATGAGAGTTCCTTCTGTGTGTGTGGAGCATTGGAAAGACAGAGAAAGAGAGAGACGGAGACAGAAGAGACAGACAGAGAGAGGGCATCAACAAAACTCTCTAATCAGAAAAGCTCTCATTCCAAAATGGAGTGGGAAAAACAAAGAAATTCTGAAATGAACAAACATGGAAATATTGTTCCAGGGACCAAACTAGTAAGAGTAGCTTGGCTTAGCTTAGCTTCAACCAAGAGGAAAACCGCTAAAGAAATTGCCACAGGTTAAAAGCAGGTGACACCAGAAACAATTTGAGTCCCCACCAATAAACGAAAGACCCTCAGCAAAGGTAATGACACAATTATAAAATAAACACAAAAATTCCACAGTTCGCCTTTGCTCTCTCCTCCGATAGAAAAGCAATTTCGTAGAGGAGTAATATGATGCATTGTTGAGCCTTCAACATCCTGGAATGCATTAGCTTTGCCAATAAGAGAATAAGAGATGTGGGTAGGAACAAAGCTGCATTGAGCGAAGAAATTCTGCCAGATGGTAACTCGAAGCCGCAGGAACAAATTATAAATAAGAAGTTTAATACTGACGAGGCCACAGCTACGTAATTGTTATCTTTTGATTTTCTTAACTTCTGTGGAGGTTACAGAATAATGTAAAGCGGTCGTTGTAACAATGTGTGTCTGACGCTGTGGCACTTACAGACATAATATGTACAATACTGATTCATAAAGTATGAGGGAAGGAAAGAGAATGATATAGGAACCATGTCTGTGTAGCCCAATGGAACTAAGTTAACATAAATCTCAAGCCGAGTTTGGAAAATTTAGACCCAAAGAGTAAACCCTGGAGGTCCATTAGGAAACCATTAAGGAGTCTAGTGGAATCAAAATGCTACAAAAGACCTACCTAGTGCATAAGGCACCAGTTAGGGAGAGTAGGGATGTGAACTATGAACGATGTAAAGAGGCACATGAGGACATTAACTCAATTACAATGAGTTAAATTATCTTATCAAAAAATAGAGGTTGTTACAGAGCACAAAAACTACCGACTTTAACAACAGGCCGTTTACAAAATGCATAACTTAAATTCAAAGATAAAGGAGTTATAACCGAAGTATGGAATAGGAACCAAAAGACATCTGTGTAAAATATAATAGGAGACAAAACGAAATCTAAATAAGACACAAAGAAAAACATTGGTAAAGGAGACAGTCTTTTAGCAAGATGGTGAACCCGTATGTACTTTACAGCAGAACCCTCCAAAATAGGAAAAAACATTGAGGGGAATTAGCCTAGCTTCACATTTGTTGCCGTGATAAGATACCCTAACAGTAGCAATTTTAGGGGAGAAAAGTTTTATTCGGTTTATAATCCAGGTTCCAATCCATCACTGTGAGAAGGTTAAGGTAGGGACTTGAAGCAGCTAGTCATACCACAGTCAAGAACAGAGACAGGACAAATGCCAGCATGTTTCTTCATGCTCAGTCCCCTCTCTATACTTATACAGCCTGAGATCCCTGGCCTAGGGAATGTTATTGCCCAAGATGGTCTGGGTCTTTCCACATCAATGAACCTGAGTAATAAGACGATCTCCATAGACATACTCACTGACCATTCTACTCTAATAGTCCTTATTAAGATTTCCTTTCCAAGCGACCCTAGGTTATATTAAAACTAACCATCACAGTAAAGAGGAGTGTAAAATTCCACTATGATGAGAAAATGTCAATATCAGACCTTTGGGAATGAGTAGAACCCCACACAGATCAATAAGGAAAATAAAATATTTTATCAACAAGTATGTGTGTGTGTGTGTGTGTGTGTGTGTGTGTGAAATTCCATAAGTAAACATCAGAATATACACGTCTCACAAGTAAATATGATATTGGATGGTATACAGCATATTTCAGCCACAAAACAATCGCAGTAAGCTTTAAAGGTTGAAATAACACAGTGTTGCTTCAACAGCAACAGAATGAGACTAGATGTCAATAACAGATGAAAAAGTTCTGAAAAGGGAAAGTTAGAGAATGTCTTAAGATAAATAAAAGAGAAACGAAGACACAGAGTATTCTATTAATAGCTTGCAGCTGTAAATGCCTGTAGCTAAAAACTATATACATTTCTCTGCTCAGTAACCTAACTTTGTACTTTAAAGCAGTAGGGGGGAAAAAGGAAATAACAAGTTAAACAAAAAGCAACTAGAAAAAAGGAAATAATAGGATTAGAGGAGAAAGTGGTGTATTCCTATAGAAAAACTGTGAGTAAAATAGAAAAAAAAATCTATAGTGAATGTGAGTAAAAACTGGAGCTCGGTCTTTGGAAAGAAAAACAGAACTGACAAAGGGGGAAAAAAATGAACAGAATCGGAAATAAAAGTGGAACCATGATTATCAGAATAAAAAACAAAACTTGTAAGATACTATTATATAAAATATATGGTTACATAAGATAACATCATGTAGTAAAATTTAGTAATTTACATCAAATGGGGAAAATAATCCAAAATAATACAAACCTTTGAAACTTAAGAAAACGAAGTGTGAATGGCCTTACAAGAGAAGTGATAATTCACAATCGCAAAGCTATCTACATCAAAATGTCTTCAACAGGATCTAAAGAGAGACACACACTACGACCCAGCAGGATTTATGACAAAAACACAGGATGGGTTATGTGGTGGTTTGAATGAGAATGACCCCTATTAGGCATGCATATTTGAATGTCTGGTTCCCAACTGTAGTACTGTTTGGGAAGGATTGGGAGGCGTGGCCTCGGTGGAGGAGGTGTGTCACTGGGGGTGGGTTTTGAGGCTTCAACTAAGTCTAGCTCCTTGCCCCCTGCCTGCAGAGAAGGGTAAATCTCTCAGCTGCTGCTGCAGAGTCATGCTGCCTGCTGCTTTGCTTGTCACCGTGATGGTCATGGACTCACCGTCTGAACCGGTAAGCAGGCTTCCAGTTAAATGCTTAGTTTTATAAGTTGCTTTGGTCATGGTGTCTCTGGAAAGTCATAGAACAGTCACGTCAACAGATTATATTGCCCAAAACCAATGGTGATCATGAATGCCATTCAAATAAAATAATAGAAAACTAACACCATGCGTACTTCAGTAGAGATGTCAAAAGCATTTGACAAAATGTAATACCTGTTTATAATGTAAAAACAAATGCAACATGATTTCTGGCCCATCGTATAAGGGGCTCTGGCCCTCACTCTCTGCTAAAGCAACTAAGATCTGAACCAGGCTGACTAAGCTCCTGCTTATTGAACCTCTCAGAGCGTTCTCTGTAAATGTAAAGCAAGTTTTATACAAATGGAAAAAAAAAATGAAACCCAGTCCTTTCTGAGTAAGAACCACCATGAAGGACATTTAAGTCTCTCCATGATCATGGGCACATTTGTAGATGTTAGCATATAGCCATCCTGCTATTATGACTGAGTAGTAATTATTGATGATCAGTTTTAGGTGATTTGCTGTTTGCTTGGTTTCGTCATATGAGCATAAAGAAATAGACATTGCACTTGGTCTTAACGCCTGTTCCCTTTACCTTAAGTGAAATTTGAGCTTCCTTTGAAAGCCGTTAAAATGGGGCTGGAGAGATGGCTCAGTGGTTAAGAGCACTGGTTGTTCTTCCAGAGGTCCTGAGTTCAATTATTCCCAGCAACCACATGGTGGCTCACGACCCTCTTCTGGCATGCAGGTGTACATGCAGGTAGACCACTAATACATTAAAAACATACATAAATAAAAGATATTTACAAAAAACTTTGGCAATGTGAATGGGGTCATTACCTAGACTCTCCAACAATTCTTTCTATCCGTGGGATAAGGATGGTCAGGAATGACGAGTGACTGAGGCAGAAACTCTAGGCTGGACACATACTCCCTAGTCCTCAATTTGAGGGAAACAGCTCTCCATTCTGCTGTAATATTTCTGCAGCTACCCACGCCTGCCATCGGGCTGTGCGCATGTTAAGAATAAGGACTCTGTCCTACAAGGCTGTCTGTCGGCCACATCTGTTGCTGTTGGCAGCACAGCTGGGCAGTGAAGGACTTGACAGATCACACCTGAAGTCCTATGCTCTTGGATACGTGGTATAGTTCATTAAATGAACGCATGAAGAACATTCAGAGCAGAAGTCTAAGACATGGCGTGTACTTCCGGGAAGTTGAAAAATCGTCAGTGTGATGAAATTAGGTGTGTGCATTTGTGTGCGTGTGTGTGTGTGTGTGTGTGTGTGTGTGTGTGTGTGCTTTATTTATTGTTTTTATTTCCTTAATCAACATGAAATATATAAAAGAAACTCCCAGGAAGAAGAGGTGACTGGGGATGGAGGAAGCAAAGAACGTCCCAGATGATGAGTGATGGGAAATGCACGAAAAGGAAGGAACAGGGGAAAGGGGGGGATTCACATGAAAACTGCAGGAAAACAGAAAGTCAGAGATACAACAGTACCAAGTTTAAAGGTCAGTGGAGCCATAGAAGGTCCTCAGAGCACACTGCAAAAGACCAGGACCTCTCTAGGCCTTTGAGCCAAGAGAATTAGGCTGGAGAGGTGACTCCGAGGTTAAGAGAACAGACTGCTCTTGCAGAGGACCTGAGCTAGGCTCCCAGCACACACATAGCAGATCTCGCCTGCCTGAAACTCCTGTTCTAGGAGCTTCAGTGCCCTCTTTTGGTGTGTGTGTGTGTGTGTGTGTGTGTGTGTGTGTGTGTGTGTGTGTGTGTGTGTAAGAGAGAGAGAGAGAGAGAGAGAGAGAGAGAGAGAGAGAGAGAGAGAGAGTCTGTTAACAACTAGTCGCTCACACAGATTGCTAGCCGGGGGGTGACAATTTTGCTCACTCTGGTATGTCACATCTCCATGTCATTGTGACAAAATCCCCCTCGTAGGGCTGTGGAGGTGGCTCGGTGGAGGACAAATCTCTAACTGGGCAGATGTGTGAGGATGAAAGTTCAGATCCCCAGCAGTCAGGTGAAGACAGACAGGTATGGCATCCCTGTGGATCCGAGCTCTCAGGTCTGCACGCAGGAGACAGATGCAGGGATTGCCAAGGAAGCTGGCTAGCTGAAGAGATGACTGAGAACTCTGGGTCCAAGGGGAAACCCCTGTCTCAGTGAATAACAGGGGGGCAACCGAGGAAGACATCTGATGTCAACTTCTAGCCTCCGTTTACATGTGCACACTTACATACACACCTGAATGTGCATCTGAACACACGTGTCCAAACACTCGTGTGTTTGGGAGTCCTTTTGTCACCTGTATACACGGGCATGTGAGTGCATGCCCACATATACACAGATATGCAGATGTCCACATACATCTGTACATATATGTGCACGGACATATGCACACACAGGTGCACAGGACATTCCTGCATGTTTCTTCCTCACCTGTTAAGACTTTGTTCACTCAAAAATCTCTTCATTTAAAAATTTTTCACTGTCTACAGGACATTGATTACTCTATTAAAAATAGGCAAAGAAAAGATCACTCACTCTCTTCACAGAACTGAGATTTTGATAAAAAGGAGCCTTACACAGCAACCACGGCCACAGCAGCAGCAGCAACAACAACCAAATTAATTACAAGAAAGGAAATCATTTAATAAGGTAATGGGCAGTCTATAATAAATTGCATTAAAAGGTCACAAGGGAGGGCTGGACAGACAACTCAGCGGTTTTTACAAAGGATCAGGACTCAGTTCTCAGCGCCCACGCGTTAGCCCACAACCATCTGTAACTCTGGTTCCAAGAGATCTGATGCCCTCTGCTGGCCTCCACGGGCACCCACGTGCACATGGTGCACCGACTTCCAAAGCAGGAAAAACACTGATATACATAGAGTAAAAAATAGACATTTCTTTAGAAGATCAAGGAGGATGGAGTCACACAGATTAACAGAGAAGGCTTGGGTGACAGACTTCACACAGGTGGACCATGATGTCCTCAGATGTCCATTCCTTCTCTTCCCCATGCATTCAGACAGCCCACCTCCCCCCATCCCCCATATCTTTCCTCCTCCACACATGTCCATTCAGAACGGGAGCAGGCTTGTGGGTTAGGATTTTGAAGACATGGTCCACACCAGTCAGATAAGGGCAGTAATGAAGCCTAAGAAGACAGTGAAACTGCAAAGTAAATCCTCGAGTCTTTGCATCAAGAGCGCTACTTGCCCACTATGGTGGTCACCATGAGGTAGCACATGAGGGTACCCTGGATTGCCATGAGAGACACAGCGTTGGAGAGATCAGAAAAGACTTCTCTGGGAAAACAGTCCTGATGAGGAGAAAAAAGAAAAAGACAGAGGTTAATCAAGCCATGGGCAGGATACACCTGGGATGGAGAACTGTAAGAGTAAGAGCTGTGAACCAGGAAAAGATACAGGAAATGAGAATTAAAAGAATCTGCTGGAACCAGACAGAGCACACTACCGGACAAGAATGAAACGGGGTAGGTAGAAGAGGACCATAGATGCTGGTTAATTCTTAACTGCTATGGCCCCCGGGGAGCTACCCTCTCAGTCCTTCCTTTGTGAACACTACCAAGCCCAGGCTGGGGATCATTACTGAGCAGCCAGAATCACATAAGTCTGTTGCTTACCTCTCTCCTGTCATCATTAGCTCTGTAGCTGTCGGTGGGACCCTGCTGCCGTGGCTTGAATGTGGGGTGTTCTCCTCAGGCCCATGAGTTTGAACACGTGGTCCCTGGATGGTGAAGTTGTCTGAGAAGACTGTGGAACTTTCAGGAGGAGGCAGCTTGCTGGAGGAGATGAGACCATAGAGGTGGATCTCGAGGTCTATGGCTGGCCTGTTTTCACCTGCTGTCTCTTCTTCTATTGAGACAGGAGATGAGACAGCTGCTCGCTCTGGCCACCCCTTAGAGCCACTTCCTCCCATCGCTTGCCTTCCCTGATGGACTGCATGCTTCAAAATGAATCCCACCTCCCCTAAGTCACTCTTGTCGGATACTTGGTTTTGATAACAAGAAAAGTCACTCTTGCAGGTGCCCCCTGCACAGTAGGTTTCTGATTTTAAAACTATTTCTGTGTGCACACAAATTTGTAGATGTTTCTAGTGTCGACTGAGACATTTGAGGGTCTCTATGTGTCACAGTGGCTGGGACTGGCATGAGGATCATTGGGTTAGGGAGCGAAGGATTCTTGGAGACGACTCATCTCCCTGGGACTTTAATTGTTACCACTGCAAGGCGACCTCCTTTCAGAGCATCCCTTCATTCCCTACACCCACTTTTCCCCCAGATTCTTTCTAAGGCTGACCCATTTCTCACTGAGATTCCTTCCAGATAACAGGTTGTGGGGAGCCTTCATTAAGGAGGGGAGTTTCTCCTTCAATGGAAATGACTTGAAACCGTGAAAAGGCACAGTTTGAAGCGAAGGCCCCCTGCCAGTACGATGACCCAGTTAAGAACCAAAACAAAGAACCGATAAACCAGGGGACTACACATGGGTCCCCACCACCCCCTCCTTCCAGCTTCTGCAGGTTACAGGGGCTTCTATGAAGATTGAAAACATGATAAGCTAATTTCACTTCCCAGAATTGGAAGATGTCAGACTCTACCGAAAGGGTCTCCCCCAAAGAAGTCAAGGTGTGATCTTAGTCACTCTACCCATGTGGGGTTTTTAATTCCTAGGTGGTAAAGGCAGACTTCCCCACTATGCCACATCCCACTCCATGGTAGGAAACAAGCGCTGCTGGCTACTGTCATCCAAACAGCTCAGCGATGATTCCCCACCTACTAATGTGGGGATGAGTTAGGTGTTACAACTACAAGAAAGATGGGCGCAGTATCAAGAGGAAAAGTGCCTTCAGGGAAGTGGTTTTTGTTTTTTGTTTTCAGCGTCTTCTGATGTATCCCCCAATGACTCTTGAGACTAGAAGAATAACCGTTAACTTTCTGTTACTGTGACAAAGCACCTGAAGTAACTAACTTAAAAGAACAAAGATTTATTCTAGCTGGTGTTTTCCAGCCATCATTGCTAGTCCCTGTGACTTTGAGCCCATGGTAGCATGGTACTTTGCGACGGGGAGTGTGGGGCAGACACGATATGTTGTCCACTTAAGACAGCCAAGATGCAGAGAAACCAGAAGGGTCATCATCCCTTGCAAACCACGTACCCAAGGACCCAACTTCCTTCTGAGGGCCTCACTCTTCAAAACGGTCCACCTTTCCTAAACCACCAAATTGGTGACGAAACCTTCCTACATGACCCTGGGAGGGACATTTCAGACCCAAACGATAGAAAATACCTCTTGAGGATTGAAATCACAGCTAAAAGCAAGCAGAGACAAGCATGACTTTTTATTTTTTAAATCTCTTATTTCATCTTTTAAATTCTTGCAATTTTTTTTGTCATGCTGAGGGCTCTATATTTGCATTAGAACAAAAACACTCTGTCTTCCAAATGTCTGAGCAACACTCTCAAGACAAACAATATCACGTTTATCTTGGGCCTTGGAAGAAAATAACTCTGACCCCCTGAAGAGCATCGGTGACCCTGTTGTGTGACGGCCACTCTTCACCAGCATGGGTGAGACGGCAGAAAAGCAGATTCCTTGGCACCTGAGTGTCAGCCTTGGTTGATCCTACAAGGCTTTCAGAAATGCTGGAGAAGGGCAAGCAAAGGATTTAACATGGTGTCGTGGGCTGTGGCCATTGGCAGTTAAGTCAAAACTCACAGAGGTATCATGGCTCGTGATGGATGGGTAGGTAAGAGTGAACGGCAGCATGTTAGAAGAGGGATCTTTAGTCAATGGGTGCCAGGTTCCTGTGAACCACGTTCATTTCATTTAGCCTCCTTTTTGCCCTCTGCACTCTAGATGAGAGGCGACCAACTCTCTTCTGGAATTCCTGGGTGTAAGAAACCACAGAGTAATTGTAGCCTTGGGATTTATTTCTCCCCCACTAAAATATGGAGTTTTGTTGTTGTTCTTACCCTAGCAAACTGTCGTCTTCACTGCAGAAAGTTATGAGTCGCCCAATATTCTTACTTTCTTACTGATGCAGTTAATGGCTACACAGTAGGGCTGCACACTATAGAAAAAAAATCTGAAGCCAGGAAGATGGGCTAGTGTTTCCTTCTCTTCCTTGTTTTTCAGAGGGAAGGAACAGAATCAAAAGGAGGTTAGGGGGAGGAGACACATGAAGTGAGAAGATCAATGTCCTACTGGGAATTAAACCCTGGCCTGAGGGTCAACATGTTTTCCCTTCAGGTGTGGTCAGATAGCTCAGAGTCCAATAAAGATGTTTCTCCGTCCTCCAAATCGCATACATTTGCACTTTTGCTAATTCCTTTGCTAAGCCCATTACTAGGGGCTTTTTTTTTTTAAATGTTTCGTTGTGTGCTTGTGATTACAGTATATTTAACTACTGATATATCTTTCCATACATAAATTCAGTATCCACAATTCTACTTCCTGGAGAATTGTCATTATCTTAAGACAACTCATTTCATTCTTACAGTGAATTGGAGATGTCAGGTAGGTATAAGTGTAGCACTCAGGGGGCTGGAGAGATGGTTCAGTGGTAAAGAGCACTGTCCTTCCAGAGGTCCTGAGTTCAACTCCCAGCTACCACCTAATGACTCACAACCATCTGTACTGGGATCTGATGCCCTCTTCATATACACGAAATAAATAAATCTCTTCAAACCATAAGTGTAGCCCTCTTGATTGTTCAAGGTTAAGGTTCAAGGTAAGTACATCCTCTATTTCAACTTGTAGGGCAGTGGGCAGAACTGACAATTCCAGTGATATTTTTTACTGTATTTTTATTTCTTCTTTGAGAATGTCATACATGTAGACGGTATGAATTTGATCATATCCACCTCCCGCTCCCTCCTACGTCTCCACCCAAGCCCCTCCTACTAACAGCCTCCTCCCCTACTGGTGCCAGCATCCTGTCCTTGGTTGGGTTTTTTTTTTTTTTTTTTCAACCCACCGAGTCCAATTAGCGCTATTTGTACTCGCACAAGTGTGGGGTCATCCACTGGAACACAGACTCCCTACCAGGAGTGAAAACCCATACTCCCTCCCTCTGCAGCCATCAGTTGCCAATAGCGCCATCGCGAATGGCGGGCTAAACCGAGTACTCCATCCTGCCATTTCTCCTTCTATTTGATTTTCCTGCCAATATTTTTATCTTACGATCTGACAACCTGTCAACTCGCCGTCCCATGTTTCGGGCCATTTCTTCTCCGGAAGGCACCAGGAAGGGCTTTCTCTCTATAGTCACAGGTGCTGATGAGAATGTGTCTGCCTGTGAAATGTGATCCTTTTGTGTCATAGAATAATGGCAAAGGTGCTTTTCATGTCTCAGTGGGATCACATCAGTACCCCCCACCCCCCGACCCTGAGTCCTAACACTCAGTGCCTTCACTATTTTGGCCTTACTTTAAATATGGAAAAGCAGAAGCTCCTGCAGGTTATAGAATTGTAGTGAGCGGCGCAAAGCCATTACCAGTCGAAAATGTTATTCACTAGAAAGGCTTCCAAAAAAGCCTGACAGAATACCAATGTTCCAGGAAAGCCTGCTTCATTTCAAACACCATTTGCTTTGTAATTCCTTAACAATAGTATCCATTTCTGTGGTTTTTGTAGCAGAAGATAGATGTATAATACACTGGGTCATGTAATATAATCCTGACAAATGCTAGAATAAAATCAATACATGAAAACATTAGCTTGGCCGTATTGGTGCAGAATGCTATTTGTGCTATTTCTGGCTTAATTTGTACATCGAGAGAATATTTTATACTCATATTTTATCCTGCCTTTCTTGAATGCAACTTAGACATAAACTTAGTCTATTCCTTGTGTAATTATAACCTAAGTCAAGATGGCTGACCCTTAAACTCAGTGTAGGGTTTACGGGGAAACAAGTAGACCTTCAACAAGAAATGACTTCTATAACTCTGACTGACTCCTTTGTGGGTGGGGATGAAGAAGAAGGAGGAGGGGAAAGAAGAAGTGGAGGATGAAAAGGAAGTGGATGAAGAGGAGGAGGTGAAGGAACAGGAGGTAGGGGCAGACAGAGAACGGGAAGGAGCATCGTTAGTTGACAGCCAGGATTGATTTCTAAATACAACTTTCAGGATTCACTTCATGGACTTTTTTCTCACAAGAACACATCAGAGACTTTCTCTCAGCAATATGGCATCCAGTGACCAGGTCTGGGCTCATGATAGCCAAATGACCAGGTATAAAGGGGATTAAGGGAAGGCAGAAG
Organism: Rattus rattus; assembly: GCF_011064425.1. NCBI lineage: Eukaryota > Metazoa > Chordata > Mammalia > Rodentia > Muridae > Rattus > Rattus rattus. Next base: position 65,044,692 of record NC_046167.1, on the reverse strand, counting down.
GGAGGCGGAATTTCTTGGGCATTCTCTTTATTCTGGGCATAGCTTCCATCTATTTCACATATACTATGTAGTCATCCTTTGGTTTCCGGGAGGGATTGGTTCTAGAGTCTCGCCAACAAATGCCAAAACCCCCGGCTGTCTAAGTCCTTTTGGCAAATCGCAGACTGCTTGCTTATCACCTTCCCACGTCATCCTATTTATTCTAAACCATCTCTAGAAGACTTGCCACATCCACTACAGTGTAATGCCTTGGAAATAGCTGCCATCTATGTTTTTAGGGCAGAATGACGAAATCGAGAAGAAAATCTATATATACTCAGTATAGAAGCAATATCCTCAGTTATTTTCAGTCTATGAGTGTTTGAATTCAGGAGTTCAAACCTGATGACGTAGACATAGGGCCATTGGCATATTCGAGCTAGCTGTGTTCCTTTGATGTGACCAGCAGTGACAAGAGCTCAAGAGGAAACGATGCCAGCTACTCACACAGAGCCAGCATACTCAGTGCTGGGCATTCCTGAGAGCTAAGAGCCCCTCCAAGAGCCATGGATGCTCTACAGCTCAAAGAGTTCCCAACGCTCTGCATTGATTTTAGGGATAGGGAAAGGAGAGTTCTTAGCCATAGTCTCCATGTTGTCTGGTTATCTTAGGCAGAGGAAATACAAGGAAGGAAGGTGGAGAATCACTTCTTATTCTGGAAGTTGAGACAAGAGAACTTAAGTTTGAGATGAATCTGGGTTATCCAATAAGTTCTAGGCAAACCTGGGCTACATAGAAAGACTGTTTCAAAAGTGAGCACTCGTAATTCAGTACCTGGGAGACATGATCAAATGCATGCTCTTTCTAGAGAAGATGCAAATGACAGATCAAAGAAATTATTCTTCCCAAGTCCAATGTGATGAATTAATGATTTATTCTACACTTCTTACTTTGAGCTTCAAGAATTGGAGGTGGGGGTGAGGGAGGTCTACAACTGTCTGTGTTCAGGTAGATCATCTTCCTTTTCTTCTACTCAAACCAAGAAACCCCAATAATTTCAGTTGGGACTCATGCACACAGCATCAGGACCAGCCTAAATACTCCATCCCCAGACCCATGCATTGGATGGTTTAGCTTCTCTGGAAGGAGTAGCCCCAAGGCATCAGGAACCTTGTCTTAATGTCCCATCCCTGGTGACTAGGACAATGCCAGGCAAGTGAGTGCTGTCTGCAGTCCTGCTGAATTTCATTTACTTTTAAAAGCAGCATGAAATTGGAGAGAAGCCAAGTAGCTTTCCCACTGACAGGTAGATAAGGACTAGCACAGACAGTGCTGGAAATCAAGTGTCTCAAAATGGACGTGGGCTCCATATTACAGTGAATCGTCTTTGATCAACCATGACTTGCACTTCAGCTTGCTAGTGACTAAATCATAAATTAGTGGGGTACACCTCTGGGGATGTCTGTGACAGTGTTTCCAGAGATGGAATGTGAGGACTCTGATAGAATGAATGGGTTACTTACTCATCATCATTACTGGGGGTGGTGTTGAGAGGCTGGAAGTTTAGGCCTTGTTAGAGGAAGTAAGTCCTTAGAAAGACATCCTTGGGAATATGGCTTCCCTCATCTCTTTCTACTTCTCCTTTTCCTGCACAGTCTGACTTCTGTGACCTGAACTCCTCTGACCCCTATCCATGATGGATTAAACCCTCTGAAACTGTATGCCAAAATAAACTGCTCTTCCTTTTAAGTGTCCAGCCAGCTATTTGGTCAGCGCTACATATGGATAACTAAGGCAGACCCCTAGAATCACAGTTTGCAAGAAAGAAGGAATTGTAGAGATAAGATGCTTTTAATTGCAAATGAGGGAGAACCTATGCCAAGTAAGTAAGTGAGTAAGGAGTTTCATTAGCTGACATAAATGAAAGTCTAGATGTACTGTCTTCATGGCATAGTGAGTGCTCATATGATGGCAAACAACAACAGTAGCAACAACAACAACAACAGCAAAACAGAAGCAGCAGCAACAACAACAATAACAGCAACAACAGCAGCAGAAACAACAACAGCAGCAACAACAGCAACAGCAGCAACAACAGCAGCAACAACAACAAGCAACAACAACAACAGCAACAACAACAACAGCAGCAACAACAACAACAGCAGCAACAACAACAACAGCAACAACAACAACAGCAACAACAGCAGCAGCAACAGCACAACAACAGCAACAACAGCAGCAGCAACAACAACAGCAGCAGCAACAACAACAACAACAACAGCAACAACAGCAACAACAGCAGCAGCAGCAACAACAACAGCAGCAGCAACAACAACAACAACAACAACAGGCTGAGAACAGGACTATCACTAGTGAACTACTTCTGCCAGCCAGAAGCCAGCTTATAACAGTTTTAAATTCTCCCACAGTGTATACAATCTGTGGAACAAGTGCTCAAATTATGAACCCATGGATGGCCTTCTTGCCAAAGCAAAAAATTAGGTAAAGTGCTCTATATGATGTGTCTCTGTCTTAGTTAATTTTCTCATGGTGTCAGTTAGGATTTCCGTTGCTGTGAAAAGACACCGTGACCAAGGCAACTCTTACAAAAGACAGCATTTAATTGGGGCTGGCTTACAGTTTCAGAGGTCTAGACCATCACCATGTGGCAGGAAACAAGGCAGTGTGCAGGCAGACATGGTGCTGGAGGAACCAAGAGTTCTACATCTTGATCTGAAGGCAGCCAGGAGGAGGCTGTGAATCACACTGGACCGACTTGAGCATGGATATGAGAGCCCCACCTCCACAGTGATACATTTCCTCTAACAAGTCTATACCTCCTCCAAAAAGGCCATACCTCTTAACAGTGCCTCTTCCTGTGGGCCAAGCACATTTAAACCACAACACATGGCTATAAAATGCTCCAACAAAAGCAGCTTCTGGGAGAAAGCTTATTTTAGCTCACAGTTCAAGGGTTCAGTTGCACATGGAGGGGAAGTCAAGGCAGCAGGCAGCTGCTCACATTGCATTCACAACTGGAAAACTAAGAACAATAAATTCATGCTTCTACTCAGCCACCTTTCCTCCACTATGCAATCCAGGACCGAACCCAGGACCTGGTACAAGTCATGGTGAACAAAGCTACCCACCTAAACCAATATAACCAAGATAACCTCCTACAGACTTACCCATTTCCCAGGTGATTCTAGTTCTCAAGTTGACACCTGAAATTAACTATCACAAGTTACTGGTCTTTCTTATGTGAGTCCATGGCTCTACCCTCTTTCCTGTTCGTCATCCTTAAGTTGATAGTGAAAAGTGACAGTGTTACTGGGCCTCCCATCTGCACTCTAAACAGTCCGAAACAAGAAAGGACTATCTGCTGCCATTCTCCATTAAGGACAAGGAAACACCTGGGGCCATCAACATTCCCTTTGATATCATGGGCTTACCTGGGTCACGAACCCCCTTCATATCCAATGTCCCCATCCTATTGAGTGCTGTTCATGAATGGGATTACAATCACACACACACACACACACACACACACACACACAATTTACACACACACACAGTTACACACACACACCATTACATACACACACACACAATTACACACACACACCATTACACACACACACACACACACACACAGGAGGGTATGTGTGAGTTCTATGCATATGCTATGCCATTTATATAGTAGACTCAAGCATCACGTTTCATAGTCATGGACATCTTGAAGTGTACTGAGGGATGACTGAACTTTTTAGCTGAAGGACCACCACGATAAAAAAGAAAAAGCATAGCAAAGTCACTTTGTTACATTGCTAGACCAGTTTCAAATTCCCCCAAACACTTCAGACTGCTAGCTAAATGTCTTGACTTCTACTTCAAGAAAATGCTGCTGGTTTTGTCGACAGCAAAGAAAATGCCGTTAACTATTTTGCAGGCAGTTTGTGTGTTCAACTCTCAGTGCCTATTACGAATGCATCATGAGTCAAGCTATACTTGGCATATCTGTGAAAGAGTGTGTGAAGCTTTCATGCGGAACAAAAAAACAATAGCACCCATATTCGTGGATGGTGATATTCTGGGAGAACCATATGTGACTAGTGTATCTTCAAAATATTTTATTCTGTTGATATGTGTAGGGCTTGACAATGCTGTTTCCTCGGCCTCTGGTGTTCAAGGAGGCTACAGAGCTGGCAGCCTAGATTGTCCTTATTTTCATATTCATAGGCGAAAGTTACATCAGAGACACTCTTCCAGCGTAACGTGGCAACAGTGGCTTTAAGAGCCACAATACGCGCCCTTAGGAAGAGATTATTTTGGTTTTGTTTTACATGTTTTGCCTGCGTGTGCGCCTCGTACCCTGTGCATTGTCTGATGCCCACGGAAGACAGAAGAGGGAATCAGATCCCCAGAACTGGATTTACAGATGATTCTGAACCTCGTGTGGTTGCTGGGAACCAAACCCAGACCTTGGCAAGAGCGATGACTATTTTTAACTGCTGATCCGTCTTTCTGGCTCCAGAGTCTTGGTTCTTAGGGTTACAAAGCTTTGGTCTTTAAAAGGAGTTCCTAATGAGTTATAAGGCAAAGTCCGACTCGTGCTTAGCTGGTGAATTTTTTTAATGGCACAAGTGTTTTATGGCATAAGTGTTTTAACAGAACCAAATAGGGTTTGTTAGCATCTAGGCTTACGGTATATCAACAGGAAGGTGGTGTCCAGAGTTGTGACCTGCAATTTGTGTTTTATTTGTTAATTGGCACTCTGTGTAGTTATTAAAAGGACTTAGGGCGGCTTAGATAGAGACTTGGTGTGTAGGAAAACAACTTAAACTTGGTGTGTAAAGAAAGCTTAAGGAAAATATCTCAAGTTCCTCTGGAATTCAAGAGGCAAGTAAAGTCGTAAGCCAGCCCTAGGATTTTTCCTCTATGAAATATGCATGTGTATATCATATTTTATAGAACCAAACATACACAAATCTGGACTTCGAAGGCAGAGAACTCATGAAGCTGACATTTACATTTCAAATGTATTTTTCAGTTTACAAAACAATTCATCATTATATTCCTTTAAGTGGTGGGTCTCTTGCATTTAGAATACACACTCATGCTGTCATAGATAAACTCCAGATTCAGATTTTCTATATAGGGCACTTTCAATCCTTTCAGCTATAAGAGGAGCATAAATAAATAATTTCGGTTGTGTGATATGTGAGCGTGCAATTGCCGTGTCAGGATATGACATCATCCCATCAACCGCTCTACTGCAGAGAGCCAGTCAGAGACTAGAGGGTCTCAGGACTCAGTTTTAGGAAAGTGCTTGTCTCAAAAGATCAGGAGTTTGATCCCCAGAACCCATGTGAAAAGTTGGGCATGATGCTGTGTGCTTGTAAGTCAAGCACTGGAGAGGCAGAGACAAGTAAAGATACCTAGGGCATAGGAGACAGCCAGCCTAGTCTACTTGGTAGACAGTGCTTGAAGAAAGATGCCCAAGGTCATCCTCCAGCCTCTACACGCATGTACACACATGTGGGCAAGCACATACACAATATGAGAACGGATTTAAATCCAACTGGAGAAGAGTGTCAGAATATTCTCCAGTCAGGCCAGGATTCAACTCTTTTCTAACATACGGGTTGGTTTCACGGATTGTAGAGTGGGTCATGCCTCTGGAAGTACTCGCCGGAGATCATACTGGTCCTCATTCATACTGTGGTGTCCACTAGGTGGTCACGGCCTCAAAGGAAGACAAGACAGTGATATCATAGTGCCTTGCTCAGCCCCAGGAGCATAGCAGGCACCAAAGGCACGGCCTGAATCTTGCTCACAGAACGGAATGAACAAATGCCTTATCGATTCTGAATCCATAGGGGTTTAAGCAACACGGTAGCTTCAGGGCCCGTTGTGAAGCTGAGGGTTGGTGCCCTGAGCGGTGTAGACATGAAGGGTCAAACCAAAAGGACAGAGAGATAGGGCAAGAGGAAGAGACAAGTTACTGGGTGTCAGGGAGGGGACACAGCTGATTCTGAGATAAAATATATGGGGTTCAGATGAGCACAATAAACTAAGTTACGCAGGAGCCTGGAATGGGTTCCGAGCAAAGAGAAGGACTGTTTGACCTTTGACCTTCCCATATTTATCTCCCAAGCAGCAATAACAGAAGACTGAAGGTTTATTCCCCTTCCTCTTCTAAGACATTTCTTGATATCCCTTTAATCACCAGGATTACAGATGCCAAAATGAATAACCTGCTCCTTGCCAAGGGATCCCAGGGCATCACAGACACAGAAACTTCCCATGGCAATCCTGTATTACTCTGTTTTTTTTTTTCTCAACAATTTGGCATTTAATCCCATGTGTGTGTGTGTGTGTGTGTGTGTGTGTGTGTGTGTGTCTGCTCGCGCGCGTATGTGAGCTGAAACACTGACTTTGACTAAAAACAAGCTTCAGTTAAGTATCTTTACAAAATTAAAATAAATTCTAAATTTTGAGTCACAACTGTCAATTCTCTGGGTTACTCCTCAGAGGTCATTCTTATATAAAGCATAATGTGGTTGTCGGGGCAGGGTAGGGACGGTAGAATCCCAGACCTTGCCGGTCACGTGACCTGTTGGAAACAGAGACCTTTTAGGTCAAGACGAGAAGAAGGTGAGTGATAGAGATATGAGGAGTCCTGCTCTGGACTCCTCCTGCTTACACAGACATGTACACTACCATGCACTCATGTACATAAAACACACACTGTTCTAGACTCACCCTGCTTACACAGACATGTGCACTACCACACACACATGTACATAAAACACACACTATTCTAGACTCACCCTGCTTACACAGACATGTGTACAACCATACACACATGTACATAAAACACACACTGTTCTAGACTCACCCTGCTTACACAGACATGTGCACAACTATACACTAATGCACGTGCTACACACACACACACACACACACACACACACACACACACACACACTGAATTCAATCTTTTAAAACACAACATTTTGCTTTCAAAATAACCAGCAAGATATATAGGTCTACTTCTTATAAAATCTTCCAACAGCTAAATCCAAAGGAGAAAAAAAAAAAAAAAAAAACTGTGCCTTTAAATTTTTGTTTTCTGTTGAAAATTTCAAGAGGGTTTTTTTTTGTTAATTTATTTTTGCATTTATTGTTGGATAATGATGCAGTACAGAAACATATAAAACACAAGCTGTCTCTTATTTTGTTGGGTGACAAGTTGCTCAATTAAAAACAGGTTACGTTCCGTGCCCTCGGCCCCTCCGAGCTGATACTGTATTGTTCAGAATAGTACAGGTCACCCCAACTTATTTCCAATGCATCTGTTACATTAGTAGGTGCTAATTAAACATGCGTTTGTGGAGTGACTTTACATAAGACCATTTTGCAGTTTCCTGGATTATTTACGCAACACTTGGGGATCTGTGGGTCACCAATCCTGCTATATGCTTCGCTTCCTAAAATTATTAATGGAAGGGAAAGTCCCTCTAACAGAGCTCTCACAAATGTGCTCAGAAAACATCCCAGCCCAAATATGAAAGCAAACAGAAATCCTCACGTACCACATCCTCTATTTCCCAGAAATTGGATAAACCAACAGGAATTTTCATTATTAGAGATGATGCTTTAATCGAAGTTCCTCACTTCCTCCCCCTGGAAAACCAACCTGTCTGTGGCGGCATCATCAATAAGGAAGAAGGCAGATGCCGAGACTCTCTGGTAGCTGGGGGCTCAGTACGGCCTTGTAGGTCCTACCTTCTGATCCAATATGATCATGGTCCTTTCTGGTGTTCCCATGCCTCCTTGTCAAATACACCTAAAACCTTCAAATGTGGGGCTAGAGCCAAAGCTTAGTAGATGGCTTGCCAACCGTGCCCAAAGCACTAAGCTTGACATATAAAATTTGACATGGTGTGACTTACCCGTAATCCCAGCAGTCAGCGGGCTGATGGATCGTAAGGTCAAAGTCAACCTTGGTTCTACAGCAAATCCAAGACCAAATTGGGATACATTTGACCCCGTTGAAAACACAAGAGCAAAGCCCAAACAAAGGAGCAAAAGAAAAACCTCAAATCTGAGCATTAATTGACTGAGGGACCCCCCCAACTCTTCTCGGATTTTTTGAATGATGCTGTCTAGCGCTGAGGACTGCCCTCACTGGGAAATGACTTCCTACTGAACTGTAACCGTTTCCTTAACCTTAATTCCTTCCTGGCTCTGGTTCTTCCTCTCTTCCTCCTCAGAATGTCTTTGAAACGAGAAAAGGGTCCTGGTGAAGTAAGCCAATGGCCTTGATTCTTAATCTGAAGTGGGGTGGGCACGTCTCTGCGAAGTTCTAGGGTAGAGATAATTTGTCTTTGCTGAATTCGCTGCCGTGCTTTTATGTGATCTCAGAAACTTTCTGCTGGTGGTAGACTGGCCTCTTACAGAACTATTGGGGAAATGTTTTGAGAATGTCACAATGTACCATCTTTGAAAGACCGTCCTGACTCAAACAGCCATGGTGGTCCCCTCTGCTGAATCCCCCTGTCTTCCCAAGAAGGCTATTGAAGGTTCAGATCTCACAGCAGCTTGGCTTGACGACTTCATAGAGCCAATAATGAAATAAAAATTATACTTGAGGAACTGAAAAGATGGCTTGGTTCCATTTTGCTGCTCTTGCAGAGGACCCAGGTTCAGTCCCCAGAACCCACATGACAGCTCACAACTATCTGTACCTCAGATTCCGGGAGACCTAACTCCCTCTTCTGGTTTCTGTGAGGATCAGACACACATGGAGTGCACAAACACACATACAGTCAAAACAATCGTACGTATAAGCTAAAACAATACATAAAATGTTACTTGTGCTTGGGCGATTTCCATGCCTACCAGTCAGTCACATAGTTCATGGCATTTAACACACAGCCCGGAGTACAGTAAGCTAAAGAGAGCTGTAAGGACTGACTAATGCTCTCAGTGATAGGACAGACGCTTGGGGTTTCAGCCAAATCTTGTAAATTTAGCAAAGAATATCAGAGCAACTCCTTCTGTTACCCTAAATGTCAGGGGCTCTTGCATTTTCATGAAGAACGCACAGGTCTTGGATTTTTAAAGGTCTTATATGAGCACATTCGTGGAAAATCACAAGCTTGTCTGCACTGGGAAGCTCTATGCCACAATTAGAGACATGAGGGAAGTTGACCTGGAAATTCCAGTAGGTCTTCATGTTCCCTTTATTAATTAGATCAGAGCCTAGCATTCTAAGAGCTCTCCAGATGACCTGTCTCAGAACCATGGTGACCAAGTCCTCCCCACCCGAGCCAAGTTTTAACAAAATATATTATGTGTTTGCCTCATTGCTTTACCAGCTGAAATTGTACTGGGCGAACTGTGTTCTGTTTAAAACCCATACAATCGAGTTCAATGTAAAGAGTACACTTGGCTTATTTCTTTTTAAAGGTACTGTGTGTGTGTGCGCGCGCGCGCACGTGTGTCTGTCTGTCTCTCTGTGTGTCTGTCTGTCTGTCTGTGTCTAGAGCTGCATGTGTGTGAGTAGGAGTACTGCAAACCACAGTGGACTTGTCGAGGTTGGAAGACAACTTCAGCTGTTCGTCCTCTGAGACAAGATCTAGTGCTAGTTGTTAAGCTAGCACCCTAAGAACTTTGAGGATTTTCCTGCTTTGTCTTAGGAGAACTGGGATTTAGGAGAACAGCATTACACTCAGTTTTATGGGAGATTTGAACTCGGGGCCACCTTCATGGTGAGTATTTAATACCCTGAGCCCTTTTTCCACCTACCGACTTCAAGCATTTCTTCTTTTCTAATGTTTATTTACTTTCTGTTATGCATATATGCGTGTTACATCACATGCACACAGTGCCCTTAGGGGCCAGAAGAGGGCGCTGAATCCCTCGGAACTGGAATTATAGACTGTTGCGAGCCACCAGGTCGGGGTGTGTGACCCAAACCCAGAATACAAAAAAAGAGGAAGTGCCTTTTACAGCAGAGACACCGCTCCTAAGCACACCCATGGCTTTCATCATAATCTTGTTACGGCTGCCCTTGAATCCTGAGGAATGGAAGGTCCTCATGGGAAATGGTTTAGAATTTTCACATGGCCTAGCTTCCCTTGGTCGCTTATGATTTATCATGTAAAATCTCTATAAATAGTCATTATACTGTACTGTTTAGAAAATAACAAGGAAAGAAACCCGCTGTTCAGATCTATTCAGAGCAGACATTTTTCCAAACGTTTTAAGCTGGTTTTGTTTATATTGGAATACACACAGACACACACTTATACACACATACACGTACACACATATGCATTACAGTATATACATATATGCATGCATATATTTTAATATATATAAAGTTCATATTTAAACATGCATGTTTGTGTGAGTTTTTTGTGTGCCACATGTGTAGAGGAGCCCACCGAGGTCACAGGAGGGCAGTGAATCCGTGAACTCAGAGTTACAAACGGTTGTGAAATTTCCTGTGGGTGCCAGAAACCAGGCCCAGATGATGTGCGTAGCAGTGCCCACCGCTAACCACAGAGCCATCTCTCTACATCCCCAAATATTTTTGGCCCCAGCTTATTGAACCCATGGGCGCGAGAGGCCAATTCTGCTTCCTCACTTGAGCGGCTTGTGGGTACCCGTTTCATCATTGGTTGATTCTTTCCCAGGCTCAGCACGAAGTCCCCGTGTGATCTGTAGAAGGCTAACTGTCCTAAGGTGTCTGGGTGCCCGGCATCTCATCTCTACAACGCTGCTAGTTCTCAAAGCAAACTAGTTCCCATCTATTTGTTGAATTTTATCCTTTCACTTTTGATGTCTGACTCTGAAGTATGCCTAACAACTTCCACTGTTTTCAGACAACCCACCCCCACGTTCAACTTTCTCATCCATGTCTCTGCCTTGCTTTGACTCACCTAGCCTTGTCTTCCCCACTGGAAGCCACCTACAGTTATAGCCAACTGTCTCATTTACACAAAACGGGTCCATTGCAGCTTAGTGGGCCACAGAGGAGTAACAAAGAAAGCTGAATACACACAGCAAACAAAGTGGATGGCTGCTGGCCTGCGTCGTTTTACAACCAAATGGCTGTGTTTTGGGGTTGTTGAGTTCACAAGCCACTCAGGTATACTTTGCTTGGGCTTGCCTTTTCTATGACCTCTTCCCGTGGTCCAATTCAATTCTTATCTTGTAGATGGCCTCCTCGACTGCTAGGCCCAAGTATTCTGCTGAATTTATGACTCCTGTTGTTTGTATTACGATCTAGGCGTTTACCACAGCCTGATAGACAGCACAGAAATATTCGCTGATGATAAAATCACTGGTGGCCAACACGTGTAATCCCAGCCACTCGCCAGGCAGAGGCAGAGGGTGCTAGTTTGAGGCCAGCCTGGGTAGAGAACCAGACTTTGTCTCAAAATAAAACAGATAAAACAGGGTAGGGGGTGCACCTCAGTGATAGACCCTGGATTCCATCCCCCAGCACGATAACAGGCATCTAACTGTTTCAGGTATGAACTCCCTTCTCTGTAAGCCTGTTATTTCTGAACTCCCAGAATTCAGTTTAGAGGGATGTTGGAGCGGCCATTTTAGAATCTTGCAAACTCAGAATCCACCACTTTGTTCTTTTGGTCCAAAGGGCCAGGTACAGCTGAAGCCCAGAGTCTCAACAGGCAAGAAAACCCCACAGCAGCCACAGGTAGAGGAATAAACAGCCCGGATGACAGCCGGAACCTGTCTGAATCCTTCCCAGCATGCATCACGTCACCCGTAGGAACGAAAGGGAAATGTATTTCTTTTCCGCACTCTTGGCTGGGCATAATCAGCAGATCTCTCCTCCGAGAGGAAAGACGATGTCTGCTCATCTGGATTGAAACGTATTAACAGGGGAAGCATATGGCCATTCACACAGCGCCTGCTCCCATACTGAGCCAGGGTTAACAAATTAAAGAAAAGGAAGATGTGGTATAAACGTTGAGCCTTATTAAACATGAGATCATCGCTTCCAGCTATCTTTATTAGAGAATTTCTCCCCCCTCCCATGCATGCACACTTAAAATCGTTCTTCTCAGAGCTAATTGTGTTCTCGAGGACAAACGGCCGTAGTTCGCCGTGTGACTGTGAGCACGGACTCTGCTCCAGATGGATTTTTATTGAGATGATACGAGAAGAAATGGCGCTATTTATTTAAGGACAGCACTGCATTTTCTTTTGTTCTTTCAACAGGTTACTAATTACAGGAGTAGTAATTAGCCTTGACAGAGAGTACACAGAAAAACAATAAATGGATACTGTGCGCACGGAGGGGCCTCTGCGATGCCAGGCCTTATTATTTTCAGTCGCGCTAATTATCCTTATTATGCCGCGTGACTCTTTTTGCTTGAATTATGAGTTGGAAAAAAAAAAGTGCTGAATAGAATTATTTTTCCAAAGTGCCCTGAACTATAGAGGGAAATGAAAATCACAATGAAAAGCTTGTTAAACAATGAGAGTGATCATCTAGAAAGGCATCCTGAAGGAACAGCCCTTTTCCTGGGCCATAGAAATGGAAAGTGCTTCTCGGAAAACGAACAGGGTCTATTTCTTTCTTTCTTTTTGCACACGGATCATGGGAAGAAGAGAGCTCGGCCCAGCCCCGCCTCCAGGCAGTGGTAAAAGCAGTTGGAAGGAAGATGGGAAGTCATGAATCATTACAAATGAACAGAAGCTGGGGCCAAGCTTGGTTTCTTTCTTTCATTCATTCATTCATTCATTCATTCATTCATTCATTCATTCATTCATTTTGCTTTGCTGGGAAATGGAGCCTGAAACCTCCTGAATGTGGGGCATGTGCTCTACCACTGAGCTAGCTACATCCCACCCCCAAACTTTTAAACATAATAAACACGTGCTTCTGGACCCACGGAACTAAAGCTTCCGTGGACAGAATCTTCTAAGTGAGCAAAATGGCGGAGTGCCTTCCTGGTTCACACACCACCTACAGACCGAGCTGGGTAAAGACAGCTTTCAGCTTGGAGTGTAGTAACAATGTGATCCTTTCCCCTAATGCCCCTCTCTACGTACAATGCCTCCTCTCTTCCCAGGGAGGCCTGGGAACACCATCCCACAGGTGGTGTCTACTTTTATGAACTCTGTCCTGAAAATTGGTTTGAAATTTCCCCCTGCCCTTCATGCCTCCGTCTTCGTGCCAAATGTGCTGAAATGTTAGCTATGTCTTTGGGACTTGGGCTCCATCCAAGACAAGCGGAAGAGGGGAGGAGTGGAGACCAATATGCCTAGGACCCAAGCCACCGACATCAGGACCACTGGCGATTGGAATTGCGGCAGGTGGGCGTGGTCTCTGGGCTCAAACTAGCCCCACCTTCCTCCAGCTCAAGTCTGTCCCATGAATGAGACTTTCAATCCCAGGATTGTCAGGGAGGTGTTCCGCTTTCTCCAGCCTCCCAGATCTCTTCTTCCAGTGTGGACATACACACCATTTTCAGTTGTCTTAACAGCTACCCAGATTCCAGAGGGACAGGATGGAGAAGGTTCCAGGAGTTCAGGAAGAGGTACACTCTTTCTTAAGGATGCCCAGGACCTGGAGAGCAACACTAGCTAAGAATACGGCCTTGGCTCCAGGGTAAGGAGTGACTCAGCCCAGTCATTTAGTGTGTCAACAGTTACACATACTCAGGGAGCTGGGCTGAAGTATTCTTAAAGGTGTGGACTCCCTGCATGGGCTTAGAAATGTCAGCCGGAAAAGGCATGCAATTACTGATCGCTTGGCCTTATCTCCCTCTAACCCTCCGTCACGCTGGAGCTTAGGAAGAGATAGGCAATTTTCCAAAACAGGATGTGTGGTGGTAAAACCTGCTTAAGGAAGGTAGCATGCATTGAAGAGGCAAACCTGGGTGTTTTACCGGAACACAGTTCCCTTTCTGCTTGTGGTATCGTTACCTAGGTCAGACCCGTTCCTCTAGAGCCCATCCCATCCCCCGGATATTACAAAGCCTATTGTTGTGTCTTTTTGTAAAGTGTATTGTATGCTGTACACCCTCTCCTCCAATTTGGATTCACCCTTTCCTAGTCTCATCCCGATGGAGACATTTCAATGCTGTTGCTGCTTCTAGCATTCTCCAGGAGTTGAGAGTGTGGAATTCCTTAAACCACTGCACGAAATCTGACGTTGACCCATTTGCCAAGGGACCAACTTGATGTCTACTTGCTCTGTTCACACAAATCGGCTCACGGCGTCCACAGCCAAGCCTGGCCTCTAAAGGCCTGGCTGTGGAGACAACGTTGTAGAAGGCTAAGTCAGTCGTTCTGGTGTAAACGCTTCTCCATTCATTTGGAGGATTGTTTCTGATGAGATCATCATGTTTTCCTCCTGAAGGTGGCAGAGGGGGTGCAAGAGAGAGGGTCATGTAGAGGTGGATCTGCGGTATATTTCCAGTGAGGAGAGCAGTCAACACTGCAATTCCGAGACTATGGTTTCTTTCCTACAGGACCTGAGAAGGTGGCTTTCACCTTTTTGGATGGCGTAGAGTTATTTCAAAGGAGTTCAGTTAGAGCGTCTTCTGAAAGCTGACATCGTGCTTGCTCTCCGGGAATCACTCGATACATACGTGTTTGGTGCTACCATTGTGTGTGTGTTGTATTCACCTAAAACTGGACAGTTATGCATATTTTAACATAGATGTATTAAAAACAATGGCGATTTCATGGTGAGGAAGACAAAACGTACTCATTCAAGGCAGCCATGGTTTGGCAATGGAAGGAAGTTGACATATGTTGGAAATGAGCTTCGAGTGTAGAGTGGTTCAGAAATCTAGACCTAAGCATCTCACTAATCTTTTTTAAATATTTTTATTTATTCTTTGAGAATGTATCGGGGGAGGGAGAGGTAAATACATAAAATATTCATGCTCGGTTCTTCCCTCCAGATCTGTTATATCTCCTCACATAACCCCAACTTTGTGTTAGTGAGTGAGTGAGTGAGTGAGTGAGTGAGTGAGTGAGTGAGTGAGTTAGTTAGTTAGTTTTTGAAACAGGGTTTCTCTGTGTAGTCCTGGCTGTCCTGGCCTCAGTTTGTAGGCCAGGTTGACCTAAAATTCATAGAGATCTGCCTGCCTCTGTCTCCCCAGTGCTGGGATTAAAGGTGTGTGCCACCACACTTAACCATATTCTCTTTTAAACAATTTTTTTAATGTAATATCCCATGAACTTCAATTTGTTCTGTCCATATCCATCTGGATACAAGCCCATCCACTGGGGTGAATAGGGAACCTCACCTTTAAAGAAAACTGACTTTCCTTTTTCCTCCTACCCCAGGAAGACATCACTTACTCAAAGCTCCTCGGTGAGGGTTTGGGGCTTATTAACTCCTTTGCCTTCTATGCTTTAATGTTGACGGGCTTGATCTTGTGCTGTGAGTGCCTGCGTAAATGGCCCTGTCACGCCCAGAAGACACATTCCCTCCAGTCCTCCTGAGCCTCTGGCTTTTACTGTCTCTCCGTCCCCTCTTCTGAGATGGTCCCTGAGCCTTGGGGAAAGGGTATGACGTAGATGGCCCATTCGGGACCGAGTACCTCACTGACACTTGTTCTTTACATCGTGGCCAGTTGTGAGTCTCTGTGTTAGCCACCATCTGTTACACAAAGAAGCTGTATTAACCTAAGGGTGCAGAATCATGAGTCAAGACAGTAGCTTGCTGCTACATCCATTTAGTAGAATAACAGTGGAAGGCTCACGCTGGGGTTGTCACTGGTCTTAGCTCTTCCATGGCCCTTAATGCTCTTTAGTATAAAGCCAAGTCCTGTGTACTTGACTTGACTTTGCAATGCCCTCTGTAGCTTGGCTTGCATAACGTTGACCTCCAAGCCCTCGCCTTCCTCTATCTGGAATACTTCCCACATGCCTACCTCTGGTTAACAACACCTACACATGCTTCAGGATCTAGCTTCCAGAGGCTTCCCTGGACGTCTTCCCAGTTTCTGTGTTGCCTGATATGGCTGACTGTGTATCCCTTGGGTCTGATCCTCTAACTTTATAACTTCTTTTAACACAAAACATGGCTCTTGCTCAAAGGGAATGAGGGCGTTTGTTCTGAATAACCTTGACTGGAGAACACAGATTCAGGTTGCCCTAGTGACATGTTCCCCAGAGGAAGCTCTTGCACAAACTCTGCAGTCATGGGACAAAGGGAAGTTCTAAATCAAGGCAAATTGGGTAGATGGGTTCTGGCAGAGCAGAGAAATCTCTAACGTTGGTTTCAGGTTCAAGGTATTGGCATTCTGGGTTACTTGAAGCCAACAGTCTCCTAAGATAACACATTCCAAAGGATGTCAGGTCCAATGGTAAATGGCTATAAAGTTAGACTATGGTAACCTTGTCTCTTGATCGGCAATATTCCAACTTTCCATATTTACTAAGTTTTAATCAGTCCATGTAATCGCAACATAGGTAATAAGGCTTTTGCAAGGAACATCCGTTAACACTACCACACAATGTCGTAGAATTCCTTCCTTCTTCTCCCCAAATAGCTCCTGGGAGCTCCTGGGGGATGGATATGTCAAGGGCTGAATTCACTACAGTTGCGCACAGCCTGTGGGCGTCCACAATTTGCTTATATAATAAATTGTACTGAGCCTGTACAAAGGCAATGCTACATTTCCCCATTACCCTGCACGCAACTTCACAGCTCAGGCGAATTAATAATTTAAAGTTAGATTTCACCCCCTACTAATGCATAGGCTATGACTGAGTCTGGCTTATTCTGTGACCGTAATGTCATTAAGGGTTAAGATTTGGGTCATCGGCCAATAGTTGCGTAGCTACCAGTCTTTCACCAAAGAGCACCTTTGTGGGTGGGGCCAATGGGAGGAAGAGCTGGAAACAAAACCTGACTGTTCATTTGCATAGCAAACTAGTTCATACACTTGAAGTGGATTGGGTAGAGAACGAAGCCCCTCCCACCAGGCCGGGAAAGATGCTACGCGCCCTCACAGGCAAGTAGAAACAGTTCGACTCCTGCTAGGCTATGCCGCTACCAGGTCCTCCATGCTGCCCGGGAGCCTGCTACACAGAGATTCTAGAACCCAGAGGCAACGCACTGACATGCCTGCCTATATACTCTGCAAGGCAAGCAGATGGAGCAGCTCCCCAGCAAACCTCAACACCTGAAATTCAAATGTCCTGGCTAAGGGGATAAAATGTTGTGCTATTTGTTGACAGTTATGAGCCATAATCAGGCTTAAATCTCCCGGCAAACTGTATCTGTCCTGCCCAAATCGCTCTGCCAGGGTTTATAGCCTGCTCCGAGAAGTAACTCCAGTACTATTAGGTTTTATACAGACCAAAGCGCCAGGCTTAGGAGTTTATGCCAGGCTGAGGGATTTAGCTCAATAGAGCGCTTACCTAGGAAGCGCAAGGCCCTGGGTTCGATCCCCAGCTCGAAAAAAAAAGAACCAAAAAAAAAAAAAAAAAAAGAGATTTATGCCCGTGGACATTTTATAGACTTTTGTTAAATATATCCTTCAACTCTAAAAATGAGAGGGACCAATTTCGTTTGGGTGTCTCGGTGTGTTGTTTGTGTGGCTAAGAGTCAGGTTGCCATCAGCCGAGAGAATTTAGCATGAGTCAATGGCTAAGAAAACTTTCAAAGGTTCAGATATAGATAGCTGCCTTTAGCCTGTTGAGTGGCTGGCGCCTAGTTAAAGTGACAGATGCACTAATAACTCCCCAGAGTTACACAAATATTGTGGGCAGTGGAAAACTAGCATGAAATTTCTCTAAAGGACTGTGTGTGTGTGTGTAGGGGGTCGAGGGGGTCTGTGTCTGTGTATACATGCATTGTTACCAGAAGTCAACCTTGGGTGTTATTCCTCATGTGCCATCTACGATAATAATAATAATAATAATAATAATAATAATAATAATAACTATTTTGTTATTGTAAATATATTACTTATAAAAGTAATGCTATATTAATAATACAGTATTAATTTAATGATAATAATCTGAGTCCACATCACTCATGAACCTGGTGCTTACAATTTAGCTTAGGCTGTCCAGCAAGAGAGCCCTAGGAATCATCCTGACTCTGTCTCTCTAGTACTTGAATTACAGACGCGTGCTCCTCTGTTGGATGTTTACTGAGCATTGGGCCATAAACGCTGGTCCCAGGCTTTTCAAGTCAGAACTTGACCAAAGGTTCCATTTAACCAACCTTAACAATTCTGGCTCAGTTAGGGACCCACCGCTGTGAAAGCTAAGATCTCCTGCCAGCTTTTTACTGTAATTATTTTGCTGCCGTGGTTGAGGGAGTTAGAAATGGGGGGGAGCGCTTCCTTTTTATCTCGACATGAGACATCTGTTCATTTCTCCATGAGGACAGGTTAATTATGTTAGCGTATCAATGTAACTATGCTAAAGTTGAAGAGGAAGAAAATGGACAAGCAGAGAACATCTTTGCGGATGACACTGTTAGGATTCTGCCTTTGAGACAGCGAGGTCTGATGTCTGTGCTTTTTAAATCTCCAACCATGGCAACCGTGAGGTGATATCACAACACCGAGATACTGTTCGTCCTTGTAAACAAACAGAGGGCACACTCGTACCCCAGAATGCCTCGGTCAACAGAGACCGAGAGAAAGGGAACTATTGAGACAGTATTCCGTTCTGACAGGAGAGGTCAGAGAGACTTCTGTAAAGTAGGAGGGCTACAAGGGTGTGAACTCTGAAAGGGAGGGAATCCTATCTGTTCTCTTACTCCTCGTCTAAGAGTACAGCCTGTGCCCCGGCCTGGAGACACCACACGGAACATGGAGTATGGAAAGATCAGAGTATAGTCAGGGCGCCCTTCTCCTCGCTGAGCACTATAGACAGAGACACGTAGGTAGGCAGGCATCTGTACCCTGGAGAGCCTAGCGCTCATCTTGACCTTACTCAGGGAACTCCAGCTCTCTGAAGGGAGGTAGAAAAGTTCAGGCAATTCTCCAGCACTACAGTAGGTACCATCCACCCTGTACATCCTCCTAGACCTTGAGGAGGAGACTGGTAGCTCAATCGCTTCTCTGACATCCCTGCTGTTCATCCTGTGTTTGTCTTCCTTGTGATTCAACACTGGGCTTAAAAGCCCTGACCAGGAGAGGCAGTAACACGGTAAGGTGAGTTCAGCGGTTCGAGAGACACCTGAGCTGTGATTGGATAGCAAGGGTTGGGCGGGACACAGGACCTGGCTCGCTGAAACAGTTAAGTCTGCAGATTCTCACTGGCCCACAGTTCTTCCATGACTGGGAGAAATGTCTAGATCTTAAAAATGAGGTAATTCGTGAAGTTATTAAAGGCTTCCAAGAAACATTATGTGTCGTTCTTCAGTTCTTTTCCACTTTATTAAAGGTAAAAGAGCTCAGCGATGGATCTAAGTGCTGGATGAAGCACATGGTTCTTCCAAGTAAAGCAGAGGCCATGTTGACTTGAGGCCTATTCTGAAGAAGCGGGCTTTATGCCCTTGTCTGTCTGTTTGTTTTAACTGAGACAAATTCTTGATAGGAAATTCCAGGCTTTCAGGCACATCTTGACATTAAACAAGTCATTGCAGTGGGCTTGCAATTCTTTTCTTTTGGTCCGGTGCATGCAACCTAAAGTTTATACATATTAATGGCTATCCGTCGGTATTCAATCCGTTGGTGGCTTGCACCGTGTGTAAATCCACTTAAAGAGTTTTGCTTTTGTTTTGTCACTCTGAGTCAAGTGAGTCTTCTTCATGGCAATGGATGGACAGGATAGACTCAAGTACCCACAGCTGTTGGCCTGTGTGTTGGGAGATATGGGTGGGAAGTTGTTGGTCTTTACTCTATCTTACTAATAGTTGGGAACTTTTTAAAGGTTTAGCCTCATGCCTGTGTCTAGGGGTTATGGGCAGTTGTGATCTGCCAGGCATGGACCGTGGGATCCAAACTCTAGTCCTCGTGATTAAACACAAGTGTTGCTAACTGTTGATCCATTGCTCTAGCCCCAGTGGGGAAACGACAGTACTTTAAACTACATTTATTTGAAGTACGCTTTAAACTACAGTGTTTCTGAAAGTCAAAAGGATTTACACATAAAGTATAGATATTATCAAAAAAAAAAAGTCAGACTATCTTTACCAAGTGTACTTTTTCTATAATGAGGGTCAACTGTTGACTACTGCGTGGGAGTAACAGTTGGGAAAACTGATAAATCAAAGACTTACCATGGAAAGGACACACATATTTATGCATGTCTTAAGCATTACAGTTCATAATCATCACAAGAAATCAGTGGAGTCCCTGAGGAGACCGTCGTGGTCATTTCTTCCCCACTTGGTATACCTTGGACATTAGCCTAGTGGGTGTCTGTAAAGGTCTGAAGAAGTAATTAGACATTTCTACAATGATCTCACCTGTGGATTGCTTATAAGGGGGTTGAGCATCTCTTAAAAGGGTTCTGGGGAAACCTTTAGTGACTCATCCAGAAACTTTGGCAGCCTTTTTAATATGTATCACCCCCCCCCAAAAATAAACTTAAATTAAAAAAAAAAATTGAAAGCCTCTGGGAACATTAACAAATTTTTCTGAGAAATGAGTGGACATTCCAGAAAATTCGTTGTGTAAGTGTGTGCATAGCCCAGGGAACAGGACAGAGAGCCAAGAGAACTACGCTTGGAACTTTGTGCCACGGGCACTCACTGTGGGTGACACACGGGCCCAATCTTAGTTCCTGGAGCCTCGTCGCCTTTACCTGGAAGGTGAGAAGCCATCTTCTCTCGCCATCTCTCTATAAGGACGGAGTGAGGGAGCTGACGAGAAGCATTTTAAGTAATGGAACGTCTACCTTATCATAGAGACAGCCCAGAGTTGCAAATCTGAAGGTCATTGAAAAGCAAATATTTGACTGGGGAGTGATGGCAGCACCTTTAATCCCAGCACTTGGGAGGCAGCGGGAGGTGGATCTCTATGAGTTCTAGGCCAACGTGCTCTGCATAGTGAGTTCCGGGACAACCAAAGCTGTAGAGAAACCCTGCCTCAAAACAAAGCAAAACAAAACAAAACAAAACAAGACAACAGCAACAACAACAACAACAACAACAACAACAAGGCCAGGTGACACGTTCTACGTCAGGGGAAGGTTTTCTTTTCAAGCCAGTTTCCTACCTGCCACATTGTAACTATTGTGGTGGCTGAGTGAGTCTCCCATTCCCTCCCTGAAGGTTCTCAGGTGAATTTTAGTCAGGTCTTTAATTTTGCATACTATACTCATGTAGGGCTAAAAAAAAGATAAAATTTAGTTGTAACCTCTTAGAAATCCCACGTAAGGGGATGCATTCTAATTCTAAGGCAGCTTTCTGATCTTCTTCCCTTCTAGTTAGTGTCCATTCAAGTGAACTAAGCAACAGGTGATTGTTTTGGAGATTTGAAGAGGAGAAGGTCAGAGGGAATATAAAATTACATTATGCCATCATTTAGAACTTTTATGTAATCCAAGAGGGAAAGGCTCATGCCTCTGGTCCTGGTTCCCAGAGACTATGACCATTTTCCCTGGGACAGGCAGCTATGCATCCTGCTCTCCACCCTCATCTAAGCTCCTCCAGAAAGCCCCAGGCATGAGTATTCATCGCAGCCTATTACAGTCTGAGAGCCTTTCAACCTGCCAGCCCAGCAAACCCATCGCTTTAGACATAGTATTTTACCTTATAAAGGAATGCTGTAAATTAATACAGAGGCTTATTTTTCCCAGTAATGACACAGAGAGGCCAAGCTTTATTTGCAACTTAAAAGCACAATAACTAGGCATTACAATTCTCTTCTAATCCTCTGATCTCATCGGGCTACCTCCCAGCCAAAATCCCCGAGATGCTTGCATTTTTGCATTGGTCTAGCTCTCTGGGCTTCAGGTCATGTATTCCATCATGATGTCTCTCTGAATGCCCTTCCTCGTGGCGAATCCTCACTTCCTCCCTAGCTGGTGGAAGGTCCCGCCCTATCCTCTCTATTGCCTAGTTATTGACTTTTCCAGCTGTTATTGACAAGACAGAGGATAAGTGGTTAGCACGGTTCACACAAACCTGAGACACAAGCTTGAGACAGGAGATTCTTAACATAAGCATTACAGTGCCCTGTCCAGATTGAAAGCAGCGCGTGGGATAGAGAAGTGAGCATTTCACCAACAAGGGTATTACACAACCCACAATAACATTACACCTATAAACTTGATTTACACCTTTTGTACATTTCAATCAATAGGAAGTGGCCTCGGTGTGTACTTTGGACTGGTTCTACAATCCCTACGAGTGATTGCAACCAGGGAGCCTGCTCCAGCATGTGCAAGCCCAAGAATCCTTGGTTGACATTTTGCCCGCTACCTGGACCTTTTTATTGGAAATTATGATGTAGAGGAAGGAAATGGACAGGGGCAGAAGGTTTTTAAAAAGTACAAACCAAACAGAGAGAGCCACGGATGCAGACTACCCTTGCTGTGTGGTTAGCACACTTCCGGTTAATAACGTTGTTGTTCCTGCAATATGCTCTGAGCCTTGAGGGCCCTGGGCCAAGTCTCATCCAAGCCTAGAGCAGCTACTCAGTAGATAGCTGTTGAAGGAAATAGGATGGATGGGCAATCTTAGTACCTGGGGTATGTCATTTCAGAGGCATACTTCCTGGTATATTTATGACAATCAGTTGACAACCAGGTGACAATTTAACCCTAAATATAACTTCTAAGACGGAACGTTCTAGTGGAAGTTGTAACTCATCTTTTAAAAGCAATGTCCCAGTAAAAGTTATAACTCACCGTTTAAAAGCAATCTACCTTGTACATAGCTGAGACAGGATATATTTTGACACATGGATACAAAAACGACCCCATTCTCTATGTAGGATCCCCAAGTTTGATGCCTGAAATACATGACAAGTTCTGAATCTTGTATCTACCATGTTTTGTCCTATAAATGCACGCAAACTCCAGGTAAAGCTCAATTTATAACTAGAAACAGTAGCGAGTTAACAATAGCTAGTACATAGTGAGATACTGAACTGTCTACAGCTGTGCCGTCTCATTAAAGCATTCCTCAGAGTAAGAACCTAAGACCTGAGACAAGCCAGAGGTTCCTATAGTAAACTGGTGGTCTCTGGATCAGCCATCAATTCCTATACACCATGACCCTGAACTAAAGGTTAACTGCCTGACTATTGAACTCCGTCCCAGCTTCCTTAAACAATGCTTGCTTGCCTCCGATGTCCAGACACTTCTGTTTATGCCACAATTGTGGGTTTTGCCTTTAAAAACTCAAACTAACTAGAGGTTGAGCCTACTTCCCACCAATCAGCTTGGGACAGTCTTGCTAGGGGTTAATAGAGACTCCATTCAACTTATTCAGGACTTTCCTAAGTTTTTCTTTTCAGGTACCCCATAACGAGAAATAAAATAAAAGTGATGTGATCTCTCCTGTGAAATAGTTTACATGCTCTATACAATTTGTCTCCTTTACTAAGTCACTTTACCTTTCCTCTAGAGGAAGCACATCTAGGCATTTGGGTTGCCATGTTTACTACCGGTGCCCTCTGGAGTCATAGTACACAGTTGCCATCGTTGAGATACTATGGTGCTCTGTGTTGACACATGAGAAGACTACTATGTTACTCAAACTGGCAACATATACAGTGTGGATATGCAGGACAAAAATTATGATTCCAGTTCCAGGCAGGATACAGTCAATGATTCATAATTTCGCCATGTAACTAAGAACAGTCACAAGTTAAGACATGAACTCTTACTTTCTGAAAATTTCCTGTTAATATTTCGGATCAAAGATGACTAGGAGTCACCATAGCTGTTATTTGCTCTTCAGTTTGATTACATATCAGCCCTAAATTGTAGTACTGGTTCTGTGAGACAATAACGTGGTAAAGATTTGAAAGGCAGCAAAGTCAAGGACAGAAAGATCTGTTTGTGCATCTTAGACAGGTGACTCTCTCTTACTCTATCTGCCCCTTTCAGAGTAAGTTTCCTGGTGTTTACAAAATGGCAGCCAAAAATCTAGGAAGATGTTCTGTTGCCAGACTCAAGGTGATGGATACGTTATCTCCAGTGTAATGTTTACGTAAGATGAAAGTCCCTTACAACCAAATCACAAGCATTGCTTAAATATATAGATTCCCGTTTCATTTACCAATTCTGATAGCCACACCTACAATGTTGTGATTTCATTTCTTGGAGTCTCTCCTAAGGAAATCATCAGAGGAGATGTGTGAATATTTGACGACAATTATGTTCATTCCAAAATTGTGCATGTTAGTAGAAGGCTGAAAATAATTCTGCACTCCTGTTCTAGGAGACTGGACAAATTCAGTGTGGTGTAGCCACATTAGACACCATTAAGAAGCAGCTCACAGAAGGACTTCAGATTATGTAGGGAAAGAATCACAGGTTATCTGCATATTGTTTGACAGAAAGAAAGGTTTGCAAAAGAGTATAGCTGTCCATCTTTCCATATCTACGGGAGGTTAAGTCTAATTAGACCCCAGAGACACCGAAGTGTACAGATGCTCAAGTCCTTTATATAAATTGACACAGTGGGTTATTTTTTAAAATATAATACAACCCACATTCATTGTCTATTCAATATTCTACTGCTATGAAGAGACATGATCAAGGCAACTCTTTTAAGAGGAAGCATTTACTTGGGGGTTTGTTCTATTATCATCATGACAGGGAGCACAGCAGCAGACAGGAATGGTGCTGGATAAGTAGCTGAGAGCTAGATCTTGACCCACAATCAGAGAAAGGACCTGGGCCTGGCATGGACTTTTGAAACTTCACTCCCAGTGAGACATTTCCTCCAAGGCCACAGCTCCTAATCCTTCTAATCTTCTCAAAGTGGTCCACTCCCTAGTTACCAAGTATTTAAATATATGAGCCTATAAGGGTCATTCTTATTCAAACCACCACATCCATATATGAGTGTGTGTATGTGTGTACATGTGTCATGGGTCTATGTGTGTCTGTCTCTGTGTGTATGTCTGTGTGTGTGTGTGTGTGTGTGTGTGTCTGTGTATGTGAGTATGTGTGTGAGTGTGTGCTTGAGTGTGTGTGTGTCTGTGTATGTGTGTGAGTGTGTGTTTGAGTGTGTGTATGTGTGTGAGTGTGTGTTTGAGTGTGTATGTGTGTATGTGTGTGTTATTGTGTGTCTGTGTATGTATGTGTCTATGTGTGTGTGTTCTTGTGTGTGTCTGTGTGTATGTCTGTGTATGTGAGTATGTGTCTATGTGTGTGTGTGTGTCTGAATATATGTGTGTGAGTGTGTGTTTGAGTGTGTGTGTGTCTGTGTATGTGTGTGAGTGTGTGTATGTGTCTGAGTGTGTGTTTCAGTGTGTGTGTTTATGTGTGTATGTGTCTGATTGTGTGTGTGTATGTGTGTATGTGTGTGTGTGTGTGTGTGTGTGTGTGTGTGTATGTGTGTGGTGCTGGGAATCAAACCAAGAGTCTCATGAATGCTAAGTAAGTGCTCTGCCCCTGAACTGAGTTTCTAACCCTCCCACATATTTTAAGTAATCTCTAAGTTTCTCACAATGGCTAATACAATGCAAATGCTATGCAAACACTTGTCATACTGCATTGTTTAGAGATGACAGGGTGGGAGTGGGTCTGTGCATGTTCACTGTGCAGACACAATTTCTTTCCCAACATTTCCTTCCAGGGTTGGTGAAATCTGTCGATGCTGAACCTGCAGATTGTGAAGACCAACAATGCAAAGGGATCCTTTTGCTATTTATACGAGCATATGGTGCTCCAAAAAAAAAAAAAAATGACGTCAGTGATAAATATCGATGGGTCACATCTGAGCGACATCGACATTCACCTTGGTGCCAGTCTGTTTTATATCTATGACAATGAACATGTATGTAATTTTTTTATTTGAAAAATATGTTTTTCTAAAACAGCAAACCAAACCAACCCACCAAACGAGCCAGTCCTGTTGTTGGCAGTCTGATCCGGGAGGCTAAGAGCTGCCAGGTTTGTACTCATCTCCTGCTCCCCAGTGCTCTCTCGCCCCACTTCAACCATTTGGGTACGTACTTGCCGTACTGCTCAACACGGGCATGGTGTTCTCATGTGTGCTTTCTGAGTTACCGTATCCCCAGCATGGAAGATAAAAAGTCATGAAGCCACCCGGGTTTACACAAAGATCCAGAAGATGTCAATACAGACCTATCCTGACATCTATGCTAACCCTGGACACCTTTCCTCCATCCTCCTACTCAGTTGAGTATATCAAGTAGCCATGTTGGCCAAAATAGCATAGTGAACTGGATACGGTGGTATACACCTATAAATTCAACACTAAGGAGGCCAAGGCAGGAGGATGAACAGCCCATCCTTGGCTATATAGTGAAACTCTTTAAAAATAAGAAAGCAAGCAAACAAACAAGGACAACCAAAACCCACAAAACAAAAGTCATAGTAAACGACATAGTCAGGCCCTAAGTGGAACTGTCTAATGGATATGCCCTTGGCAAATGTTATCTTTCTCACCGTATGCGCATACTATCTGGGTTTGAAATAATTAATTAAACATAGTAATGGTTGTTTCAGCCAAGCTTGGAATATGAGTCCTTTGTTAGGAGAACGCCTTTGTCATTACATTTCATCAAAGGGAAAATCAAATAAAATCTTTTCCCAGGAAGTATTCTCAGTGATAAGGGACGAATTAACTCTCAGAAAGGGGGGGAATCCCGTCCTCTTTCCCTCCTTCCTTCTTCAACAGAGTGGGGGAAAGGGCTTGGTGAAAAGAGCTGACCTCTCCCTCTAAGCCCTGGATTGGTCTTGCCTGGAAAGATATCATTGGTACATGCCTTCAAGGGATTTAGGCCATCTAATTGGAGTTACGGTGACCATAGGGCGTTCCCTGGAAATGCCTCCTGCAGCGTTAGACTCCAGAGCACATAACCCTCTGCAGGTAATTAGGGGACAATATGAGCTAGTCTAGACTTTGGAATCGTTCTGGTTCCAGCACGCCCAGCCAATCAATAGGCATTAATCATCCCGTGCTTATTGCTAACGTGACTCAGCCTCCGTGACTCATCGGCATCACACACAGGGAAGTCTGTTGTGACTGGAGATGGGCAAGACAATTAGTCGAGAAACGAGCTTTGCCTGAAGGTGCGGAATATTCCAGCAATGAGCGATGAGAGTACCAAAGTGGGGTGGGGCACGCATGCAAGCCCAGGAGGAGCCCCGCGCAGCACAAGGAGGGGGCGCCTACCTATCATTTTCTGCCCAGTTGGTAGAGCAGAGTGTGCGCTGTTTCAATTTCCAAATATTTTTCATTTATGGATACGTTAGTTATCCTTCCAACTCCCTCATAGGCTCCAGAAGGGAAGGGTAGGGGCCATGTGGGTTCCATCTCGGCCTCTGGTGCCTCTAGAGAGAGGTAGCCACCTAGGAGTGGTGTCACCCGGCTGCTTGTCTCCTTGGTGATAGTTCTGCTTCCGGCAAAGATCTCTTAGGCTGACCCCAAAAAAGGTGAAGATTTCACAGGGGTTGTCAAGCTTGGGTGCCCAGTGAAACTTCTTTGGCCTGCTAATCACTGCAAAACAGGCTCTCTCACAGAGAGAGTTCCCCGCCTTCCTGTTCTCAGCTAGAAATACCATGAGAACAGACTGTCTCACAGTGTTTTCAGACTTCCACTCCTAGTCCCTGCCAAAAGCAGGAAGTGCAGAAGTGGGCGATAATTCTTTTCTTTTTCTCTTTCTTTTTTTTTTCTTTTTAGAACACTTTATTAAAGAGTTTTGGTTGTTACTTGTTTTGTTTTGTTTTTTTCTTTAACCCCGTCCTCATTAGAATTAATTTGAGCAATACTTTCAATTTACATGATGATTTTTTTTTCTAACAAGGCATAGAAGGAATTTTATTTATCGATGTCACCTCCCTGTATGTAATGTAAGGTAGGCTTCAGAGATTGGGAGCTTCCTGAGGCTTTTCTGCTCTCCCTTTTTTCTAGCTGGTAAGAAAACTGAGCTGGACAAACACTACACGGGGTATTTCTTACTCTACACAGGGCTCTGATCCAATGGGTGGCAGGGGGAGGTGGGGGGATCCCCCCTGCCCCACAGTTGTATAATACACCACATTTCTTGGACACGACCCCTCTCTCCACACAAACACCCCTTCCCAGTTGAGTCTGCTCTGTTTGCTTTTTCTGTTCTTCATCCATTAGCCAATCTGTGGAAATCAGACACAGACTCTGAGTGCCTTTAAAAGGACGAGGGGCCACTGTGTTTAAGTACACCATTGAAGGTGGAGGGGGGGACGAGCAGGAGGGAGGAGGGGAAAGAAGAGCGGGAGGGAGGGGGAGGGAGAAGGGAGGAAGCAGGCAGAGGAGCCAAGTGAGGCTGAGAAAAAGGAAGGGAAGGCTAGGAAACAACGCTGAATCAGAGGCCAAGGAAGCCATTTCCCTGCAGTCGACCTGCGTTCTAAGCTCACGTGAAGCCATCTGATCACCGGGCCATCTGAACATAAACGATATGAAATAAGATGACAGACTTGTCAGGGCCTTGATTCACAGGGCTGGCAGCTTATCAGAAGAGGGACAGAGAAGTAATCTTGCCCTTTTTGTGCACACAGAAGAAAAGCCACCTGAGGATGCCAGGAGAAGTCAGCCATAGACTCTAGACTCGCAAGACTCCTCGGGAATTCTGGGAAATAATTAAGCGGTGAATGTTTAGGTCAACCAGGCTGTGTGAGATTTGGTTTTCACAGCCCTGAAAGGCTAATGGATGGATTATCACCGAGGAAACTCGGGTTCTAGGTCTTCCCTGTGGCGTGCAAAGCCTTCTGATGGTCCACTCCACACTGCCTGGATACAGCTTGCGGGAGCCATGGCTTCTTGTGGTGGTCAGTATCTCAAGAAGCAGATCTAAGGTGAGCCGGCATGGGACTTGAAGCAGGTGTGGGACTGAAGCACAAGGCTGAAGCCAGTCCATCTGAAGGTCACAGGGAAGGGCCAGCTAATGTTAATTAAAAATGACTAATAAATGTTGAATCAGGATCCTGCTTGCTTCCTCAGACAAAGCTGGGTCGAATCTAAAACCTCTGACGGTTGGGCTTCAGGATGCCAATTGCCTCTGCTAAGCTCTGTACAGAACTCTGTATTGAATTCTAAGAAACCCTAGGGACGCTGTAAAATTATGCACACCTCCTGCCCCCCCCATGTCACTCTTACACCAATTAAGTATGTCTAATAATATATCTGGCCTGTGGTGGCCACTAAGACATTAGGAGAAAAGAAACCAAGGCATTCAGGAGAAATAATTGACTAAGTAGACTAGAAACAGAACTCAAGCAAAAACAACCAAAGCGGGTGAGAGAAGAAAGAGCATTTGTCAATCTATAAAGCCTCAGTGGACGCATACCAAGTCCAGGGTGCCTCTCCAGGGTCCCCAATGACTCTGACAGCGTATGGTTTTCATCTGCAGGAGAGCATGATTCGTTGAAGTACCGCTCCATTCTGGGCAGGGCACTCAGGGGTTTGCATACATGTTCTCCATCATTTCTTTCAAGAGCCATGTGGGGTGAGCATGGCTGTCTCCCCTAAGTGAGAACACAGAGGTGCAAAGTCACTAACGCCCACCTGAGTCCAAACCCTGAAGAGTGCCAGTTTGTTACAGTGAGCCGGGGCCAAGAGCAGCAGCAACAGGCGGGGGCTGGAGAGGAGGTGGGGACAGTGACACGCTACCTCCTGAATAATAACTTGAGCGATTTCCCAAATGGCGCTCCCGCCATGTTGCTTCTCCGCAGGTCCCAATTTTGGTTTTGGCAGAATACGCGGTGTCCGTGAATGAGAACAAGACTGCAGGCAACGTCAGCCCTCTGGGTTCCCCTGCTCTTGCCTTTGTGGTTCTCTGAAGGGCTTTGAGCTCTGTAAAATTAGGATTTTTCAATGCAAGAGCCACTAGTGATGGAGCCAAGCATTGGACATGTAATTCTATGAGAACAAGAAAATTGTGGGAATTTTTGAAAAACTTGGAGCTGAGTTAATCTTCCTCAGCTACAAAATCTTCACCCTGTCTCACTCTTACATAATCTCTTCTTCTTCTGTGTGTATAGGTTGTGTGTGTGTGTGTGTGTGTGTGTGTGTGTGTGTGTGTGTGTGTAGAAAGTAGATCAAATGGGTAATACATGGAAAATCTGTATCACACATGGGTAATGTATAATATATGATATATAATAATACACATGCACATCTATATATACGCATGTCTAGGGGAGCAATAAATGATTACAAACCACCTTTTCCTTGAGCTGTGAGTGTAACAAGAACAACTAGCAAGACACGTTGTTTTTCTTCTTTTATCTTCCAAAAAGATCAACCAGGAACCCAATATGAAAAAAGCTAATGTGGTACTAAGTTTGCAAATTTAAACCGAGTCCTGCAGTCAAGGCATGTGATGTTTCCATAGCAACATTAGCTCTCATCTTGAGGATTTTCAGTCCTATTAACGGCATTGAATTCCGCCAGTTATATATACCAGTGTGCACACAGGACGGCTGAACTTAAGGTGGAGGGTTATTTTCCATATTTTAATTATAAGTAATTCCTCCTAGAGTGGATGGGTAGGCCTGTGCCATGGGGGTCCAGGAAGAGGGCCCTTGGGTAAATGGAGAGCGTAAAGCAGCAGTTTGATTGAACTCGTTCTTGGTTTTTTTCCCTTTGTTTCCTCGGTGCTCTGGATTCTGAAAGTGAGAAGGATAATGATGTGTCTGCCCTGGACTGCCCTAGGAAGTCACCTTCCTGCAGTCCATGGCTCCACCTCCAAGAAAATTCAAAGCCAACTTTTCCAGGAGGCATGGAGGGGAGGGCAGGGGTAGCCAGAGTGTACAGAGTTGTATAGCTGACTCCACACTGGGTTTCTGCATCACCTTTTAAAACGTCGTGTGCGTGTGTGTGGTGTGTGTGTGTGTGTGTGTGTGTGTGTGTGTGTGTGTGTGTGTTATATGTTTGTGCACATGCATACATGTAATGTGTTTGGGGGCATGCATAGGTGCCAGAGCACATGTGTGGAAGTCAGAGACCAGCTCCCAGTCGGCACCTTGTTTGAAGCAGGGTCTCCCTTGTTACACACCAGGCTAGCCGGACCTCTCTCTCTCTTCCTCCCATCTCCCCACAGGAGCACTGGGATCACCAATTCCTGTCACTTCTTCTTGTTTTCTTTTTCAACAGGGTTTCTGGGGATTCAAACTCAGGTCCTCACATTTTCACAGCAAGTGCTGTAGACATTTCGAGCCACCTCCTCAGCCCCTGTGTCACCTTTAGATGTCGGCACAGAAATAGGCCTAGGCACTGGCTTCTCACACACACCCAACCCTCAGTGGGCAAAGAAGCCTGAGTGGAAAACTTAATACAACCCCAAGTCAGCCGGAAAGAGAAGTTATGCCCAATTTTTTTCATGAGGCATCGGTGACAAAAGAAAGAAAAGAACACATGTAATGAACAAGTCCTTGGTAGAAAAAAAAATAAGAAAAGGAACGGTTTGTAGATCCTTGCTAGCCATTGGCTGAGGCAGATGGAGATGGCCAAGATACAGGAAGACTCCTAGAGTCTCCCTAGTACACGAGAGTGTTGGACAGGCCTGGAGGGCTGGAGTATGTGTTGTCTTCTGTGGACTTTTCGTCTGGAATAGTACCGGGGTGTCACAGACGTACCGAAACTCTGAATGAAACAGACAAATGGATGTGGCAGAAGTCTCACAGCAAACCAGCCTGTGAGGATGGGGCTATTTTTAGGCGCCTAATGAAGAAAGCAGCTGCATTCAGAGAGGCTGTCACTCGCTGCTTGTGGGACCAATTTGTTCTGTTCCAGGGTTCCAGCATTGATCAGCAGTCAACCCCCTCTCAGATGCCCAGGAAGGGGCTCCACATAGTAATTACAACTGCTTTGGGGTTTTTCTTTCAGAGTCTAGAGAAGATTCTTAGTTAATAGACCCATTAGAATCAGGGAATATAAGAGAAACAGTGAGCTATTCCTGGGCCCTCCTGGAGCAAGTCTGGCCCCATAGAAACCCATTTCAAAGCCTTAAGAAGCAAAGAACAAAACTCCAGCGTGCTGGCTCTGTGACCCAAGTAAGCAGGCTCTGTCTCTTTTGTTCTCTTTGACCTCAGCTGCTAAGCAAAAGTATAGAAGGCAGGCGACATTCCCTGTAACTGAAAGGCAAGCTAGAGAGTGACCCACTTTTTGGAAACAAAAGCAAGCAAGAGAGAATGCCTTCAGGTCACGGGCTGAACACTGAGGATCTAGGTATGGAACAGGAGAAAGTTGCTCCCTTAGCTCCCAGGGAGTGGGGAGCTTGCGTTGCATCATGGTAGGTGGGATAACAGTGTTTCTCCTGATCTCCTCACACAAGGCTCTGTTGTTTGTGCCTCAACTCTTCCTGAGATTCCACAGAAAGCCACACACTCCGGATGTCCCCTGCCTCAGGTTGGTCTGGATTTTCAGTGGAGGATGCTTTTGTACTTCTTCCAAAACTTTGTTACTCATTTTCACAGTATGTGGAAGAGGACAGTGCAAGTGTGGCGGTCAGAGGTCGCTTTGTAGAGTCAGTTCCCTCCTTCCTCCTTTACATGGGCTCTAGGAATTGAATTCATGTCAGGCTTTAAATACTTATGTTTTTTTTTTTTTTCTGAGAAACTATGCATTGTGTTGGCAAGAGCTTATGAAAACTCATGAAAATACAACAGCTCCTCTGTGAAGGCCAGAAATCCTGTCCACAAATCTAAACCCATCGGCACCTCAACAAATTGGAAAAAAGTTCTCGTCTTAGGGTTTTACTGCTGTGAACAGACACCATGACCAAGGCAACTCTTGTTAAGGACAACATTTAGTTGGAGACAGCTTATAGGTTCAAAGTTTCAGTCCATTATCAGCCAGGCAGGAACATGGCAGCATCCAGACAGGCATGGTGCAGGAGGAGCTGAGAATTCTACGTCTTCATCTGCAGGCTGCTAGCAGAAACCTGATTTCCAGGCAGCTAGGAGGAGGGTCTTAAACTCCACCCCCACAGTGACACCTACTTCAACAGGGCTATACCTCCAAACAGTGCCACTCCCTGGGCCAAGCATATTCAAACCATGCTTGAATCTGACAAGACCACTGAGAAGTAGCAATGAAGTCAGTGTTGGCAGAGATCAGGAGTCTCTATTCCAGGTGCTCCATGGCTCCTCACCGTGCAGAGGTTCCTGGATGGCTCTGGCGTCCTCAGCTCCTTCTAAATTCATCCAGATGAGGTGTGGTTGCAAACCCCTTCTGTGCTAAGAAAAGAGGAACCAGAGGAATGAATGCTTGTAGCAAAAACAGTATTTGCTGGCACAATAACACATACGATTGCATACAGGAACTAAGACACTGGTGCTGAATGCACAGGATTAAACCATCCAAAGCCCCTCCCCTGCCCCATCTCCCCTCTACCCTGTGCATGTTCTGGGGAGGGGCTTGTGAAGCCCCACCCCTAGCTGATGGCAGTGGATGGCTGCTAAAGAAGAAAAAGTGAGTGCGTGAGGAGCAAGTGAGTCAGCTTTCTTCACAGTTGTGGGTCCTGAGAGGCTACCCATGTCCTACTAGATGGTCCTCCACTCGTGAACATACAGAGAGCACTAAGTGGACTCAGTGGATATTAAAATGAGAGGGGGGAGGGGGTGATGGAGAAGGAAACGGGGAGAGGATGAGAACACAGCCATATGGAGGGAGATAGAGAGGGGAGGACTGGCCACATGAAACCAGAGTCCTCCTAGAAGCACCCAATCCTGGACTTGCATGGTCTATAAGACACATTAGAGTCCACGATAATTAGCTTCCCATCCGGTTACGTCACTTGGATATGAGAGGTGGCAGACCCTCCCTAAACCCTTCTGTCAACTGAGTGTGCTCTCTCACTTGGTGGTCATTCCTGCCCTTGCCCAGTGGTCCTCAGCCCTGGGATATCAGAATCTTCTGGGAAGTGCTATAAAAATACCAGTGCTCAGACTGCTATGGCGGGCTCTAAGGAGATGATTCAAACCCTTATTTTATCTATTTATTTTTTGACATTCATTCTCACCAAGGCAACTTAAGTTCCTTCTTGTTTTACCCCACCTGGTCACACAGGTCAGCTGTTCAATTTGAAATGCTTCTTTGGTAGAAAATACACACTGATTTAATGTGTATATACATGTATGCATACATACATATATATTATATATACATATATGTGTATGTATATATAATACATGTATACATTATATGTATTGTTTGTATACTAAATTTATAAATATAAAAGACTTAGTGTAAATATAATTATAAATGTAAGTATAACTATATATGATACTTGTATAATAAATTTATACATATAAAATAT
This sequence comes from Rattus rattus, assembly GCF_011064425.1. NCBI lineage: Eukaryota > Metazoa > Chordata > Mammalia > Rodentia > Muridae > Rattus > Rattus rattus. The sequence continues at coordinate 65,010,286 of NC_046167.1, read as the reverse complement.
TTAGAGTAAATGTAAGTGAAAAGGGAACAAAGGGCCAGGAAGATGGGCTGAGCAGGTAAAGGTGGTGCTTGCCTCCAAGCCTGACAACCGGAAGTTAGACATCTGGGACCTACATAATAGAGAGAGCTGACTCCCATAAGTTGCCTACTGACTGCCCCTTGTACACTGTCACAATCACACCACATTGTAATTACACAAAATTGTAATTATAGAAGAGACAGAAAGTCAAAATAAATGAATCTAAACTATCTCATTAAAATCTTTTTTAATTGACTTTATATTGAAATAACATTTCACAGCCATTGAGTGACATACGACATTGATAAGAATAGTCGTGCTTGTTGCTGTGTGCTTGGCTTCTGTGGCTAATGAAGTGTATGGGGTTATTTCTATTAAATGGATACTGCGTTAGGCATGGTTCAAACTATAGGCCTTTCCTCTCTAGTGTTCTTCTCTACAGCCTCGGGTATCTGGTTTCTTTTAACTTTCCCTTCTCAACTGTTTTCCAAGACTGGGGACATTGTTGTTCTCTGAACCTTTTTCATGATGGAGTTTAAAGAAGAACTGAAATGTCTAGAGCAGTGGTTCTCAGCCTTCCTAATGCTGCGATCCTTCAATACAGTCCTTCATGTTGTGGCACCCCCACCCCCACCACAAAATTATTTTTGTCATTACTTTATAACTGTAATTTGGCTAAGGTTGTGAATTACAATGTAAATATTTGATATGCAGGATATCTGGTATGTAACCCTCACAAAGGGGTTGCAACCCACAGGTTGAGAACCACTGGTCTATTCTAAGCCCTTGCTCAATTTAGACCATAGCTTGGATCTTGTGTGGCCCCCAAAGGTTGATATGAAAGCCTTGGACCCAGGATCGTGGTGCTGGAAGATGGTGAAGGTTTAGAAGGTGGGACCTATTGGAAGACCTTTCAGTCATTAGGGAATTGAAACTCCAAAAATGGTGGCCCAAATAATCCTTTCATTTTGTAAGTTCATTGTCTGAGGCTGTTGTCACAGTAACAGAATGCGCTTATGGTTTCAAAACTTCCAATAGCTGTACAGATCAAATACGAAGTGAAGCATTAGGCGGGTACTGAAAGTCTTGGGTGACATCTCAAACTAAAATCGTCTCCAACTCTCTACTGTAGAGTCACTGGAAATATTAAAGGTAGGATGCTGAAGCTATTAGCTGACCCTAAGCCTTTACTTAATGTTCGGAAGTTTCCTTCATTTGTGTGGGTTTTTGGTTTTGGTTTTGGTTTCGGTGTTTTTTAATATATAAATTCTTAATCCTCTAAACATTCTTACTGCTTTTATACAGAACATCATGTAAGACATCAGGATTCAGAATGGGAAAACTCTCGTTAGTTTGGTCGTTGTGTGGAATGTTTGCACAGACCCAGGGGCAAATGAAATGGCTCAAATGGGCAATGGCTCCCCACGTATGCATGAGGCCTTAGTTTGAATCCGACCCAAGCCCTTGTCAAGGAAGCCACTGACAACTCCCAAAGCTTTCTGACCAGCTGGTCTCACCAATTGCTTAAGGTCCAGGTCCAGGGAGAGAATCAGTTTCAAAAATTAAGGGGAAGAGTAACCAAGGAAGCCTCTAGAAATCAATCTCTGGCTTCCACATGGCAGTTGTGCACACATGCACCTGTGTGCACATATGGCCATGAACATAAATTCAATACATACTCACATAAACATGCACACGCACTCTCACATACATATATACTCACCTACACACACTCATATATGCATATACTCACACACAAACATACATGCACATACACATGCATTCAAGCACACAATGCACTCACACACATATGCCCACACATGCACGCACATGGGCATGCACACAAACGCACTTGCATGCTCACATGCACTCACACGCACATGCCCACACATGCACTCATACACACATGAACTCACACATACAGATGCATCTAGGGTTCTCTCCCAGGCAGCTGGAGAAAGCTGGCACTCAAGAAAGATTTTTGTCTATCAAACAGTTTTGATGAAAGAAAATTAGTCCTTTTAACAACTGTGTGTTTTTGCCTTTAAATAATAACTCTCCTGGGTGTGTTTTAGAGAGAATTCTATTTACATAAATTTGACTTAATGGCGTCCACAGTATGGACTGAAGCATCTTGTTTCCCAGAAAGTGTTGAGATTTTTTTGGGAGTAATGACAGGGTTGCTTTGTTATGGCGCTCACCCCTAGTCTGTACGCCTTGGAAATTTCAAGTTTTTCAAACTTTCCATGGGTGCTGAGGCTCATTACTTAGTTATCAGTGAACTGTGTGGATGGACAGTCCTTCTCTCAGACCTGGGTGCTAGGCACGATTTTCACCGGAGGGCTGCGTTCTGGGTGTTTTGGGGATCCCGCTGCTGACCATAGCACCTTGAAGTACTAGAACTCTTGTCTGAGGTTGACACGGCCACCCTGAGGGTCAGCTTTTCTGTGTGGGGCCAACTCGAAGGCTCCTGGATAGCCTCTTTGAGACTCAATCCATGTGACCCCAGAAAATGAACAGTAGCTAGAATGTATGTCAGTCGGACTTTTTGTTGCTGTGACAAAATACCTGAGGCAAACAAGTTAAAGAAGAAGCTTCTGCTCATTGTCATCTGTAACCAGCCATCTCCATTGCTTTGGGGTCCAAGTTGAGACCGGAAGTCTAGGAGCTGTTTGTTCATGGCAGCCAGGAAGCCAAAAGAGTGGGGGGTGGGGGAGGTCCCTAGAGGCAAGACAGACCCTTCAAAGTCACACCCTAGGGGACCAACTTCCTCTAGCTGGACCTCATGTCCGGATGATCTTATTCAGCTATGAACTCATCAGCGCATGTGCTAAAGAGGTTAAAGCTTTCAGGAGCGAATCACCGATCACTAGCCCTCAGCTGCAGCCAATCACCTGTCACCAGCCCTCAGCCGGCAACCACGTCCGAAACACACAGGGCAAAGGATAATTTCACATTTAAACCTTAATGGCAGGACACACGTGGTAAAAAAGGAGCCCCGCTGTAAAGTTATGGTGGGTTCAGCTCCACAACTTGTGGAAGGTCCTCCACCATCTGGCTCACCCCATTCTGAAGCCAGCTCTGTTTATATTGTTCTTAAAATTGAGACGATCTCTATTCCTTCCCTCCCTCTTTCCTTTCTTCCTTCTTCCCTTCCTTTCTTCCCTTCCCATTGTTTTTTGTTTGTTTGTTTGTTTTTGTTTTTGGACAAAGTCTCACTGTGTAGTCCAGGCTGGCCTGGAAGTCAGTATGTAGCCCTGGATGGCCACTAACTCCTAAGTGTTGGAATCTCAGATGTAGGATGCCATGCCTGGCTCCCCTCATTTCATACTTGAAATCTGATCGTGTGTGTGTGTGTGTGTGTGTGTGTGTGTGTGTGTGTGTGTGTGTGTAGTGTTGGAATCAGAAGGTCATAAGGTTTATATTTAGACACATGGATATCTGGTCTGAGTTATGTAAAAATAAAACATAAAACATGGCTAACACTGGATTGAAGTGGGAATCCAAGGAGGATAGTAACATATTCTGTTACATAACCACCTTTGGCAGACTGACATCCCATATGACTCTGTATTAATATGACCTTGAGGTCAAAAGCCTGATCCTTTCCTTTACTACTGGCCTACGCCACCCGTGTGTGTGTGTGTGTGTGTGTGTGTGTGTGTGTGTGTGTGTGTGTGTGTGTGTGTGTGTCCATCCTTAGGTCTGAGTGTTTACCTCTGGGTGGCCTCTGTTTGCCTGGGTCCCTATTGGTGGCTGTGTGCCAGGATGTATGTATACACATGTTTGTGGAACTGTGTGAGTCTGTGCTGCTTGAAACCAAAGGAGGTCTGCCTTTATCACCTTGATATAAAGTCTCTCAGGAATCCAGACCACAACCAGAAAAGCCCAGCAAGCTACCTATCCATGCCATAGTGCTGGGGTTGCACGCACACACACACACACACACACACACACACACACTGTGTATGTGGGTGATAAGGATCGAGACTCGGGTCCCCTTGCTTGCAGAACAAGCAGTCCTACCTGCTGAGCCACCTCCCCTGCCCCTCAAACCCCTCATTCTTACTTAAATCTTACATTTGACTGGAACCCTACTCCCAAAGGGGGAACTGCAGCACGGCTCTCGGCCCTGAGAATATGATCCTCTGTTCTTTCTATCATCGCCCCTAAATCTATCCATCAGTGCTGTGTGGTCCAACAGGAATGAATGGGAATATTCAGGCCCGACTTAGAGGAACATGGATGTTTGCCTATCTCAGCCTAGGCACAGCCTAATCACATCCTCCTGCCTCCATTCCACATCGGCATGATGGCACTTGGTTCCATCTCTGCGTCTGTTGCCCTGAACTAGGACTTACACGATGAGCTTGTCTCCCCTGTTACCCCTCGAGAATAGGGAACAGACTGTATTTGCGTCCTTTCGGTCTCTAAACGTGGCCGAGTTCAAGTGGCCTATTGGGTGCGTCACTGTTAGGTGACTGAATGGAGTCTGATCTCCAGCTCTGCTAAGTAAATGGGCTGAGAAATAAAATAATCTTAGAGCAGTATCAGAAAGTTGGATGGTGAGCCATGAGGAATTGAATTGTTTCATGGAGACATCGGTTTCTTGGGTTGGTTCTCACAGAGGGCAAAGAGGCCTACCCTCCAGCCCGGCCTGGGGATACTTTCAACCAGCTTCTCGGTACACTGTGCACCAGATAGTGGCACAGAGAGTGCCCAACAGAAGGTGAGGAGTGTCTGGCTTTGAGGAAAGGGCACGGAGTCCAGGGGAAGGCTTTGTGGGTTGAAGGGATGGCCTTGACTATCTGATGCTCCAGGCAGCAAAGGCAGAGCCTAAGAAGAAGACGTTTAGAACCGTGGTCGGGGAGAAGACATGAGGAAAGATGGAGAATCCTGCTTGTCTAGTGTTCTCCTTTCTCAGCTCCACGGGGGAACATGTGGTTCTTCACATTAGTCAGACTTCCTGACTAGGGACGGGCTGGATAACTTGGAAGTGGGTAAGGGTCTCTCCTTGGCTGACCCAACACCACACAATTATTGCCACCACCGGTGCTTCTCAAGAGACACAGAGTCAGAACTACCAGGAATTTGTTCAAATTCCCTAGGCCTGAGTCTACCAAGGCCTGCTGTATGAGGGGCAGACAGCAATCTGGTTTTATCAGCCCCTCCAGGCAAGGTTGATATGTTCTAGAATAGATGAATGTGATGTGGCTCCAAGACCCAGACTGAGATCTAATTGCCCCCAGGTAACTAATCCTCAGCTAAGTGGTGCGGGCTGATGGCATCTACCGGTTAGTATGACTTGGAGGAACCCCCCCAAGCCCCCAACCCTCATTCCCCGGCTCCAAGATGAAATGCCCTGTTCCCAGGTTGCTCGCTGAAGAAAACAGAGGCTAGCTAATGAGCAAATGAGAAAAGGGAAGAGCAGAGAACAGCTGGTAAAGTGGAGAGCCGGCTAGCGTTCCTGAAGAAGGCGTGGCTTCCAGAAGCCTTTGAGGGATATTCAAGACAGTATGAGCTCATGGGTGCTGTTCTTGTGGCTGAGACAAAAAGACTTGACAAAATCAACTTAAAAAAAGAAATATCGGTTTGGGCTCACGGGTTTCATGGCGGGGGAAAGCATGGCGGCCAATGCTTGAGATGGCGGGTCACGTTATATCTGTAGTCCGGAAGTAGAGGATTGACGTAAAGCAAGGGTTGGCTGTAAAACCTTAAGGGCAGCCTTGGTGAATCACTTCATCTGGCAAGGTCCACCTCCTAAGGATTCCATACCTCCCAAATAGCGCCAAGCGTCCATGGGGGATGTTTCAGATTAAACTTCAGTGGGGCAAACGGAACTCCGCACGTCTTTCTTAGTGACTAAGACAGGCCATCCTAACACCGCCCACAGAAGGATGTAAATGGGGCTTAAGGTAAGGACCCTTATATGTGGAACTGACTAGATGCCTTCAGAAATCTAACTGTTCCGAATGTTGATTAAGCGTGGGTACAAAAGGGCCCCGTCGAAGGACTGCATATCGTTCACAGCTAGACAGGGAAGGCACAGGTTGGGGTAAAGTAAGGTCCAGGTCCATACCCTGAGATTATGATAAGCGGTTTAGTGTGCTTACACTGAACAACTGCACGGGAGCACAGTGTGACAGCTATGACATCAAGAGATGTGATAGAGGAGGGTCTGAATGTTCCTTTTTGAACTGGAACAGATATAGGTGCAATATATGGATGTGCGAGCATCCATGTATGCGTGCGTACGTGCATGCGTGTGTGTGTGTGTGTGTGTGTGTGTGTGTGTGTGTGTGTGAGTGTGTGTACTTATGAAGGTCAGAGCAGGAAGTCAGTTTCTTCCTTGATACTTACTGCCTTGAGACAGGGCCACTCACTGAACGAGTGAGCAACTTGGCATGTTAGTTGGCCAACAAACTTGGAATACAACCTTCTCCATACCCGAGTCCTGGGGTTACTGGCTCAGGCTCATGTGGTCATGATTAACTTTCTGTGTAGGTGTTTGGGATTCAAAACTTGGGTTGTCCTGTTTCCACAGCAAGCATTCTTATCCACTAAGCTGTCACTTTAGCCCTGAAGTACCTAATGTATAAGACACTACATAAATGACATTTAATTCATCTTTCAATTCTCAATTCTCTCCCCCATTCTTTTCTTCTGCCTTCTTGCTCTCTGGTGCCTTTATTTCTTAAAAAAAAAATATATAGGGTAGTAGAGATCTGAAATAGCACTGCACAATAGCCAGAGACATATGAGATTTAATTAAATAGCCCTTTTCAAAATATGTTAACTTTGAGTCAATTTGGCACAAACTCAAAACTAGAAAACTTGAATCATTTCTGTCTGTTCGTTTGCTGATCTTGAACATTGGATACAAAACAGAAGCCAGGCGTGACAGCCCCCTCTCTAATCTCTGCACTTGGGAGATTGAGGCAAGAAAATCTGCAGTTCCAAGTTAACCTGGGCTACATAGTATTTTTAGGCCAGCCTAGACTAAATGTGTGAGACCTTGTCTCAAAACAGCAGAGAGGGGATCAAAGACATGACAAAACCATTATGTTTTTGAAAACTCTGAAAATAGATTAGATATATACAGTTAAGCCCCGAATGGGGGATAGTAAATTTCTATCTATCTATCTATCTATCTATCTATCTATCAATATCTGTGTGTGTGTGTGTGTGTGTGTCACATGTTGGCATGTATATGTGCATGCTGGTGACATAGAGGGCAGAAAAGAATATTGTATCCAATACAGCTAGAGTTTGCCCAAGGTCGGTGCTAGGAACAGAACTCTGGTCCTCAGCAAAAGCAATATGGGCTCTTAACGGATGAACTGTCTGTCTCTCTCCTTAACTCTGCACTTCTAATTGCAAATTACTAGTAAGCTGTGGGGGAATGCAGTCCTTTCATGAAAGAGCATCTTGAACAAAGGGAGCGCTTGGAATGTGTCTTGGCACGAGACAGACACCGCACAAAGAGAAAAATAGAAAAACTACACCTGGCACTCTCCCTCCTTGGATCGAGTGAAGCCTCACTTTACGGGAGGCATAATTAGCTTCGAAGTTCTCCAATCCTGTCTGTCTAGCTAATTCTATAGAGACAGGCTCTTTAGGTATTCCACAGATACGATGCTGGTAACACTTGTGTATGGAAATCCAAGGCCTCCCCGAGTTTCCCAGGGTGTAGGGAGCCTTAGTGAGTACAGCATTCTATGGGGTGAGTAGCTTTGTTGTAATCCCACTGTATTCAGAAGCTATGCACATTTGCTTCTAGGACAAAAATGTTCTGTCATGGTTACAGCAAGGGCTCAGGACGGCCTCTACAACAAGCAGTATATGAAGGGAAAGTCAGTGCTCACACGCCTGTAGTTCAGGTCTTTGGCTACATGGAGTTGTAGTTACCGAGCGCCACTTTAAGAGGAGGCTTCAACCATGCGGACTCCCACAGTGGGGCAGCCTCTACACGTGGCTCTGAGTTCCCATATCACTAGGTACCACGTGTTATTTTCCAGCTGACTGGGTACATGGAAGATTAAGACGAGAACCCAAGCATAGTCTTATGATAAAACACAGGTCCAAGTTCCTGTGGACTGAATGGATGGTGCTTCATGGAGGTCTGCAGTCTGAGCTGATCTTCCCAGACAGTTGTAAACTAAGGACAGGGGCCCGGGCTTACGCTTTCACAGTAGGTACAAAGCTTTCTGAGGCTTGCAGTCCCTTGCTTGTGAGTTGGGTAAGCTACTACTGATGCTCAGACGTAAGACTTACTCAGGTACCATATTTCCTGCCCCTAACATTATGCACCAAGAGACTCAAGGGAGGCTGGGGAGATAAGCACTCAATTGGTCGAGTGCTTGCCCTGTAAGCATGAGGGCTTGACTTGGGCCCCGCAGGAGACATCTATAAACTCTGGGCACATTGAGCTTGCAATGCCAAAGCTGGGAAGGAAAAACATGGTGGTGGGGGTGGGAGGGTGTCTGTTTGCTTGGAGAACTCTGGGCCTGTGAGAGACCAAATCCAATGAAACACAACAACAGAAAGAAAACAAAAACAAAAAAATACAAAACCAAAAAGTCAAAGCCAAAACTAAACAACCAACCAACCAAACAAACAAACAAACAAACAAAAGAGAAGCAAAAAATGCAGGTGAACAGTCAGCACCATAGAAACGTCTGACATCTGAGATGTTTGTAGATACACACAGGCACAACCAAGGATCCGGGAAAGGCCTCCAGTTTTCTAGAAAGATCTTGTTAGGGAAGGGGAGATAATGTGCTAGATGTGAGGTTGGAAGCAGGAGATGGGGGTGTGCAGATAGAAAGAATATATATACTTTTAGGGTCTTAGAATTCTCTGTGAAGTGGTATGGGAATTAGCCTCAAGGAGGGTCCCTCCCCACGCCAAGCATGGGAAAGTGGGTCCATGGTTTCTCTTCTCATCCCCACGGAGTTCCAAAGCTTGCCCTGTGGCTCAGCCTTAGCAGAGACATCGGATGCATCTGGGTCCCAGCATCACTTTAATTACAGGGAGACCTAGAGAGCCAAGTGACACAGCTCTGTCCCTGCATCACCAGATCCAACCTCCAGGATTTTCTCAGTGCTAAAAATAGGCCCAGCAGATGCTAGGCCAGCACTGCCTGGTCACTTCCTGGGTGGATTTCCTCTCTCTCTCTCCCTCTCTCTCTCTCCCTCTCTCCCTCTCTTCTTCTCCCTCTCTTCTTCTCCCTCTCCCTGTCTCCTCATCTGCTTGGGCAAAGCCCTCACCCTGCTGCCTTTTCCAGCTCAGGGTAGCAGAGAAGACCATACCAGGTTGCCAGGGCTGGGCTACTCAGCTTGCCAAAGCAGTCTTTAGCTACAAAATGGGGATATCAGGAGCCAGGGCTGTAAATCACTTGTAGAGCATGCGTGAGGCCCTGGAATCAACGTTCAGTATCCCAAATCAACAAAACTAAATAAGATATAGAAAACAATACTGGTGACCACAGGCACGGTTATGATATAAACTATTGGAAATCCCTGTGTATCCACAATGGCCTTGAACTCATGATCTTTCTGTTCTTCCAAGGTGCTGGGCTTATAGGTACCATTACTCTCTAGTTGTTCCATGCTAGGAATCAAACCCAGGGTTCTGTGTATGTTAAGCTATCTATCACCTTACCCACTGAGCCATACCTCAAGTTCAGAACTCCAGTTTGGCCAATCGTTTGGGTAGGGAACCTTTTGCACTACCATGATGAGAATTGCAAAGAGGCAAAGGCTGACTGAGTCAGAGTCAGGGGTTCTGGGCTCTTGAGTGCTAAGGTCCCATACCTGGGCTGGGGTAATGGACCGGCAGCTTCTGACCCTGGCTCCTGAACCGGACGCTGTGAGGCAGTGAGATTGGCTGTTCCAGGCGCTCTGTCAGGTGCTGATGGTTCCGTTCTGAACCTTGACCCTCAGTAACTATCAATCATATCTCAGTAGCATCTGAAGATATCTTGTTTGTAGACTCTTAGCTACGAAGAGTGGAGACATTACAACCCCTGCCTCTTGGGTATCTTGATCGTTGGCTCTTGGATCTCAGCAGCGCCCCAAACCCATCTAATGGTCTTGAACACTTGGTTTCTTGTCTTCAGTGTTTCAGAGCCTTCTACAGCATTGGCTTCCTGCCCCTTCCCAGCTTCTTTCATCACCTCAGTTCCTTCCCCTCTCTGTTGGTTCTCTGCTCTTCCACTGCCTTCTCACTGCTACCAATGCTGCTGCATCCTCCAGGCAGCATCTGCTGCTTCCTCTGAGGACTCCCTCTTTGTGGGACCACCTTAGGCAGCTCTGCCCCCAATACAAGTCTCAAGTCTTCAAGGAAAAGACCGTTCCGGAAAAGGGTTGTACAGGGCTTAATGTTGCACCTCTGGAGGGTGCCACATGAGCGTTATCTGTTGGCTGGTTTAAAAAGTGAACTGAATAGCTTGGTGATGTGACTGGAGGAGAGGTTGGTGGCCAGGGCGCAATATGCAAAGGGAGGCTTGCATTTGTATCAGTGACAACACACATGCAGATCCACCAATCAGAGGTCCTGCAGAGGGACCAATAGCCAAGTCCTTCGTTCCACCAATCACTGCCTTCCGAGTTTCTGAGGTAGTAACAGAGTGATTGAGAATATCTGTGCTGTCGGCTGGAGTCCACCAGGGCTTGTCATGATTGCACAATAGCCTCCTTGAGGCTGACCTAGTCTTTCTGGAATAGCCGTGGCCATGGCAGAACCTCCTGAAGCAGGACTTGCCACTTCAGCTACAAAATGCCTTGCATCTAAGTTGTCCATGGAGAGGCAGCTGGGCTTTAGTTGCGACCGTCTGGTCAGTCAGCTCAAGGCTAGGTGCTCAGGTGACAGCCACCCTCCCTCTCAGGGCTTCCAGGCAGAAGAGTGATCTGTCAAAGGTCTATGCCAATGGCTTCATTCAAAAAGAAAAAGTGACAAAAACTCAACTGGTATTCTCAACAACGTTCACCAGTGATCAGAATATTTAATAGTGTTTAACCTCTGTCCCAGTCACCTAGGAAGGGACTGATGTGACTCACTTAGAGAGTGACTGTCAAATGCTTTTCATAATTGGTCAGATAGTAAACATTTTAGACCGTACGAATCACATGATCTCCGTCCAAGCTACTCAACTCTGTTGCCCTAGGCAATGTGCAGATTGATGGGTAGGGCTATGTTCCAACAATGAGTTATTTGCAGAACAGTTAGACACTATGATTTAGGAGCTCCTGTCCGAGACTGTTAAGTTATGAGAGACAAGGACCGAACTCAGTCTCTCTGTGTCTCCTGCTCAGCGCTGTAGGCAGCACAGGGTGTGTGTGTATGTGTGTGTGTGTGTGTGTGTGTGTGTGTGTGTGTGTGTGTGTGCTCATGTGATGGTTGTTTCTAGGCGAGTGAATAAAACCTCGAGGAAGTGGTTTTTCACTCCTTGAAACACTGAGCCTTGACAGTCTTTTCAGAGCATGAAATTCGTGATTCTGTGTTCTGCCAACAAGCATGTCAGAAGAGTTCCCGTGAATGATCCTGCATGCCCATTTAAGGCTTCAGGCTCTCCAGGCAAGGAAAAGTTCCTCCCTAAACAAAACTAAGACTCAAAACTACAAACAGCGACAGAGGGGTGAACAGTGCACAGAGTTGACCTTAGGACAGCTACTGTGAACTCAAATGTCAGGGATGGCAGGGTGCTCAGTGGTTAAGTGACTGCTTCTAAAGCACTATGGACTTGAGCCTGTCGAGAACCGTAGGTCTCACCACCATCACAGCTCCTCCAGAAGGTCTGTGTCAGCCTTGGAAGGCAGCCATCTAGGCAAGGCAAACCCCTGGTGACCTCCAGATGACAGCACAGATATTCTTTTGTTTGGAGCTGAGGACTGAACCCAGGGCCTTGCGATTGCTAGGCAAGCGCTCTACCACTGAGCTAAATTCCCAACCCCCGAAGCACAGATATTCTTAATCACTGTTACTTCCTCAGTAACTCAGCAAGGAGATGGTGGTTGTGGCAGCACAGGACCCTCTGTGGGGCTTGGGAATGGTGGATCTGCTGCTGTGCAGTCAACTGATGTAAATGCAACCCTCATTTGCATATCCTACCTCTGCCCCAACTGTCTCCTCCAGCACTGCACCCCCAGCACTGCACCCCAGCACTGGACCGAGAAGTCCAATCTCTTGCTGCTGTACTCCCAGTATTATGGGAGAGGCAGTTCAGAACACTGGCGGGGAGCAAGTTCTGGAGTCAGACAGGTGCATAGGGTCATGGGGACCGAAGACACTGGCTTCCATCTTTTTAATTTCAATTCTTTCTGTACACATTGGAAAGAGTAATATGACCTCCATAGTTCACGTGAGGATGAAAAGAGACGGTACCCAGCATGTTGCCTATTTAACAAGCACACAAGAATTGGCTTTATTATTTCTAATGCCAGCACACAGGTCCACTGAAATAATTGCCTGCTACTGCATCGGCCTGTGTCTGAGTGGACAGTGAGGCGGATGCCTAACAACAGCACCTGCCACTCCGAGGGAACAAGGGCATCAGTCAAGCAACGCCCTGTGTTTTGTTCCTCCTACGTTCCATTTCCTCCCCTCTCTTTCTCCCTGTCCTGCTCGGAGCTTTCCATGTCCGCAGGAGGGACAGCATTCTGGAAACTGAGATACCTTCTAGAACCTGAGAAATGTGCTCCCAAGTCTTGTGTACAAGAGGAGGGGCAGCGACTGTCTCTGAACGGCCTGGGAGTCAGCAGCTACAACTGGGAAGAGTGTCTGGGCACTTTTTCACATGAGCTACCTGAAGCAATTTCCATTCCCACCTTACAGTGAGTAGCTGCTGCCGTATTATGCCAATCACGGCCCCCACGGTGCCTCTGATTCCTCACTGGATAGCAGAAGGTCACCCCATGAGGACCAGGGAGGGAGTAATTTCAATGAGGGTCAGAGAACTTGGCAAAAATAAATCCTGATATATGTAGGGTGGCATTGCTTAATAGAGATGATGATAAGGACACAGGATAGCAGTATCAGCCACCGTGGGTCTAAAATGGCTCTAAGAACAGCTCTGCCCAGAGGCTAAATGACCTCAAAGCACCCTCCAGTGCTCTGATTCTCCATGACTACAGTACAGGCTCATCAATTTCAGAATAATAGGGCAGGAGTTAGTGGCAGAGCCTGTGTGAATTAGGGAAGAGGCAGGCTTTATTGCAACCAGAGCACCAAAGCCAACCCTGTTAGCTCTAAAGAATTGAAATAGCCTTAAATCTTAAATATACGATGGAGAATGCATACAGGAGGACATAGTGCACACGCCCTGCACTCGGGAGGCTCGGCAGAGGGATCAGGAGTTCATAGCAAGTCTAAAAGGACCCTATTACCATTCCCACGCATACACATACATGCCCAAATATAGGAGACAGGGAAAGGAAGAAAAAAAAAAAGAAAGCCAGGCATGAAGCAAAGGGAATATAGCTAGGCATGGTGACGCATGCCTATGATCCCAGCATTCAGGAGGCAGAGGCAGGAGTCCAGCCAGTGAGTGAGTTCCAGACCAGCCTGATCTACACTGTGAATTCCCAGGCATCCAGGATGACATAGGAAGACGGTGACCTAAAAGCATGAAAAAAATTTTGTGTGCAGCTGAGTAGGTGTTGAGAGACAGTCTCCAGTTCTTGAAAGTCTGCATCCCTTCATCGGTATGCACGTTCTCAGCAGTTCGGGGCTCCCCTAGTTTTGGGTAGATAGACAAAGATAGCATTTCCTATCGTTTTGGGTGGAGAATGCTATCTTCAAAGATAGCAAGTGCAAACTTCAGTCCTATCCAAGTTACAGCGATTTCGGCTCCAGCCTCTCCATCCTCCATTCCAACAAGCTGCAGGTCCTCACTCTGTACCCCCTCCAGAAGCCTGGAGGCCCCGGGCTTCCGGTCTGTTAAGGTGCCTAGCCTCATCAGTATGCCCTGACCTCTCATTACCTCTTCACCCTAACCATGGTGCAGCTGGCTGCTGAGCCTCTAATGAATCCCCGTAAGCAAACTGACCAAGAGGAAAAGCAAATAAAGCTAAATGAACCACCGGCTCTATGTATGGATCCAGGCCTACAGGACCTTTAGCCAAGGTCCGGATCGTTCATTCCTGGTTGCTGGGTTGACTGCCAGCGAGCCGTGAGTGAATGCACGTAGCTGGTATGGTCAATTGAGGTTGCCCCGAGATGACCCCTGAATCGATGTGGCCTGGTGATTTCAGGTGGCACAGATAAGCACAAGGCAGAGGTTGGGGTGGAACCATGTGACTCTCACTGACCGGGAAGAGTGTCCTAGGGAAGGGACATTGGGCTGGACAGTCTGGGTTCCACCAACAGTTCGCTCACTGCTGTTCCTCTGTGTTCCTAGCTTCGAGTTCAGGAACCGTGCTTTGTAAAGCCCTTGATAACACAAGCGAATGAGAGGGAAAAAAAGCGAATAGTGGTTTGTTGAACAAATAGAAAGTTCTAGTCCATAGGAAGGCACGTATTGAGACGCCAAGGGCATAGGGTATTTATGAAGGTAAAGTAAAGAAAGTAGACAGTGTTTGATGTGGGAGAGATTTGCCTCGGAGGCCACATGCCATATACCCAGTGTCTACCCATCATCTGAAAGGGAGCCCGCTACATTTCTTCCGTCTTGGCTCTCACAGCCGTGTGATATCTACTTATGTCATGGGTAGGGGTGATGGTTTTCCAGTTCTATGACACTCGGGTTTGCTGAAAGCCATCCACATTTTAAGGTTGGCTAACCTAAGCCTCAATAGCTCCTAAATGCCTCTTGGAGCCTGAGAGGGGATTTTCACCTCATCCTGACCTCAAAAAGAGGAAGAACTTTACCAGCACAGGCAGGCATTGGCTAAGAACAATCACTTAGTATTTGGCTGTAAACATCCAGATCACCCAGACCCTCCTAATTTCAGAACGAAATCAGGAAGAGGAATCTTTGGGAAAATCTAAAGCACGTGAAATCAACCTGCATCTGGAAAGGGGCTGGCAGAAATAAGGTCACGGGCCTTGCTCAGCTCGGGGAGGCTGGTTTGTAGTGACTCCTCCCACCCCACCCCCCTCTCTCCTATTAAACATGCCATCTGGAAGCGAGCTTACCATCTGGAAGGACTTCAACTGGGTTCCAGATGGATCTCTCTTTGATCCAATCAATACGGACAGTAGAATACTAAGAACAAACTCTATTCCAGATTCTGAGTTGGCTGAGGGAGTGTGAATATTTCAGAACACGGGCTCAAACCAAACAGTGCACGGATGGCTTCGGAGCAGACTCTTCGACAAAAAAGACTCAACCAAAAAGAAAAAGCACCCTGAGAAGGACTGGGCAACATGCTACAGAACCCAGGAGAACTCGGCTCACTTTCAACCCTGAGGGCGACGGCCCGGGAGTGGCGTCTTTTCGGGTTTTTACTTTGCTTTCACAGGGAGGTCACGGTCTGTGTTCGTTGTCTGGCACATTTGAGAAAGAAGAAGAAAAAGGTTAAAGATTAGCTTTTTTTTTTTTTTTTCACTCTGTGGTTTTGGAGCCCTTGTATGCACAGTGCCACCCTGCCGACATGGAAGGAGCAAAGTCAAGTGCAAAGGTGTCTGACTGTTTTCACAGCCACTTTAAGCTCTAAGAACTGAGATGGCTCCACCAAGCGTCAGGCAGCCGCCCCAGGAGGCAAGAGGGGAGGAGCTATATTAGGAGAGGGCGGGGGAATTGCCTCAAAGACACCAATGGATCCCCAAACCCGCAGATACTCAACTTTCTTATGCAAATGTCACACGCGGTATTTGCATATTTTCCGGGCTCCTTCCCTTATCTACTTCACGTTTTGTTTTGTTTTGTGTAAACCGATGGATGGATAAGAGTCCACCCCAGTTGACTGTGGGGATGTCAGGACATGGAAGTCAGTTTTCTCCTATCAACTGGGTCCTGGGAATCAAACTCAGGTGTTCAGGCTTAGAGACTGGCTCCTTTACCCGTTGAACCGTCTTGCCAAACTCACTCTCGTATACTTTAAGTCATCTGCAGATTATGGGGCTGGAGAGATGCCAAATTCACTCTCAGACACTCTAAGTCATCTGTAGAGTATGAAGCCGGAGAGATGGCTCATTTGATAACACCACTTGCTTCTGCACAAGCGTGAGGAACTGGGGTTTCATATTCCCCGCACCCATGCAGAAAGTGGGGCACCACCATGCATGCCTGTAACTCCAGCATTTTAAGGAGCAGAAAAATGGGGATTTCTGGGGTTGACGGTCACCAGCCTAGCTCCACGTTCTGTGAGAGACCCTGTCTTTAAGAAATACACTGGGGCAAAGTAGGGCAGGACACCAGATAATATCCTCCTCTGGCTCCCACGGGTACAGCGAAGATATAGTCCCACCACGAGTGCTCATGCACACACAGACACACACACACAAACACACATGCTAAGTCCCCATTGTGAGGGGAGAGACATATGCATAGCACTTAGAATGACCTTGGGCACTTCGTTCGTAGACTCCTTAGTTGTTTTGATTTTTAAAAGGCCTTCTTGTTGTGGAATACTAAGCACCTTAATCGTATTCGTGTGATTGAGTTCCACAGAACTCAGTGAGAGAAGAGGGAATCGTGTCTTCGTATTGTATCGTTCACGACAAAAATGGCGGTCGGAGAGTTTCAGTGGATTATGCAAAATCGCAGGTCTGAAAAAGGTGGCTATCTTGAACTTGAACGAGATGTCAGTTGGCTCCAGGGAATCTTTGCTCACGCAGACCACCTTCTGCTTTTTGCAGTCTCAATACCGTCCTTCCTTTTCTCCTGCAATCTGCTATAATTCTAATCTATGGGCCTAGAATTGAGGTAACATTGAGATTCTGATACGCACTGACTCGTTACATCTTCCTGTTATATGTTCTGTGATAAAATGCTCTGACAAAATCAGCTTAAGGAAGGGAAGGATTATTGTAGCTCACAGTTCCGGGAGTACCTCAGGTTGGGGAAATGCTGCCCGCAGGAGCTTAGACCCTCTGGCCACCCTGTGTCCACAGATGCTTAAACAATGACTGCTGGCGTTTAATTGGCTTTTGTCTTTGAAGAAATCCAAGACCAAAGCCAAGGAATAGTGCCACTGCCCACAGTGGATTTGTCTTCCCACTCAATTAACATAACCAATAATCCTGCATGTGCGTGTCCAGAGACTTGTCTCCTTAGGGATTCCAGATGCCATCAAGTTGACAAGAGACTAACACACACACACACACACACACACACACACACACACACCACATTTATATGCATTTTATGAATATATAACTATGTCAAATAAGACCTTCAGACTATTTGGAAATAGGGTTATTTGTGTTTAAATAGAATGTTTCTACTCGTCAATAAACAATTGGAAGTAGCAAGAAACAAAACCACAATTTACTGGACTATATAGTATATGAATTACATAAAGAAGCCCACCTATAAAAACAGAGGTTTCTTTTCACACTTTGAGGTCACCAGCCTCAAGTAAGAAAGTTCTGGTGTGAAGTTGCAACTTTCTTAAGGTCTCTGGAAATTATCCCTGAAAGGCCTTACTTAAGGAAGGACAGGCTTAACAATTTTATTAAACTGAACCCTTTGCAAGGGGGAAAAATTCTGTAGTTAAAGTCAAATATATGTCCAAAAGATGCCCCCCCCCCGTCCCCAGGCCGCTTTAAATATTGGCACAAATTTACATACATGGGTCAGCCTTAGAGATTTATTCTAAATCGTAAAACATCGTGGTGCAATTTGTATAACTTTCTCATGCCCAGGATTTCATAACCTATTCACTCTAGTTTCACACGTGTGTTCGTGCATGTTTGTGTATGCAGTCTAGCAAGTTGGGGACTTCCGGGAGTAGGACCCCGAGGCAGCTGGTCACCTTGCATCTGCAGTCAGGAGGCGGGGGGTGGATGGGGTGGATGGGGATGAATGCCAGGGTACTCCTCTGCCTTTCTCCTTTGTACGCAGCCTGGACCTGAGCCTGTTCCATAGCGCCGCCCACACACAAGTCTTCCCTCCTTGGCTAACTCTCTCTAGAGATACCCTTATAGACATCCCCAGAGTTACGTTTCCATGGTGATTGTAAAGTCAGTCAAGTCCACAGTGAGGATTGTGTGTCCCACCTGGCTATCAGGGGCCCCTGCTTCCTCCTCTGTGAGAGCTGCCAGGATCCTTGGAGGGCAGGTGGTGAGACCGGATCCTCAGATCAGTTTTCACCTCAACTTGAGTGGCGCCATGTATTCTAAGACAACGTGCAAAAGCTAACAGAAACAAACGCAGTGGCAGCTACCGCTCCCTAATTCCACTACCTGAGGAAAAAGACTAATTTAAACCAACAGCGGTCTTAGTCACAGCTTTGGAGTTTCAAAGCTCTGATTTAATGAGAAGAGGCTCCTGACTGGGGTGAGAGCTCTCTCCTCCCTTCGTCTTCTCTGGCTGAGACCATTCACCTCCCAGTCTCAGTTTTCTCATCTGTAAAACGGAAGTCTCAAGGGGTCCTCTTCCGGGGACTTCGTAAGCTCCGCAGAGCTCTGTTTATTGTGACCAGCTGTCGCCTTCAGTGAACGGATTGTCATGTTCAGGCAAGTGAGAGCAGCTGCAGTAGCTCAATGGCCATGCCCTGGTGAAACACTGTTGTCATCAAAACTGCCAGAAGTATGTGACAGTAACAACGGCAAATCGTTTCACTCCCTAATCAGCTCCGCAGCTACCTTCAGGGATGGATACAGCATCTCCAACTGGGCTTGAACAAGGGAAGTTCTTTAAATAGCAAATGCAGGCTCCATACTGTTTGCTTGAGTTTGGAGGGGAAAGGGAGTTTGGAAGGTGAGGGCAGGCTGGTGTTTGCTCTCAGAGCTCAGCCCTGGAAGGAGAGGTGGACCCAACCACAGCTGCTCTGTAGTCAACTCTGAAGTGAGAGCCTCATGAAGCAACACACACACACACACACACACACACACAATACACACACAACACACAGATACACACACACAACACACAGATATATACACACACATACATAACACACAATACACACACAACACACAGACATACACACACATACACAACACACACACACACACACACACACACAATATACACACCACACACACAACACACAGTACACACACACACAACACACAGTACACACACACACACATACACACACACACACACACACACACACACACATACAGTACACACACACACACACACACACCACACACACACACATGATACACACAGCACACACA
This sequence comes from Rattus rattus, assembly GCF_011064425.1. Classification (NCBI taxonomy): domain Eukaryota; kingdom Metazoa; phylum Chordata; class Mammalia; order Rodentia; family Muridae; genus Rattus; species Rattus rattus. The sequence continues at coordinate 64,990,975 of NC_046167.1, read as the reverse complement.
CACACAAACACACACACGACACACACACACAATACACAACACACACATACAACACACACACAACACACAGTACACACACACACAACACACACACACACACACACACACACACACACACACACACAATGGGACAGTTAATTCCGCCTACAAAAGAAAAGGGAGGGAGGTTTCCCAGAGGAAGAGAGGAAGTGATGTCAAAACTAGGCCACTGGGAGTGAAGGAAAAAACGGTAGAGCTAAACCTTGGAGTTGGGTGGTCTGAGAAGCTGGGGTCTCAGCTCGAGGAGACATCCATGAAAACTTCTAAAACTTCTAAAAGTGGAAAGAAACGAACTTGTGGCTCTTTTAACCACCATAACCATGGAGTTACGCTGTCATCTATTACTAAAAAAACGATGCACAGAATCCGCTCTGTCAGAGCTGGGAGGCACTCAATCTGCATCTGCTTTCTCACCATCTCAAGGGGATACGCTGTAACATAAAAACCAAGTAGACATCAACAAAACAGGTAGTCCTGTGGTTAGATTGTCCAACGGGGCGGGGGTGGTCAACCAGTCATTTATAGTCTTATTTTTAGATTTCATTGCAAGATATTTTGATCACATTTTCTCCTTTCTCCCAACTTCTCTCAGATCCACAACACCTCCCTATGCACCCAACTTCATAGTCTCTCTCTCTCTCTCTCTCTCTCTCTCTCTCTCTCTCTCTCTTTAAAACAATAAAAGAGGATAATCAAAACCAAAGTCACACATACCCAGAGCCAGACAGAGAGAGAGAGAGAGAGAGAGAGAGAGAGAGAGAGAGAGATCATACACAAAAACCATGTAGTCCATTTTCTGTTACTGAACTACTCCTCGTCACGGAGCCTGCTCTAGAGTGAGATGGATAGGCCCACAGACACACCAGTGAAGAAAACTGATTTCCTCTTTTCCAGCAGATAGAATTGAAAATACCTTCCTGGTTAAGGGTGGGACTTTGAGTCTCATTCCCCTTCTTAATTCTGGAATCTCATCTGGTACAAACCCTGTGTAGGTCTGCTGTACCCTCTCATAGCCTCTGTGAGTTCACGTGTGTCAGTCCCGGTGCATCTGGAAGCCACCGTTTCCTTGGAGTAATCCACCATCTCTGACTCTTACCGCTGCCAATACCACTTATATAGAATAGAAAAAGGTACAAAAAGAAGAATGATTGATTATATATTATATATATTATATATTATATGTAAATGTAAGCATGTTATATTTATTTGTAGATATATATAAGTTATACTTATATTTGAGTATATTTAAGTATATTAAGTATGATTTTTATATATGTATATAAGTTATATATGTATACATAAGTATATATATTACACATAAGTATATACGTATACTTATATATTATTATATATAAAAGTATATTGAGGTATATTTAAGTTATATTTAAATATAAGTATAAATATGAGAATATGTAAGTATATAAGTATATGAAAGTAGAAGTATGTAAGTATATATAAGTTTGTATATATATTATATTTATATATAAATACACGCCCTTGGTGTGTGTGTGTGTACATATATATGTGTGTGTGTGTGTGTGTATGTATGTATGTAGATAGACAGACAGACAGACAGACAGACAGACAGATAGACATATCAAGTGTCATAGAAAAAGTTGTGAGGACATCATAAGCCCTATTCTCTCTCCAAATAAGCCAGCTTGCTGTATACAAAATCAGTCAAGTAAACTGAGGGCCTGGTCGATGAGGTACTGCTCCCAATCCAATGACTTGTTTCCTGTAAGGAGAGAGAACTAAAGATAGCAGGCTCCCACAGAAGGTAGAGGCCTTGTCATGACAGTGGCAGAAATCAAAGTGCAGCATCTACAAGCCAAGGAAGTGGCCAGAAGCCACCAGATTCTGAGACAGCCAGGGGAGGCCTTTCCCTGGAGCCTACAAGCCTGCCAAGGCTTCGATTTCAGGTTCTTGTCCCCCTAGATTGTCAACAAATAATTCCTTTTTGTTTTAAGGAAGAACAGTTTCCATCGTTTTATTTATTTATTTCAATCTGTATGTAGAATGAGAGGGAAGTGACCCCCTTGGGCCCTTACTATAAATACATTTACGAAGGGCCGAGAGCTGCCTCCCAACAGCCCCTCAGGTCAGGGAGTGGCAGGCACATTATTAGGCTGGTTCCATCTATAGTGAAGAACAGTATTCTTCTGAAAGCTGGAAGACCTCCTTCCTGCCCTGCCACTTCTAACTTCTTCAAGAGCAGCTCCGATGGGTGGTTGGTTCTGGGGAATGGTCCCACCATCCTTCTAGCCCTTATTTGTTCTTCTAGAAGGAGAGGAATATGAAGGGAGCAGTGATGATGAAGAGGGAGGCGGCGTGAGACGGATGCCATGGGGGTCAGGGATACAGGAGAGGGGGATGCAGGAGTGAGACAGATGCCATGGGGGTCAGAGATACAGGAGAGGGGGCTGCAGGAGGAGAGAGATGCATGGGAGTAGGGGTGTGGGTAGAACTGACTGAGAGGTTCTTGGAGCACTGAGCTTCTCTGGTGAGGCTTAATGTAGAGCTTGTTTCACAAAAACCAAATGGTGCTTTCAAATCACCTAATAATATATAACTTACTTGATAGCAATTGACCCCTTAAATATGCATTTTTGTTTTCAGGCAAATATTTAGCCATTATGATGTTTAGAAATTTAGATGAAAATATTCAAATGAGTTCTAAGAATAGTCAATTCTTTCTATGCCTTTAAACCATTCTTTTTCTTTCCTTTCTCTTTTCTTTTTCTTTTGGTTTTGACCCATATAATTATATATATAGTTAGGATACAGCAGAATACAAGTGACATGAAATTTAGTCTAACTTGAGGACCTATGGAGGAAGAACAAAGAACGCACAGAATCCTGGGACCCATTACAGCAGAGCCATTCTTCCCCTGCAACTTAGGACAGACATTATGTAAACAGAGGGAAGTATCTTAAAACAGATATTAGGAGTCTTCTGTGCGGTAGAACGGCCCATGACATAGTATAAGACACACCTTTCTTCACGTGATTACTTGATTCGGCGAACAGATGGGAGACGCAGTCTCGAACAAACAATAATACAAGTAAAGTATCACATGCAGGAAAATCAAAGAAACCATGAGAGATTCTATAGCACCCGGCCGCCGACCATCAGGGAAAAAAAAATGTCCGGAGAAAGTAGGAAAAGATTTCCGGAGAAAGTGCTGCTTGGATTGAGGCTACTTGGAGCATACAGAGGAGTTTCCAACTGCGGGGAAGGCAGGCAGGGAAGACCATGTGTGAGATGGTAGAAAGAGCTCACAGGAAGACTTTGCTCTGCAAAAGACTGAAAGCATTGGTTGCTTTAGGGGAAGTTGGGGAAAGACCTAAGATCACTGAGGGAGAGGGGCGGTCCCAAGCTGGAGAGGGGTGGTTCCAGGCTGGAGAAGGGCGGTCCCAGACTGGAGAGGGGCGGTCCCAGACTGGAAATGGGCGGTCCCAGGCTGGAGAGGAGCGGTCCCAGGCTGGGGATTCCTCATCATTTGTCATTGCTGTGGAAAGGATCGACAGGCCACACGCAGAGCACGGGGTAGAAGACAGAGGAAAGCAAAGGCTCTCAGGGGATACGGAGAGTGGACTATGGCCAGAGAGACCATTGTGTCCACCTATGTTCCAGCAAGCTTTATGGTACTTCAGAACCTTCTCCCTGTCCTGGCTCATTTGGATGACAAACACAGGATGAAAAAATGACACACCCCTCTTCTTTACCAGAAAGCCTCCAGCTAGATAGTCCCTGTAATTGGGCTTAGAGAGCTATCTATCCATCCATGACCTCGAGGATAGGGATGCATGTGCCGGTCGGTCTCTTCTTCTGACCACTAATCCAAGTCCTGAATTTCCAGCTCCTGGTTTTACGCGTTGTTTATGAGGGAGCTAGGGGTTCCATCACCAAGGACTTTCAAACCTGTAAGTGTCTAACTAGCTACTAACAAGATGAAAGGAAGTCATGACAGGGTTTTCATGGGAATACGAACATCTGCCAGCATTGTTCTCAGATATTCTCGAGTGCGTGTGTGTGTGTGTGCGCGCGCGCGCGCGTGCGCGCGCGTGTTCCTGTGCGGAAGCCAGAAAGCAATTTCAGGTATCATTCACAGGTACCGTTAACTCACTGAACAGGCTAGGCTGGCGGGCAAGTGAGTTCCAGGGATATAGCTGTCCTTTCTCCTCAAGTCCTAAGAGTAAAGCAAACACCACCATGCTTGGCTTTGTGTGTGTGTGTGTGTGTGTGTGTGTGTGTGTGTGTGTGTGTGTTGTGGGGGGTGTTGTTTGTTTGCTGTTTTGTTTTTTAGGTTTTTCTTTTTTGGTAGGTCCTGAGGCTTGAACTCAGATCTTCATGCTTGCACACCCAGCAGTTTACCAACCAAGCCATCTCTCCTGCCCATCCGGAGAACCTTCAAGATGAAGCTGGCTTTTTCCATTTCCCCCGAGCCTGCGTGGCACACACACCCCCCAACCAACGTTTCTCATAGTTTGCTGTTCTGGATCCCACAAGACAGACATTTCAGAAGTTGGATTTACTCGCAGAAACCAAGGGGGGGGGGGTGCAGAGTTAAATTTGGGATGAAGTGATGGTTGCTTTCCCTCCAGAAATCTGTTTTCTCTGATTGCCATCTGCCTGGGCATGTGAAACAAAAAGATGCAATTGCTTAGAACAACACAACATCAGTGCAGAGCAAACATTATTTCTGGTTTGTGCTGGTTCAAAGGATGAGCTGCGAAAGGAGCCTGCCTGAGCATCATCGACTCATACTACTCCTTACTTCCTAGCTGTGTGTCCTCAGGCAGGTCGCTTGGTCTCTCTGTGCCCCGCTTTGATATGTAAAGGGAGATCGTAAGATTTACCTAATTCATGCTTTGGTCATGGTTTCAGGAATAAAAGGAGAATACAGAGAAAGAAAAGCAAAGGCTTCCCAGGCATGGAACTAAACACTCAGCAAATGTCACCTATTTTTTTTTTAATTGCATACAAATGTCATGGTGCATATAAAAGTGCCCCCCCACCCCAGTTTGAAATGATTTGCTCTTTAAAACAATCTCATTTCTCCATTCCTAACAGTGGCTGCTGGTTATGGGCTCATAATAATTATGTAACGCCAACATGACTCTGAAGGAAATGTCTCTTGCACGGGTTCTTGGTTGGGCTTATTACACAGCATAATAAGAACCTGTCTCATTAATATTAAACCGCTTTCTGATACAGTCAGGGTAATGTACTTTCGAAAGCGTTTAAAGCCAGCAACACAAAAGCCCATCCTGTGTAATTGTCTTTGTTTTCCAGGTCGTTAGAAGCATAACTAAACATATGTGAGGTACATCTACAGGCGTCCTTTTCCTTTCTTCCTCTTGCTGCTCTGGAAACTCAGAGAGTTGCGGCTTCTGCTGTGTTCGTCCCCACTCTCCCTCCTGTTCCCGGAATGGGGCCCGTCCATCACCATAGGTATTCGATTCACAGGCCTTTCTCCAGGAAGCTCTTGGAGGTTAGAAGCCAACCCTTAGCTTGGTATTCAGGATGCTTGTTCTCTTTCCCCCAAGCTGCAAAACAAGAGCCTCATCAACTAGTTTCATAAATCATTCTCCAAGCAGCCCCTGACAGACACAAATCAAAGGACGAGCTAGCACGGAACCGATTAAGATCACAAAAGGAGACCGCGGGCCCCATTGTTTCCTCTGTAATGTATCCCCCAAAAGCTTGCACTGCTGTGCGCGGCTGATCATTCCCATCCTTGTTGACGAGATTATTTTTAGAAAGTGATGCTTTCCCATTTATAAAGCTCAGAGAGAGGCGACACGGTGTAGGCGGTTGTTCTCAGCCCTGCTGCGCAGCGTCACCTGTGTGGAGCTCTGAATACTGCAGATGCTGTCTGACCTCACTCTGGACAGATGGTTCTGGCAGGAATTACCCATGTGGATGGCTGGGGGAGCTTCGGCAAGCTGGGCTGTCTGTCAGGAAGCTCCGCCCCGAAACCAACTGTGTCAAAACCTCTGTGAGCAGGGGCAGAGAGGGGCACCGATTGCAATTCCCTGGCCAGGAGACCCTAACACATAGGTGGACCTGAGGAACTCTGGGCTAAGTAGACTGAAATCCCTTACTTGTTTCATAAACACTGGCAACTCTTTGTGCAGGGTCTGATCCACAACAGAGCAGGTAATACCGTGAACACTTTGATACTCTGAGCTTAGAAACAAAGTCTTCAACGATATAGAACCCAGTATTAGAAATGTTTTGTGTTGGCTTGCATTGAGCGGAGATCTCTGTATGTAGCCCTGACTGGCCTGGAACTTGATATATAGAGCAGGCTACCTCAAATTCATGGGGATCCTTCTGCATCTGCCTCTTGAGTGCTGGGATTCCAAGTATACACTGACACACCTGAAGGGCAATGTGTGTGTGTGTGTGTGTGTGTGTGTGTGTGTTGTGTTCATATATGTACATATGTATGTAAAAATGCATATATGTGTGTGTGCATGCCCATGAGCATGTGCATATTGGATTCATATATGTACACATGTGCATAGGTACGCATATATGTGTGTGAGTGTGTGTGGAGGCATGTGGCTGACATCAGGTGTGACCCCTGTATCGGTTCCACCTAATTTTTTAAGACAGGATTTAACAGAACCTGGAGCTTATCAGTTCAGCAACAGAGGCTGGCCAGTCAACCCCAGGGATCTTCCTGTCTTAACCTTCCAGTGCTGGGCTTATAGCCAGTAACCATACCTGGCATTTAAAGTGGGCACAGGGATCCAAGTGTGGGCCTTCATGCTTTGGTGGCAAGGGGATTTACCCACTGAGCTACCTACCCATCCCTGCCCTGGACACTTTAAAAACCTCACCAGGCAAAGCTGACAATAGAGTAGAGAACCAGGCGCTGGCTGTTTGCTTTGGGTTGAGTTATGTAACAGTTCTAAGCTTCTCTCCTTATCTTTAAGACAGTTGAGAGCAAATCTTCCATCCCAGAGCTGTTATGAGTTTTAAATTAAAAAAGAAAAAAATCAATAGAAAACCGCACAGTATCTCACCTCATATCTACTAGGCATTCTGTAAAGGTGTGTTTTCTCCCTTCTCTCTCCTCTTTGTTTCTCCCACTGTCCTAAAAGCAATATGTTGGGCTAACTGTATGTGATGGATGGTCGTCAAAGAGTGAGACTTAAGGTAGAGCCTGTGCATTCCAAGAGCTAAGGTACAACACCACCTAGGCAATCACTTCACACACAACTTTTCCTGGGTGCACTGAGTTAGCTACAGTTACTGCTGCAGGGATCTGGCCCCTCTCCAGCCTGGGACCGCTCCTCTCCAGTCTGGGACCGCCCTTCTCCAGCCCGGGACCGCCCCTCTTCAGCCCGGGACCGCCCTTCTCCAGCCTGGGACCTCCACTCTCCAGCCTGGGACCTCCACTCTCCAGCCTGGGACCGCCCCTCTCCAGCCTGGGGCCGCCCCTCTCCAGCCTGGGACCTCCACTCTCCAGCCTGGGGCCGCCCCTCTCCAGCCTGGGACCGCCCCTCTCCAGCCTAGGACCGCCCCTCTCCAGCCTGGGACCTCCACTCTCCAGCCTGGGACCGCCCCTCTCCAGACTAGGACCGCCCCTCTCCAGCCTGGGACCTCCTCAGGGACTGGGCTCATGGTTTTAGAGGGAACCAGATGGGTTTCCTAACATGAAAAAAAGTAAGACTAGTCTTGAAAGGTGATTATTTTGTACCAGAAGAGAGAGGCTGTAAGAGGCTGGGGACAAAGAACAAAACAGTATAGCAAACGTCACTTTCAGGGGACACTTGTAGGAAGGCTGTGCTTTGAAAGTATTTATTTGTGTCTTTGCAGCGCTATAGTCAAGAAAATGGAGTTTCCTTTACTCTGACCCACGTCTGCATGAGTAAGAATATCATGAGCTTTATGTTTGAGAGCAGGAAGGAGGGATATCGTTTGTTTTATATGCATCTTCCCCCTTGTATTATTTAGGGCAATCTCGCATGCATCTAGGTATTTTTAATTGCATTCTTCGGGGCGAGGGCAAGGAACCAGCTGCTTCGCTAGAAAAACCCTCATTAATGAAATGGGCTCTCTGATCACATAGAGCAAAAAGCTGAATAAAGATGACGTCAGCTTCCTTAGAGCGCGTTTTCATTCAAGGTTATCATCCAAGTCCTGCTGCGGGCTTGTGCAGAGCAATTGATCTCCTGACCAGCTGTGAATGCCTCTAGACGCAATCTGCTAGAACCTGTCACTTAGGGAGCCCCCCTTCACATAGACTCCCTCTTTCTGTATCCACTTCTTTCCGTTGCAGGGGTGAAGCCTCCTCCAGCTCTGTAGGTCCTTACTGACACTCCTACCCTGGACTCCACTGCTTGATGTGACTTCCAATGACCTAGTTTACAAATGGTTTGAACTTGGCTAGAAGCCAAGACGTCGAGGATGCTTTGGTACCTGCCTGTAGGGTTTCTAGAAGACAACCGCAGTTCTCGGGGGGTGGTTGGTCCCTGCAGAAGCTGGGTGTGCGAGGTTTGATCTTGGTGGTGCAAACATTGTTTCTTTTTCTTTCTCCCCTCACCCCTACCCTTAAGGGCCTTACCCGATTCAATTCATCTTTCCGTTCTTGGAGTCCAGGCTATGGATTCGCTGGAGCTGGCCATTAAGTCAGAGGAAGGCAACCAATCAGAGCAGGACTCTGCCCTGTCTCCCTGTGGAAACCTCTGAAGTTGTGATGAATGCGAAAGAGAGGCTGCAGGCTGGGCTCCCAGTGGCAGTCCTAGAGTGCTCTTTCCAGGGCAAAGTGGGGAGGACACAGTGCCAAATTCCAGATCAGCCATCCGTGGCCAAGCCTGTTCCTGGCTCCCACATGCAGCCTTAGCAAAGCCTGACTCCTGCTCGGCTGATATATCTCTCTCCATCTAGCTTTAAAAACCCGCCTGGCTCTCCATAGGAGCGAGGAAAGGGAGGCGTGAGGGAGACGGCAGAAATACTGGAAATTGTGACCTTGACACCGTAGGTCATGATGAGCCTCCGTAATCTTTCCTCTCCCTAGCTTCAGAACTGCCCACCTTTGAAGGAAGCTGGCTTTGGATCTAGGGAAATTATCCGAACTTGTAAATCGGCTTTTAAGTGAGTCTTCCCTGGAGCAGCTGCTCTGAATTTAGAACAGGTACAATTCTCAGCATCCACCATCTGATACAACTCTTCCCAGGGTGAAGTATTTGTCTGTACAAGCTTGAAGAGAGGAAAAGACCGCCTGTCATGTTTCCCCTTAGGACACTTTCAGTAGATAGTCCCTGCCTTCTCAATCTGCTTGGCCTGGGATGAGGGTAGCTCAATGGTAGAGGATGTGCCTTAGCATGTGCAAGGCCATCAGCTCGACCCCCAGCCCTGTAATGATAACAGTAACATCAGTAGTAGCTTGGCCTGTTATCAAATATGAAGGAAAAGGGCAATTATGTTTTAACTCATATTTGAGTCTAAAATGGAACATTCAAGATTTGCCTGAAAGGCTCATTTGAAAAACAGACACGGAACATCTGACTTACTGCCCAGAGAACATCCAGTCGTTTATTTGATCTTTGAGATTTTAATGACATTTTCTTCCTAAGTCTCCACTCCGGCTTCCTTTCTGTTGACAAGGAGTCTTATGAAGCCCACCGCTCATTTCCGGTTCCATCTTCTGGTCCTGAGGCTCCTGCCCTACCGAGTACAATCAATCTGAGGGCTGAAGGGAATCACCTGAGAGAGGCAGAGACCCCGTGGAATGACTATGGAATGGTCACCCTGAAGTGCTTGGCTCTACTCGCTATAGGGGCCGATCCATTGTCATCACGTCCTCTTTGGCCAACTAGCATTTCTCTCTCTTCCTTTCTTTTTTTGTTCCTGACACAGAGTCCTGCAGTTTCTGGCTAACAGATGTCAGAATGGAGGCAGCACTGACTGGAGTCAGCGATTTCTGTCAGCGGGATCACTTACACATGTCTCTCCCGGGCAACAGGCTTCGGCTGTAGAAGGCTGAATGAGGGGCTGAGGGGATGGCTCCTGGGTAAAGTGGTCACTGGGCAAGCCTGAGTAGCAGAGCTCAGACCCTCAGCACCCACGAACAGGGCAGTGTAGTAAAGTATACCTACAACCATGGAACTGGGTACAGTGGATACATGGAGATTCTGAGAGCTCATTGGCTAGTCAATCTAGCCGAACTGCCTCCGGGTTGGATGAGAAACTCTGTCTCAGAAGGTAGAGAGCAATGGACGACATCCAAAGGCAACCCCTGACCTCCACATGCACTTGCTAGTAAACAAGCACGCATGTACATGTGTTACATGCTCACGCATGAATACACATGCAACAGTTGAGTAAAAGCCCTTCTGACCACCAATAAAAAGGCCCAAATGCCTCTAAGGGAGCAACGTAAGAGAGGAGAACCAAGCCTGCGATAGAAATGGTCCTTTGGAAACAGCAATAAAAACAATTAAATTTGTTTCTAAACCAGCTAGTTTAGGAAAACAAAAACAAAACAAGAACCAATCATGAATGACAGCAAGGAGGGTATGTGTCAGGCAGGGTACCAGACTAGGCATTAGTCATAATGACAGACAGGGCTCTGTAGGATGCATGACTGGATGGGATGGAAAAGACATGGTGGCTAAACAAAACCATCGATGCTGTTTCCCTCATGCAAATTCTCTGCCCATCATCTTCTGTTGCTGTGGAAAATTAACATAGACAAATAACTTAAGGAAGAGAGATTTATTTGGGCTGATGGTTTCAGAGGCTGTGCTCCACGGTGGGCAGGACCCGTCATGGTAGACTTGTGAAACACAAGGACATAGGGGCAGAAGAGTATGGTAGAGCGGATCTGCTAGCCAGGAAGCAAAATGAGAGAGAAAGGGCTGGAGACAAGCTACAATTTTTGAGTACTCCCCCAGTGACCTACTTCAAGCTCTGCTTAACGCCCGTTTCCTAGTTTCCATTGCTGCTTGAACATGCCATCAGATTGTGTCATGCCATCAGATTGTGTCATGCCATCAGATTGTGTCATGCCATCAGATTGTGTCATGCCGTCAGATTGTGTCCTATCAATGGATTAATCTGGTGGTTAGGTCAGCACCCTCATGAGCCAACCACTTAGCAGAAGCCTCTGAGCGTTGCCTTGGGGGCTATGGCTTGACCACCCGAGCCTTTTGAAGATACTCTCCATATCCAAATCATAACATCTGCTGTTTCAATTCTCTAGGCTGAGCCCATGATGGAGGCTTTGTGTGTTCACTGATATTAACTTCAGAAACATATGGACACACTCAAAATGAGTGCACAGCCCTAATGCAATCTACCAAAACCAACAAAGAGAAAAGCCATGCCAATCATGGTGGAGCCACCTTCTCTTTCTCCTTTCCCCGGTGAAGCCCTAAGCACATTTCTATTTGGAGGAGCTGGTTTCACTATTGCACAATTATCCAGGAGAGTAGTTAATATAAAGAGGGAGAGAAGGGCAAAGGAGGGAGATTTGGGGCCCTGCGTCTTACCTCATGCACCCACTCTTTTCCTGAAGAAAAGGCAACCTCTGTCCCACCCCCACAACTGTGGCCACACATTCTTCTGCTTCTCTCTGTCTTGGAATTTTCCAAAGTGTTGAAGAGAGACAACCGGGCTGGAGGGTCATTAACCAACTGTTTCCGTACCCTGTGGTACCCACTTCTCCATTCTCCTACCTCATCCCCGTTTTTCACATCGCCTATTTAAAGAACCATACTCAGGGCTAGAGAGATGGCTCAGTGGGTAAAGTGCTTTCATGTAAGTGTGAAGATCTGGGTCTGGAACCGTAGCACTCACGTTTTTAAAAAGCTGGGGTATAGGCAGGGGGACCCTCCAGCTCACTGCCAGCCAGCCCAGCCAACTGGTAAGTTCCAGGTTAAGGAAGAGACCCTGCCTCAGAAAGCAAGAGAGTGGGCAATAGAGGAAGACGCCTGGAAGCCATCTTTGGTCTCCACATGTGTGCACACATCTGTTCATGGATGAGCGCCACCCCTATAGCAAAAATGAAGGAAATAGTTACTTGGAGACCAACATGGAACAGCCACCGTTAGCATCAGGGTCAAAGTAATTGGTTAAGAATGGGTCCCAGAAAGGAGCACCTTGGCAACCCTTGTGGCAGGCTTCTCTATTCCGACAAAACCCCACGATGAGCAAGAAAATGATTCTAATTTAATATCTGCAGCGTAAATTTCGTGGGAGCCTCCCAAAGCAACAGGAGAACGCACCTGAAATACGTTGGGATTTAATTTCCATTCGTGGTCTTCCACAGAAGGGAGCTCATTAGTGTACAGAGTATAATGTTGTCAATGTTTTACAGAGAGGTACAGCAATAATACCTCACAGTGCCTGCTTCCCAGGGCTATGAATCAACTAAGCCAGGAAGCTGTAGCCAGTGTGTATGGGTGAGGGACAAGTGTCTGCAGCGAGAGGGCTCATTTTCAAGAAGAACCAGGGAACAAAGTTCAAGTAGCAGCTAATGCTCAGAAGAGAGTTCAGAGTTCATATCCGCAGGCCACAGAGCCCCTGGTTTTGCACAGAATTGGCTTGTTGGTGGCTTAGAGTTGGGAGGAGGGATGTTCATTCCTTGGACAGGAGAGAGAGAGAGAAAGAGAGAGAGAGAGAGAGAGAGAGAGAGAGAGAGAGAGAGAGAGAGAGAGAGAGAGAGAGAGAGAGAGAGAGAGAGAGAGAGGAAGAGAGAGAGAGAGAGAGAGAGAGAGAGAGAGAGAGAGAGGAAGAGAGAGAGAGAGAGAGAGAGAGAGAGAGAGAGAGAGAGAGAGAGAGAGAGAGAGAGAGAGAGAGAGAGAGAAAGAGAGAGAGAGAGAAGCTCACACTTGGCCACCCACTACTAGAGCTGTGAGCCGCTTTCCTGTAGATCTGGGCTTACTTCCTCCAACACCCCGCGTTAATATGGAATTAGCAACACTCTACTCACACGAAACTTTGTCCCTAAAAAAAGCCCACATTATGCTTTCAGCCTTTTATTCCAAAATAATGAAAGTCATGAGGTTAAAGTTTGTTCATACCATTTTCCCTGGAAGAGCTGTACAATTCGATGGGGAGGATCTTTGTAGTTAGAAAATGCTCTGAAAGGCCTAGTAGTCAAGTGTCACTCCCCATCCCACCCAGTCATGTGTGAATGTGGTCTCCTACGTACAAGCTCTCCAGAGAAATGCTCCTATTCTTCGATGTTATTACTACTTGCGGTGTATCAACAGAGTGACTCACCCTCTGAAAGTCTCAAGGAGAACCAAGGAGAAAGGCAGAGGAGCGAGTTCCATTTAGTAAATTCCCAATGAACACTTTGTCTGTCCTCATCATCAGGCCAGAGTCTCTAAAGAGTGTGCCCATCTGGAGGATAATGTAAAGCAGACACACAAATAAATATACATCATGGTGTGCAAGGTAAGTGTCTTACAGAACTTGCTTCGGGCGTGATGCAGTGGGCGGATCAGGATCTAGAATGACTTATAGACGTTTCTACTTCTGCAAGAGGGAATAGGACATGGAGGACAGATGTTAGCCATGCTTAGGGAGACTGGCCCAGATCCCAGCTTCAGAAAACAGCCAGTAACTCCCTGCTGTGGTTCGACTATATCCTTCAAAGGTTGTGTGTTGAGAGCTTGGAAATGAGGCAGTGCTGAGAGGCAGAGGGACCTTTAAGAGAAAAAAGAACCACCAGATGGCTCAGTTAAACGACTCCTGAGCACAGCCCCAAAGGACTGGATATAGTACCACAGAGACACTGGCACACCCATGTCCGTAGCTGCTCTATTCACAGTAGCTAAGAGATGGGATCAACCTAGATGCTCACCTCCAGAGGAATGAATAATGAAAGCGTGATGTGTACACACAATAGAATTTTATTCAGCCGTTAAAAAAAAAAAAAAAAAAAAGACCATGGTGTTTGGAAGGAAATGGATACAAATAGAAATAGCCAGTTCTATTATGTTAATAGTAGTTATGCTAAGCAAAATGAGCCACGTTTTCTTTCATTCAAGGACTCTAGATTTTCATTTTTATATGTGTAAGAGAGAAAATTTAAGAGAGGTTAAGGTTGGGATGTAGAGACAGTTCAGTGGTTAATAGCTGAGCGGGATTCCCAAGAGCCACCTGTAACTCCAGCTCCAAAGGATCAAAGGCCAGGAGGGGACAAGTATGTGCACGTGCATGTTCATGGGCGTGCATGTGCATCCGGGAGCATGCACACAAACATTATTTTTAGTAAAATCACACACACACACCACACACACACACACACTCATGAAGTAAGTGTGCTCACCAGGTATCAGAGGTTTTCATTCTTTGGATGTGTGAATAATTATAATTCAGGTCATGTAACTAACTAGAGAGGGGACTATGAATGGAAAAGGGGGTTTTAGGGGAGCCTAGGGAAGGGAAAAAGAACAAAAAGAGAGTAATACCACATGTGGTGTAAGAGCAGAAGCAGAGTAACAGAGGGAAGGAGGGGACCGGCTAGAGAGGGACAGGGCAATGAGGGAAGGGGGCAAGAACAACATAAAACAAAACAAGTCTGTATGACAATCCCACAGTAAAATATACTACTTCATTTATTTAAAAAAACATATAACAAGAATGACGAGACAGAGTGTAACACAAGGGAGGTGTCTCAGTCTTTGGTGGCCATACTCTTGAAAGTGATTTTAGTCTCTCTTGTGACAGCAAGTTGTCACTTCGCAGGTTTGACCCCCTGAATAGTTCTTGGCTTCCTGTTCAACACCGGTGAACTCTCCCTCTCTCAAGGGCTCTCCTGTGATGTCATCAACTGTTAGATCTTTGCCAAAGGCTGATGTTGGACTTTCCATCTGCAGAATAATGAGACGTGGGTTTGTACACCTCTCCAACCCTCAGAAGAAGAGAAGATGTGGCTTTAGCATGGGAAAATGAGTGGATATCCAAGTGGGATACCTAAGGCACTTGTAAAGTCAGCAAAGGGTTATCTTCAATTTTAAGATGCACATGTTACTAGTCTGTAACCCTATCTCTTCGAGCCCTTTAATAACACAGGTACCCAAGCGAGCTCGCATCATTTGGTCTTAATGGAAACAAGGATGCATGGTTTCAGGGAAGGGAGTGAATAAGTGGAAAAGACGGAGGGTGGAAGAGAGGGAATGACAACTGCAGGGCCAGATAACATGTGAACCATGGTTCTCTCAACTTTCCTAATGTTGAGACCCTTTCAGACAGTTCCTCATGTGATGACATTCAACCGTAAAATTATTTCATCGCTACTTCATAACTGTAGTTTTGCTACTGTTCTAAACTATAACATAAATATCTGATAGGCAGGATACCAGGAAGCTAGAGCCTTTTGAAAATGT
Organism: Rattus rattus; assembly: GCF_011064425.1. Lineage (NCBI taxonomy): Eukaryota > Metazoa > Chordata > Mammalia > Rodentia > Muridae > Rattus > Rattus rattus. The sequence goes on along the minus strand of NC_046167.1, from coordinate 64,975,573 downwards.
GTCATTTCACAGATAAAAACTGCAGCCACAGATTTACTCAAGCATACGTGACTAAGGAGGAGGTCGCACATGTATGTATCATGCAGTACTTGTAGAGGTCAGAGGATAATTTGTGGGAGTTGGTTCTCTCCTTCCAGCATGTGGGTCCCAGGGTTTGACTCATGTGCTCAGGCTTGGCAGTAGGCCCTTACCTAATGAACCATCCTGAGGACCCTGGTGCTTCATGGTCTACTGTGTTTTGTCACACTGTGGGGATGGTAGTAATCAAGAAACTGTAATGGGAAAAGACTGTAATACAGGCAAATCTTAATTGTCAACTTGCTGGGACTCGGAATCACCCAAGAAACAAACTCTTCGGCATATCTTTGATGATGTTTCCATGGATGAAAGCTGAAGTGATAAAACGTACCTGAATGTGGGTGGCACTACCTGATGGTGGGGGTTAAGAAAGGGGGAAGCCAGATGAGTACCAGCATCCATTGCTCTGTGCCTTTTGACTGTGGACACAATGTGACCAGCCACCCCATTCCCACAGGAGCTCTCCTTAGCTACCACGATATCTTGTGAAACTGTGGTCCAAATAAGACCCTCCTTCCTTAAGTTGCTTTAATCCGGTATTTTGTCTGGGGACAGTAACTAGTTCAGCAAAGTGTCACAGCAAATGTGGCTAGGAAAGACATAGGGCTGGCGAGTACTTATTCACTGAGACGTGCGGAGGAAAGATGGTGCCTTTACTCCCGTACACGAGCTTATATGTCAAAGTTTACCTCTCTTCAGTGTGGAGTGACCTGGACTCCACAGACAAACTTGAGTCATGTAGCCAGCACATCAGCTTCTCAGAGCAGGGGAGAGCAAGCCTCTCTGGGCCATCAAAAGTCTTCTTCCAGGGGTTGGGGATTTAGCTCAGTGGTAGAGCACTTGCCTAGCAAGCGCAAGGCCCTGGGTTCGGTCCCCAGCTCTGAAAAAAAGAAAAAAGAAAAAAGAAAAAAAAAAAAGTCTTCTTCCAGAACTTGGTAAACCAAGAAACCTATGTCTATTAGCAGCCACCAAGGTATACTGAATTCAACCTTGCTTTTGGGAGGGTGTATGGAGCCCATCCTTGGAGGATATGACACTGGTCACCATCTGTCCTCGGCCTTGAAGATTCTCCGGTGCCATAATTGGTCATCATGCATTACTTAGAATCTCTAGCCCTAAGCACCTCTTTGTCTCAGACTTCAGCTATGGGAACCTTAGAGATAGCTATAAACAATCGCAAAGGGCCTCAGGATCAAATGTGAAATTCCTTGGGTCAGGGTGTCACGGTGACTGTTGGTATTTTTTGAGAATATCATCCTTGGGATTGGCAGGCCATCTACATTTGGAAAGTAGTGACAGCTTGCAGATGGTGACCAAGTGTGCCACAGATAATCTCAAGTTCTCATGGCATCTCAGTGTTCAGTAGACATTGGGATAATCTATCAAGTCTCTTTCCTTTTACTTTTAGTTCAATATACATATATATATATATATATATATATATATCTTTGATAGAGTACAATGAATAATGTGTTGTTTTGCCTGTGTCCATAAGTGATGATATTTTGCAAAACAATAGCATATTATCAAAACCAAGACGTTCTTTACAATTAAAATAGGGACCCGGGATCTCTCATGTTAGCCTTTCTATAGAAGGCCAGCTTCTCCCCCTTCTCCAAACTCTCTGTCAATATTGATTGTCAACCTAAAATGATCAAGAATCAGCTAAGAAACAAACCTTTATGAAGGTCCATGAGCGATTGTATTGATTTTATTAATTGAAGTGGGGATACCCACCCTAAATATAGATGGTTCATCCTGTGAACTAGGGTCCTGACCTGCATTTTAAAAGGTGAAAGCAGCCAAACAGTGGTATTTATTTTCCTTTGCTTCTTACTACAGATGTCAGGTGACCTGTAGCCCCATCAAGTTCCTGTTACCAGGACTTCCCTACCAGGATAGACTGTAAGCCAGACTAAGTTACTCCCTTAAGTTACTCAAGTGAGGGAGATATTTTTCACAGCAACAGGAAACGTAACTAAGACTTAAAATGGGTACCAGAAATGGAGATTTTATTGTGATCAACTTGAACGTGTGGTTATTAGGTTTTTAGAAGTATTTGCAGCCAAAGTGTAGAAGAGTTTGGTATGTTGGACTAGAAAAGCCAGCACGATGGGAATTGAGACTGGGTGAGAGCTGTAGAGTGGAGGACTGACTCACAAGATCTCAGAGGGGAGTAAGGACTCAATCAGGAATGGAGTGAGGGATCGTTCATGTGATATTTTGCCTAAGAATCTGGTTTCATACTGCCCATGTCCTGAAATTTTGAGTGAAGTCGAATTTAAAAGTAAGTATTCCAGCTGTTCTACATCTAACTGTATTGCAGTTTATCCAGGTCTATGTTGAAAAATAGCGAATAAGTAGATAAATTTAGCAGAAAGATATAAAAGATGTGCAGTTGTTGAGAAAGAGAACTGCCTAGGCACCCAATGCATGAGCTAAAAAGAGGCTACAGTTGTGAAAGGGAAACATCCCACTCCATAAGGGGGCAATAGGAGATATATCTCACAGCAAATCCCTCTCCATTCGAGTCTTCAGCTTGTGAGAAATGCAAACTTATTTGATGAGTCAAGAATTCAACTGAAGAGGCTCTTGGCCATTTGTAATTTTCTTTATTCCAAGCTCTACGTTATCTATTATACTATTTCTCCTTTCATTTGATTAATGTTCCAATTTTTTACTTTCATTTTGAAGTGAGTTTCTTATGGGTAGCATATAGTAGAGTTATGGTTTCAATCTATTATATCAATTGGTATTTAGTCCATTTACGTTTAGTGTAATTACCGATGTGTTAGGCCCTTGTTTTACTTTGCTTTCTGATTGACCTGCCTATTAATTTTCTTTTTTGACCTTTTGTTATGTGATGTTGTTTTAGAATTATTCTTTTAGTCATTTGTAGTATTTTTGTAAATATCTGTCTATAACTTTTGTAGTGATTATTGTATTTTCATAGTCCTTAGTGCAATTGTTTTGCCAGTTCAATTACAGTGGACTATGAACAGCTCTATACTGCCTAATTTCATGTCAACTAAACACAAACTAGAAATATTTGGTAAGAGGAACCCTCAATTGGTTGAGGAAATTGTCCTATTACCTTGGATTTTGGCAAAGTCTGTAGTATTTCTTCTTGATTAATAATGGATGGGAAAAGGCCCAGCTCAATGTACCAGTGATGGGCAATTGTGTGCTATAAGAAAGGAAGCTGAGACATCCATGAAGAAGAAGCCAGTAAACTGTGTTCCTCCACAGCGTGGCCTCTCTATCAGTTCCTGCCTCCAGCTTCTTACCTTGAGTTCCTGCCCTGACTTCCCTGGATGATAGACTACGAGTTGTCAGATGAAATATCCCTTTCCTCTTTACGGTGCTTTAAGTCATGGTGTTTTACCACAGCAATTGAAACCCTGAGACAAAGCCCTTCTCTACCTCCCCATTTCAAAAATATAAGTGTCTTAGTTATTTCCTCTATGTTGTCTAGAACCATATCAGGCCATGCTATGATTTTTGCTTTCATTGTCAAACATAATTTAGGAAACCCAGAAAAGAGGAAGAGTCTATTATACTTATCCAAGTTTTTATATACCATTTTTTCTTCATTTAAAGAGCATTTTTTTCCTCGGAAATTTCTGCTTTGTTGGTGACAAACTCTTAGTTGTAGTTCATCTACGAATGTCTATGGATCAAATTCGAAGAGTCAGGTTTGCAGAACAAGCACTTTTAGTGGCCCTCGTTAAATATGTTTTTATTTCAATGGCCCTCATCAAAGTGTTTTTATTATACCTTGAAATTTTGGTCAAGCACTTTCTTTTCCTGACATATGTCAGTTATCTTTTGTCTTGATTGTTGTCTTTCATTCTGTTTGAGATGGGGTTGACTATGGGGTTAGTTTTCAGTTGAAAGCAATCTAGACTCACCTGTGGAGAGTGTCAGGAATGAGGAATTGCCTAGCTCCGTTGGCTTGTGGGCATGTTTGGGGCAGAATATCCTGATTACACGGATGGATGTGGGAAGACCCAGCCCGTTATGGGTGGCAGCATTTCCGACTGAGTCATAGACTAAGAGTAGGAAAGGTGAGCTGAGAAGTGCACGTGGGTTCATTCATTCTCTCTGCTCTTGACCATGGATGTGATTAGGTGGTTCAAGCTTCTGCCCCTGCCATTTCCCTGCCAGGGCACACTGTAACTTGGAACTGTGAGCTGAAATTAACTTCCCTATGTGGCTTCTCTTACAGTCTTCTGTCTGTCATAGTATTTGGAACGGAAACTGGGGCATGACTGAACAGTATCCCTGACTAATCCACTTTGATTCTCATCCAAATCATGATTCCTCTTTCAGTTGATTCCCTATCTAATAGACACTATATTTCTACTCCACTTTCACTGTTTATTAATTTATGCTTCTATAACAAAACGCCACAGTTAGCTAGTTTAAAAACAACCCACTTCCTTGTGCCAGGAACACAAGGGCAAAGACCCAGAATGGTTGGTCTGTGGTGTGGGTTTTCTTCCTGGCTTGTAGCTGGATGACTTGTGGGCATACCCTCATGTGACAAAAAAAAAAACAAAGGGATGGTTCAATTTTGTTGCTTGTTGCCCAGACAAAAGCAACTTGAGAAAGAATTCATCATGTTACAGCCCATTGTTGTGGAGAATTATAGGTTCCAGGAACCTGAAGCAAATGGTTACATCACAGCCACAGTTATGAGTAGAGAGGAATGAGTTAATGAATTCACATTAGTGTTTGTTTCACTTTCTACATACTTATACAATCCAAGCTCTCCTTCCTAGGGAATGATGCCACCCACAGTTCCACAGGCCTCAGGTCTTCCCACCTCAATGGAAGATAATTCCCACAAGCATACTGTAGGGACCTCCTACTCTACACAATTCTTCACTGGGACTTTTTCTAGGTGATTCTAGATTGTGTCAAGTTCACAAACTTTCAGAGCTTGTCTGACCCTTCTTCTTAGAACAATATTGCTATCATGAGAGAATTCACTCTCATCAAAATCTAATCATCTCCAAAGGCCTATTGGAAACATATTCAGTATCAGGACTTGAATATATGAGTCTGAACTATGAAATAATTCAATAGTCTATAATACACACCTCTGAAGTTCTTAGGCCCTTTTCATGCCCACTGTCATTTTTCTTACATAAATTTGATCCTTTGCCAACTGGACTCTTTACCTATAATGCCCCAAGCACAACCATTACCCAAACTGTAATGGGACTTACTGTCACTATGTTGCAGAATACACTTCAGTAGCTTCTGACCACTGAACTAAATCCCTAGTCTGTATTCTGACTGACTATATTAAGTCCAGATGCTTGAGCACACCATCAACGCTCATGCTTGCCCCAGCATCTAGACTTTCATGGGATGGAGTTCTAGATAAATAAAAAAGGAACATGAGCTGAGGACCGCCATTCACTGTTGTCTTCCCTCTGAATGTGACCTACCTCAGCTGTTGCTGTGCCTTCCCACCCCAGTAGACAATGCTCACCCAAACCGTGAGCCCAAATAAACCCGTTCTTGAGGTAACTTTTGTCAGAGATTTCATTACAGCAGCAATAAATCATGAATACAGGGATTGTTCAAAATCACTCCCTCAGTATCCAATTACTAAGATTTCATAGTTTGATATGAGTCGAGGGTGTGGCAGGAATAGCTCAGAAATCACAAACATGGGGTATTTCTTATTTTGGCAGAGAATGATCTGGGTACAGCCAGGTTTATAACGAGTCTCTGAAATCTGTATTTCGTTAACCGATCACTTTTTTTGCTGATTAGTTCAACAATTATTGGTCCTCGGATGGGCAGCAAGCACCAGATGGGGTTTATTTTCGATGTTTTGTAAGTGTTGTTAAACAGGAAGCGAAGGCACGAAATTCTCCATAACTTGACATGATTTTTCAGAGTTCAGACAGAAACAGTGTGTTCATAAAGAAAAATGTATAGAAGGGACGAAGAACTGCTCCCTCCAACTGCATTCAGACGTAGTTATGTAACTGCTCCATTGAAGGAGTGTGAGTCATAGGATATAATCCATCAGGTTTATTCTATGGGCTCAACATTTGCTCAGCTCTTAAAGAAAACTTAGCATAAATTTCGTTCTCCTGGTCACTTCCAGGTAATAAGATGTCATAAGCATAATGCCAGAAACTGAGGTGCAAAGCTCTGTGTAGCAATGCAGCCTCAGCTTGGTTTTGAAGAGCAATGGCTTCTCTCCCCTTCCTATCTCTTGTTCTTTAGCTCTTAGGGGTATGGGGGCTTCATACTCCCCAGGGATGGGAAAGCTGGGGGAAAGATGGGGAAGAGAGCGGGGCACTTGTAGCTTACCCGGTGTGCCTATGAAGATCTCACACTGCTGTGAGACATTCTGGCCTTGGTTGACATTTAAAGGCACCTCCCTCATTGCTGTTGTAGGTGGTCATTGGGAGCTCTTGAGGGTGGGGCATCCATCATCTGTGTCTTCCTATGAGGGAATGAAAATCTCCTCAACGCTGGTCATTTGCTTTTTCCTCGGCTTTCAGGAATCTCTACCACCTCCAATTCTGCCTTTTGAGTTCTGTTCCCTCTGCCCAGGTGACCCTTGTGTGATCCAAGTGGTTCCCTCATGTTCTCGTTGCCCCTAATGATCTTGAGAAGAGAGAGGAGAAATACCCCCCCCACCCCAAATATGTGCTATTTCTAGAAAACAGCCTTTCTCTCTCATCTCTAGTTCCCACATTTTACTGCATGTTCGATTTATGTAAGGGCTGTAAATGCCACGGAATCAGATTCTTGACAACCTCCTTTGCATTTGCTGGGGCGTGCGGGAGATTAAACCTAGGAACTCGCGCATGCTAAGCACACGCTTTACCACTAAGCTACCCTTCAAGCCCCAGCTTTCTCCTTTGTAAATCTTGTACGGTGAGGGGCTCCTGTGTCACTTTAAAATGGGATAGCTAGGACCAGGTAAGATGTTGCATGCCTACGGTCCCAGCACCTGAGATGCCTTAGACCAAAAGAGCATGAATCCAGGACAGCCTGGGTTACACAGCGAGACCCCCATCTCAGTCTAAGGAATAAAAGAGAAGCCAAATCATAGGAGAGGTGATTATTTAGTGACGCTTTCCTCTTTGTACCTGCCCTCTCAGGGTAGGGAGACCTACTTCTAGCCAGCTTTGGCACATGATTGACAGGTCATGGTGATGAGTAGGCTCTTCCTTCCTGCTTTATAAGTCTAGGGAAAGGATAAGATTGTGTTTCTGCATTGTTTTGCTTGTTACCAGTGCCGGCAGCTGAATCTGGGATCTTTCATACCTTCGGCTCCTCCACTGAGCTGGATACCCAATATTCTTTTTACTTTTGAGTTGAGACTGGGTTCCACTGAGTGACCCTTGACCTGACTCTGTAACACAGTCTGGTCTTGAGCTTGCTATCTTCCTGCCTCAGTCTTCCAACGAGCTCTCATTCCTGGCCTGCACCACACCGTCAGCCCTGCTGTATTTACTTTCACGTCTGCCTACCAGATGTTGCATTTGTTTTCAGGACTGGTATAACATACTGCAAACCAGCAAGCTGAAGATAACAGGAATGCATTTTATTTTTTTTCAAATTCTAGGAACAGGAGTCTGGAATTAGGGCCATGCTTTTTCAGTGGGAGCCAAATTAACATCCGTTTCACACTCCCCTAGTCTCGGGTAAGGATACTGCCACAGAATCTGATGGACCAGATGGCTTAAACAACAGTTTCTCAAGGTTCTGGAAGCTAGAAGCTCAGGGCCCAAAGGCTAACCAGCCGGATATCTGTTGAATGCAACTGGGTCACCTCCCTGTATCATTATATGATAAAGATAAAAAATAATCACTCTTAGATCACTTCTAACAGGGAGACTGGTTTTATTCATGAGGTCCACCCTCCCAATGATGGGAGGGTGTAAATGTAAATATAAATATCTCCCAATGGCTTCACATCCTAATATCATTCCACTGGGGAGGTTAGGGTTTTTAACATAAGAATTTGAGGGAAGCACTAATAGAGGCTATGGACCTTCTTAATGATCATCCATTGAATTGCTTGTGGTTGTTATCTGTGTGTGTGTGTGTGTGTGTGTGTGTGTGTGTGTGTGTGTGTGTAAATGTTCCCATGTTCACACAAGTACAGGCACAAGTATGAAGAGGCCAGAGGTCAACATCTGTATTTTCTCCAATTGCCCTCCATCTTATTGTTTTGAGAGAGGGTCCCTCTTTGAACCTAGAACTCGGTGATATGCCTAGGCTAGCGGGCCAGTCTATCTTTCATCTAACAGTCCCTCTTTCATGGCCTCCCAAGTGCTCGGATTATAGGGACACACTACCACGTCTTACAAAAAACAAAACAAAACAAAACAAAACAAAAAAACAACTAAATATTGGTTATCTAATCTCAGGCCCTCCTCCTACTTACATAGCCCTTAATCAATCATTTCTCAGGCATTATGCCACTCCAATTTCTGTTTGTTTGGCTTTTTGTTTTGTTTTGTTTTTTTTTAAACATGCCCATCTTCTCTCCTATATCTCTACAGGGTCCCATTATAAACGCATCTGGCTTTAAGTCTCGCCCTAATGCAGTGTGATGTTACCTTAACTACACTTGTGCAAAGGCCCTCTGTACAAATAAGGCGAGAGGTGCAGGTTCTTGGTTGTAATGGATTTTGGTGATGTGAGGGAGGAGGGGGAACACTGTTTAATCCAGTGTAGGTGCATTGTAACAGTTTCTGTAGAGGTTTGACATCTTTACAACTATGACAGTGCACATCATTTTACCCAAATAATGTTTGAAAGGCCTCTGTCGCTTTAATTTCGGCCAGGCTTACGGCAGGCACCTGCTGGTTTCCCTGGAGCACGTTACACGTTCATGGATGGGTGTCACGAAGGGAACACAAAGTATAGTAAGCAGGGCTATGCAGTCTGAGAAGACATCAGAGGCAGCTAACGATAGCTGCTCTTGAGATGAGCAAGCTGATGTCCCCCCACCACCACACACACATACAAGTGAATCCTCAGAGAGGTGATGTGCTAATTGTATCACGTGACTTGTGGTGGTGGTTTGAATATGCTTGGCCCACGGGAAGTGGCACTACTAGGAGGTGTGGCCTTGTTGGGGGAAGTTCATTGTTCTAGGGGCGGGCTTTGAGGTCCTATGTTCAGGTTCTGCCCAGTGTGGAATGAGATCCTCTTCCTAATCTACTCCTGGCTGCCTTTGGATCAAGATGTAGAACTCTTGGCTCTCTGAGAGTCTCTTCACGGTAATAAAACCCTAGCTAAGGCACTTGTGAAACAAAGACGCACACATCATAATTTTGAGTATTCTGACTATTCTTTTGCGTGTGGTTTTATTCCGGATTATTATGTTTTAGCTTCGGTAGCATTTTTGTTATTCTCCTGGAAGCATCTCATAGTACGAGTCCCTTTTCCTAAAAGCCCAAATAGTCAGATGCAAGTTTATTCAAGTGGAGATGTAGGGGACCACTTAGGACTGAAGAAAGCAAGGGGAGCCTCCATGATAACCCCTCAAACCAGAATTGTTTTTCTTTTTTTTCTTTATTATCTTGAGTATTTCTTATTTACATTTCGATTGTTATTCCCTTTCCCGGTTTCCGGGCCAACATCCCCCTAGCCCCTCCCCCCTTCTATATAGGTGTTCCCCTCCCCATCCTCCCCCCATTACTGCCCTCCCCCTAACAATCATGTTCACTGCGGCTTCAGTCTTAGCAGGACCAAGGGCTTTCAAACCAGAATTTTACACAGACTTTGATGTGGTTTCTTGTTAATGTATCAGCTACTGACTGTCTAGAATTCAGACCCCAAAAGCAGTGCAACAAGAATGATATACAAATAAAGACAAGGTATTGGCTTTCCATTTGCTCCTTTTAGTCTGGGACTAATCTTTGTACAGCTTTTGATTTTGCTAAGTCAAGACTGTCAGATATATGCACCTGCATGCACACATGTGCATACACACACACACACACACACACACACACACACACACACACACTCACATATATACCCATCTTTGCTGCTCTGCTAATTCAGAGAGCTTTTCTGCGACTTCGGCAACTGAAGTGCCATCATAACCAAGCATGTATCTCTTGTTCAGAGATTTTTTTAGACATGGATAATTTAGTTACTATACCTTACCTCTGTCTTGACATCATAATCATTCTTCGCTATCACTGGGGCATTGGTTCTAAGACCTTGCCCACAGCCAAGTCTGCAGGTGTGCAATGTCCCATGTAACACTCTTTAGCACTTGTGTGGAACCATGCACTTCCTCCGAGATATGCTAAACCATCTCTTGAGTTGAGTCGCACGGCCCCCACACAATGTAAATACTACGCAAGCTGTTCCACTATGTTGTTTAAGGAGTAACACGAAGACAAAAGTCTGAACGTGTTCAACACAGGTGCAACGTTAGCTCTGTTTGGTTGACTACAGGAATGGAACCCACAGCTCCCGAGGGCCAGCCAACTGTACTTCTTTTCCAAACGCACCAGTGCTGCCCCGTGACTACGTCTGGACATGCAGACTGAGCCTGTGCATACTTACCCATTCCTTCTATGTAAACGATTTCTACCAGATTTACATTTCCTTGGGTAATTGTTGTCTTTGTAGCTCTCTGTGTTGTGGCATCTCTATCGGAATTTGTGTTGTGCTTCCTTTTGTAAGACATTTGGATTCTGTGAGAAGCGTTATGTATGTAAGTAATAGAAACAACACCCACACCATTGCTTTGCTACTGGGGTGCCGCCACACTTCTGTTTGCTTTCTCTTCCTCTTTTTTTTTTTTTTCCCGAATCACCAGAATAGTTCCTAGGAATGGAAATGATAAAACATTCTTAAAGACACAGTTAATTCAGACTTGAGAGATGGCTCAGTAGTAAAAGTGTTCCCGGTACAAGGACGGGAGTTCGGATCTCTAGAACCTGTATAAATGCCAGGTCATCACGCTGGCCCATAATTCTAGCCTTGAAAGGCAGAAGCAGAGGATCCCTGGAGCAAGATGGCCAGATCATCAAGCTCTGAGTTTGATTGAGAGACTCTGCCTCAAAGAGTCAGGAGGAAGAGCATCGAGGCTCAGGGGAGACGCTCGATGCCTCTGCAGACAGTTGCACACAGTATACGCATACCCACACACAGGTGATTCCACATACACGGGAACACGCATACACACATGCCCACATACAATAAAAGGAGGAAAAAAGAAAGAAAACAACACGGTGAGTTCATTAGTAGTCATTAGGAGGCAGTAATAGTCACTTGAAAGGACCCTTCCTTAACTGTCAGCCTTGTTGAGCCTTCCATGCCATTTTATCCTGGCTTAAACCGCAGTAGCAGATGCACTCTGTACTTGATGTAATTTATGAACTGCTATAAATTGAGCATGGCGGGAGGTAAATATCAGCAGTCAGAATGAACTAGCTGGGTAGCAACCGGAGAAATTATGAAGCTTCTGTGCGAATTGGACTGTTTTTATAAAATATATCAGGCAGCAAAGTCCTCAGTAGGGAAGGCAGGGGGGACAATACAGCAGCTATGCAAAATGGTTGGGCTGGTTTTATACCCTCTTTTATTCTTAAGCTGCTTTTAACTTAAAGGGCAGAAAAGACCATCTTTGGAATTGCATGGTCTTGCAGAACAGGTATGTGGGATCCTGGACTCGCTAAGAGCCAGAAGGTGCTGTGATGTGTTTCTATTGGCCTCTCCTGGCCTCTGCCTCTTTGGTAGGGGGTGCTGAGTCCAGAGCCTGCAGGGTCAAGGGAAGCACCTGTCAATGGGAAGGGGACAAACCTAATAGTCAGCGAAATCTGGGTGACAAAAGTCAGAATCAGTCAGGGCTTCCGGTTATCAATCCAGACATGGCTGACCTCCCCCTAAAGGAGGGGGGCGGGGCAGAGTCACATCCACTTTCTACCGGAAGCTCAGCAGTTTGGAGAGACACAAGACCCAAGCCAAGATTGCAGAGGTCCATGGGCTCTCTGCGGAGATCAGAGAACAGAGAAACCCAGACAGAGTGAAACTACCGGCTTTGGTCACGGTGCTAAAGAGAATATTGAAAGTGGAAGTCATCCTGGAGCAATGGAAATGCCAGATCCCTCCATAGACAAAACAGTCCCCTCTGCTAATATGCCCAAGGCCAGTGGTACCAATCAGATCTGGTACTGGTACAACCACGTACAGAAATTCCTGGAACTCTTGTTAAAACGCAGAGTCCGGTTGGGTATACGTCCTGGTACAAGGTTCCGGAAGTTCTCACAGGCTTCCCCACCGATGCGGATTCCGGTTATTTTCTAAAGCAGCAGGGTTCTGAGCCTCACTCCTAATTCTCACCGCCGAGGCCCACACACCTTTGTTCTCTGCCCAGTTTTACCTGTCCGATTCCATAGGCATCACGTCTGACCGTCGCCGTCTGTTCCTTTTTCTCCTCTTCCGGTGCTTTTGTGTGACGGCCTTTTGTTTTCCTTCCAGACTGAGCACCAAGAAGAAGAGCTTAGATTCAGATCGAGCAAGATGGCAAAACCCAAATGTGCGCTCCTTTGTCACGTGACTTGACCTTTTAAGGGCAGAAGGACGCACGATGGTGCCATCTGGAGGCCAAGGAAAAGCCATAGAATTACATTGGGATTACATTGATTACTGGTTGTTGTTGTTGTTGTTGTTGTTGTTACTTTTTTCGTTAGGATAAAATACTTGACAAAAGTAACTTAAGGGAGGCAGGGTTTGTATTGGCTCACAGTTTGAGAAACGCGGTTTATCATCCTGGGGAAGTCGGGGCAACAGGAATACAAGACAGCTGGCCACACTGTGTCCAGCTTTAAACGGTGATGGCTGGTCCTCCGCCGGCTTTGTCCTTTTTAATCAATCCCTGATGCCAGCCCATGAATCGGTACTGTCCACATTCAAGGAGAGTCTCCCCACTCCAGTTAACCCAATCTGGAAACCCCCTCACAGCCACGCCCGGAAGTTTTTCTACTATCAGGTTAACGATCAATATTAATCATCACTGGATTTTTTTTTTTTAATCCCTAAATCAGTTTAGAAACCTGCTCTGTGATGTTGTGCTGGAAGCAAAATGGCTGGACCAGAGATCAACGTGGCGTGAACTGGGCAGGTGGGGACATCACTCTGAGCTCTGCCATGGGTCTCAAGCCACGTCCCCTTCCCCACCTCTGCTACCCACCCTGGCAGCCTCCCCCACTCGCTCCCTGGTCTTTGATTTTGAAGCTACAGCGCCTGATGAGGTGGAAAGGAACCCCCTCTCCTCCTTTTTTATCTTTAAGCAGCTGCATTATTAACGGAGAAGGAAACGTCTCCCATGAGCTATGGCAAAATCCTCCAGATTGGTTTGTGAATCAATGTAGCTTAGGCTAAAGAAACCTAATTTCCTGGAAGCTATTCTATGGCTTTGGGTTTCCAGAGAGGCATAAAGTTTGCATGGTATTTACTCTTAGTTAAAATTAAATGGAAATGGAGAAGGGAAAAAAAACTCAAAGAGGAAGTCTTTTGGGAGGAAATGTCATTAGCGGGGGTGGGGGGGTATGGAGGTGGGATGAAAGGCTAGAAATAAATGTGGACGGAATCTACATACTACATTATAGGAGGCTTGGCAGTATGGATATAGCAATAGGTTACAACGACAACTGTCTTCATACCGTTAGGTTTCAAGTGAGATTTTTACATACGTTTCTGTTGTGAAATGCACACAGAAAGTCCAACCTTATAAATTAATAATAATAATTAATAAAATAAATACACCATACATTCAGGTGATTACAGAGTAAGTGAAAGGCCACTTCACCCCCATGACTTTCACCTTCTCTATTTTTAAGCTAATCTTCCTGCCTCATTCTTCTTTTTACATTATATAGTTTTACTCATTAAGTATGCATTGGTGAAGAATATGTTTTCGTATTTTTTTTTTTGATAAATTATGTGTGTATACATGTGTGTGCATGCCGGTCCTCACGTGTAGGAGTCAGAGGGCAGACCCAGCTATCACTCCTCCCTCACCTTCCACCTTGTCTCAAACAGGCTCTCTCCCATTCCTCCACTGCACTGTGTATACTGAACCAGTCGTCTGTGAGCTTCTTGGAATTCTCTTGTTCCCTCCCCCTGCCCCGCCTCCTGTCTCTGCCCCGCCTCCTGCCCCGCCCCACCCCGTCTGCCTTCCTTCTCCCAACAGGAATGCGATGATAGCAGATGCATATACTAAGCATCTAGGATTTATATGCATTCTGGGGATTTGAACTCAGGTCCTCATGACTGAGTGTCACAAGTGCTGTAACGTACTGAACTTTTTTTCTTTCTTTTCTTTCCTTTTTCTTTCTCTTTCTCTTCCATGCACTTACAGTGCTGTGTGATATTCCTCAGCTGGATAAACGACATTTTATAGTATCTACTGCTGGGGGATGTTTTCACTTGTCTCCAGTGTTTGGCTGTTTTAATGAATGGAAGCACAATTTCAATGGTGTATCTGTGCTCTGGGGTATACATCTCGGGCACGGGATATGGGTGTCTTTCCTTTTAGTCCACAACACATAACTGTTCACCAAACACATAGTAGCAATCCCTGTGCCGCTGCTTTGTAATGGGGGTGAGCGTCACCTTTCTCTTGTCTTCTTTTTTCTTTTTAATCCAAGTTTTCTATTTCCCTCTTTAATAAATATCAATTTATTTAATTAAGAAAATACTACTCCAACACCTTTTAAGAATTATATTGCGCATTGGGAGATATTCTTTTTAAACCTTTTAATTGAAACAACCCAGTCCTGTGGAAAACACATAGGAAGCACACATTCACGGCTTAATGGGCTATCATACCGTGGGCGCCCCTGGGTGACCACCTGTCGATCAAAACAGAACTTCTGAGCATGTCAAAAGCCTTCAGTCACAAATTACTTTGTAAACAAAGGAAAACGGCTATACTTCATTGTACGGCCATTCCTTTTAAACCGAAACACTCCCCTTCGAAGGAGAAGGAACGTGGCATGTAATCCCCAGAACACTATAGACACTTACAGAGGCTTGGGGAAAGGTCTAAGATCCACACCCCTTCCAGTGCTCATGAGAGCCTTTGAGTATGGGCAGCATCACTGGAGGAAGAGATTCTCCTGGAGGGATCCAAATGCAAATTGTACAAGGAGTTCTGGGGTTACAGGAGTTCTGGGGGTGCAGGTTTGTGAGCTGTCACTGAGGCTGGGGTGGGATTTGTAAGGTAACGTGGCTGCCTTCGAGTCACCCATGCTCCTGTAAGCAACCCCAAGAAACTTCCCAAGTTCCACAGCCTAGACTTGAAGACCACTGTGTGCCTTGCTGCCATTTAGGTGAACAGGTGTTTGCTAGGTCTCCCCAGGGAAATGCACACATCATGAGAGTTCGGATGCTTTTGGACTTGTTACCTATGGGAGCCACACAGCCTACAGTACCTTACATCTAGTCACCCGTCTACCAACACTGGGTGGGGCATCCGTACACTCAGGCTGAGGTAGTCTGTTTGCTTTCTTGAAGCAAAGCACGGGTGTTGGAGTAATTCTTTAATCTCAGGTTTCTACCCTGCCTTTGATCGTCCAGTTCCCAGATAAAAGATGCACAACTCTCTTATTTATAATAAGCTTTTAAAGCACTACAGCTGGATAGATGTCTACTCTCTACGGTATTAGTATCTACTTCCCTATCAGCAACCCCGAGTTATAACTTGGCATGGTCCATGTGGGCCGCCTTTAACTCCAATTGACTCAGTCCTCATTGCCAGAGTTTCATGACTCACCTACCCCATGGCATCCTCTCCTTTCTCCACCTTCTCCCTTTCCCTATTGGTCCTCCTCTAACCCCAAGCCTGGGAACTGAAACCCCATCAACCTCTCTTCTGCCCAGCTATTAGCTGACAACCAGCAGGGTTTTTTTTTTTTCTTTTTAATTGGATATATCTTTTTAAATTTACATTTCAAATGTTGTCCGATTTCCCAGTTTCCCCTCCAGAAACCCCCTATTCCATCCTCCTTCCCCCCACTTCTATGAGGGTGCTTCCCCACCCCCACCCACTCCCTCCTGCCTCCCTGCCCTGGTATTCCCCTACACTAGGGCATCGAGCCTTCACAGGACCAAGGGCCTCTCCTCTCATTGATGCCCGACAAGGCCATCCTCGGCTACATATGTGGCTAGAGCCATGGGTCCTTCCATATGTACTCTTTGGTTGGTGGTTTAGTCCCCGGGAGCTCTGGGGGGTCTGGTTGGCTGATATTGTTGTTCTTCCTATGAGGTTACAAACCCCTTTAGCTCCTTTAAGTCCTATCCCTAACTCCTCCATTGGGGACCCCATTCTCAGTCTGATAGTTTTTAAATTAAGGAGCAATGTCAATTAGCATCTCTTGGTGTATCTGAAGATTTTCTCATCTCTGAGGCAACCAGGACCAGCATTTAGCATTTCAATATACAGCAACAGACCAAACCTCAACACATGGGTGTTGGCCTCAGGAAACTCATCGACTCCTTTCTTCAACCCACAAACTGGTGCCCGTCTTTCACACGGAGAGCCTGTGTGGGACCCCAAGGCAGAGACTATCTATCATGATGTGGGTCTGTAATAACCCCCAAGTCTCTCTCTGACAGTGAGTTAACTATGACTCCACTCAAGTTTTCTCTTCCCCTTAGCTACCCAGAATGCTTAGCAGTATCACGTCCTCAGACCATCTGCTTTTATGTAAGTTGGAGCTGTTGCAGGATTTCTGTTTCTCCGGGAGGTTGATTTGTTTCTGAGGATCATGGGAATCGAAGGATATATATGGAATCTGGCCCATGCGATGAGCCCTTGGCCTACAGTGCAAAGCAACTTCAATACTGCATTGTCTCATAATGGAGCCTGCACTGGGAGTAAGAAGCCTAGCCTCAGGTCTTCATGAGGGAATAGTTCTAAAGCAGTCATCCACAAGGAAAGGTGAAGCCAACAGCCTGTGCTCTTTACTCAGGTAAGAATCGTGTCACCTTTCTACAAGAAACAATAGTTTATAGCTAGCTTTTATTTTATTTGAAATGGTGTCAACTGAACGGGATCTCAAGATGAAGTCTTAGGATTGATCGGTCTACATTTCTAAGGTAGTCAGGTTCTCAGACAGTAAGTCTGCCAGGCTGTATGCGAATGAATGTCCTAAACACAGTTTTCTTTTCTTCTTCAAGACCTTGAGTGTAATTATTAAAGCTTCAATTGTCCCCAGTGATATTAGCTAGATAATCAAATTTGGATCACAGACATGGAATAATTTAAAGTGTGCCTTCATTATTGTTCAACAGAAAATAACTCAGTCAAAATGGTTCTTATACTCCCCCAGCCTCAGGTCTCTCACGTGCTTGCAGTCCTAACCAATAAACTTAGTAGGACTACTCAAAGGATCACATTGACTTTCTACCCGCAAATAATACACTATGTAGACAAGACTGGTTAAAAGGTTTTTAACCACAAAAAAAAAAAAAAAAAACAGGAGAAAGCATTGCTGATATCATTTGCTGAAAAAGGCAAAATCGGAATTCAGGATAGAGCTGGGACATTTGGAAGAACTCCGCTGATGGTGTTGATTAACTTGCATGGAAACGGAGAGCACATTTTGAAGCATCATTGATTAAGAAGAAGCATTCCCCAGGAACTAGGAGGAAGTAAGTTGTCTGTATGATAACCTGTTTAGACGCTGGGAAACTTATACTTTGTGGACCAAGATTTCCTTTGATCAAGCAGCACTAGGATGGTCTTGCTCTGCTTTCTGTGACTAAGACAGTAAGCGTCTTTCACTCCTGCCCCTGACAGGAGTCGGCAAAAGTTCTCCCACCAACCAAATCCTGCCTTTAAATCTAGTCATATTTCTGATACTTCATGGAAAGAGGGGCCCGCGCTGTGTCCAATGGTGTAGTAGGACCCAGACACAATCAGCAGGGGCCCAGGGCAGAAATTAACAAATCTATTTTAGCTTGAAACCTTACCGACGAAGAATATCAGCCGGTTTCTCCTGAGTAGTCCCAGACTGGTCACAGACCCCTTCATCCCGATTTACAAGAACCCATCTACAAAGGTTGCTGTGACAAAGATCACTGAGCCTCAGATGTAGGGTGTCACAGGGAAACCAACTTTCCTTGAGTGCTGGAGCGGATGAAAATAGGGGAGACAGAATTGTCCTGGGTTCCGCTGATGAATTCATCACTGAGTCACTAACTGCACGATCTTTCCCATCTCTTCGGTCCATGTTTTCTGCATCTCTTCGGTCCAGATTTATGTCTACTAAATGAAAAGACTAACCAAACTAGGTTTCCTAGGGATACAGTCCTAATTGTATAGTACTGTGTTCTGTCCCTTAGACTGTGATCGAGTTGTAAACCATGCTTCCTTGCTCTACCTCCAATGGGGCTCATCAACTCATTTTCCTTTCCACTGATAAACCCTGATCGATAACGTCAGGGCTGGGAGTCTAATTCACTCCTGGTAATGGTCTCCCAGAGCCTCTTAGAACCAAGTGTCCACAGAAAGTAGGTTGGAACACTACCTTTTTAGGTTCCTTGGCCGACAACTCATGACCAAATTGCTCCCTTTTCTGGAACTGAAATGTCTACCGTGTTCCATGGGAACATGCTATCCAGCTACAATTTGGAAGAGGATGAGGTGAAGAAGTCTGGATTACCGTGGGCATTGGTGACACTCCCTTGGGGACTTAGGACCTGTCAGCCTATGGTCCTTGGTCCCTGGAACTTTTGGAACCATGAGATAAATAGTGCCAATAGGTAACGATTGCAAGCAGAGACGCCTGGAAAAGAGCTTGAAGTAGTATGTTTTGACACATCACCCATGAAGCTCGACGTAGGGGAGGATGTTCCTGCACTGAGAAAGACAGCAGGCACCTTGAGGAGGAGCAGACGACTGGGAGCAAAGCCACCATGATCTGTTAACCCTTCTGGTTTGTCAGCTCTCGTGTCTGAGTCTCCGATTGTTGTGGCATTCTTCTGCAGGTCCACGGTGGCTATTTCAGGAGCCCAACGCAGCAGGACAAATGTGCACAAGTCCACACAGTGTGACAGAAGAATTAAAAATGTATTTACCATCTGCTGGTAGTTTCCTTGTGGGCTCTTTTCTTTTCCTCCCTTGCAGCTACAAATAGGGTCTTTGCATTTCCTTCCGATTTAAGAGAAATTGGAGAGCTCCCCCTCCTCTTCCTTCCCCTCCTCCTCCCCATCTCCCTTCTCTCTGTCCTCCTGCCCAATACTGTTAAACTCTGGAATGATTCCAGCATGGATGATCATGCTCTTAAGTATAAATTGAAGAGTCTACAAAAAGTGTCTAGTGTTTTATACTCAGGTGTTTCTAGACCATTTTCTTAGGTTCTGGTACCCGAGGACTCTGAAAAGCATAAGACAGAGCAAGCAGAAAGGGGTGGAACAAAATCCACTTAAATGGGATTGTATATTGAAATGAAGCTTGGAAATTCACGCTGGCCCCTTACCATGAACTCAGTCCTCATCACGAAGACTGCTGTGGTAAAACACCCATTTACATTGGGAGAGAGTCCTGGAGACGAAAGTGGGGTGCTTTAAGTGTGACCCATTTCTAGCCATGCATTCCACGGGCAAAAATCAAAAGCTGAAATTTAGTCTTGTTAGTCTGGACACAATGTAGGATTTATCTGGGCAAATATTTCCATCCTCACTGGGAGCCTCTAGGTTTCTTTTCTGGGATACACGTGTTAGTAACCTAAAATGAGCCGGACTCTGTGCCCTGGAGGGCCACACCTTGGAATCCCAGCAGGAGATGAAGGCGTGAGAATCACTGGGAGCTCAAAGTCGGTTTAGGCTACAGTCTGAGTCTTGGTTTGAAAGATAAACAAAAGAAACATTGTATTAGATACTTTTCTCATTGTTGTGGCAAATCACATCTGGGCCGGGAGTCTTTCTTTGCCCCAGAGTGTTTAGTCCGCCATGGAATAGACCGCCAGGCACTTAGGGTGGTACTGAATGTAGTGGAGGGAATTATCTATCTCACATCTCAGAGGATCAAGAAGCAAAGAGCAGACAGGTACTAGATTGAGCTGTAAGATTTCAAGACTCACCCACCCTCAGAGACCCACTTCTTCTGTGGAAGCTCCACCTCCGGAAGGTTCCACAACCTTCCAAGCAGTGTTCTCAGTTGGAGCAGATTGTTCAAACAAATGGTC
Organism: Rattus rattus; assembly: GCF_011064425.1. Taxonomy (NCBI): domain Eukaryota; kingdom Metazoa; phylum Chordata; class Mammalia; order Rodentia; family Muridae; genus Rattus; species Rattus rattus. The sequence goes on along the minus strand of NC_046167.1, from coordinate 64,955,285 downwards.
CTACAGGTGGGACAATCCATAGTCAAAGCAGGGAGTGAAATGATGCCTTAGCTAAAATAGCACACAGCACAGTATCTGTATCATTCTGACTACCCTGGTCCATTCAGGTACTGGTGTGCTAAAATTTCCTAAGATCTAATAATGCTTAACTTTACCCTGAAAACATTGAGTCTGGAGTAGGTCTCTTAAACTCTAGGAAATAAGGACTATGAATCCACTGAATTCTTGGGAGATTAACACAACATCTGCAAAGCCTTTTAGTATGGAGTCTGTCCCATTCAAGAGCTGGGTCAATAGAAATGTTGACAGTTCTAATTGTATATTGTCTTGGACCTTTGATTTGCTTTATTTTGAGACAGGTCTCGTGTATCCAGATCTGGCCTCAAATTCATTATGTAGCTGAGGATGTCCTTGAATTCCTCATTCTCTTGTCTCCATGTTTTGAGTATTGGGATTGCAGGGAGTTTTAACCCCTATGCTTGGCTTCCTGGGTGCTCAGGATAGAAGATGAAGATTTTGAATGTCAGATAAACACTGATATATAGATATAGATATAGATATAGATATAGATATAGATAGATATAGATATAGATATAGATATCTCCTGTCCAGATCCTCTATTTGAATTTTGTGTGTGTGTGTGTGTGTGTGTGTGTGTGTGTGTGTGTGTGTGTGTGTGTTTTGAGAACGGCCTCACGTGTAGCCCTGGCTGTCCTTAAATTCACTCTGTACACCAGGCTGTTCTCTGTTCTCAAACTCACAGTGATCCACCTGCCTCTGCCTTCCAGGTACTGGGATTAAAAGCATTGGATTTTGACTTTCTTTAAATGTCTTTATAAACTGGATCCTGAGGGCAGGCCCATCTCAGCATAACTCAGCTTTAATGGTCACCCTTGGTATAATTGAGTCAAAGAGCAAACAAGTGGCTTAGACAGTAGTGGATTTGTTTTTGTTTTACTTTTCGTTGTTTGGGCAGAACTGGATATTGAGCACAGGATCTCACACACGCCAGGAAAGAGCTCTACCATTGAGCTATACATCTAGTCCTGGATTAGCTTCTGACGACGCAGTCATTAGACATTAGGTAATTGCTCACGGTAGGTCCTGGAAATATAACTTATTGATCCATGAACTCGTTTCAGGGCTGGTGAATATTTAGTGTGAGTCTGTCATCAGAATGTTCTACTAAGAACAACCCCAGCTGATACTAAGAACCTCTGCTTCCTGAGAGTAAACAAATAGCAAACACCTCACAGTGTAGGATATCATGGGACAATACATTCATGCAATAAATGAGGAAGGCGGAAGGACACAACCAGAGCATAGCATCCTGGTTTTAGCTTCTCGGCAAAAAAAAAAAAAAAAAAAAAAAAGATGGCAGAAGGCGGGGCCATGGCAGAAGGCGGGGCCGGGGCAGGTATAGCTGTCTAAGGGAAAAACATTTCCAGAGTCAGTTACAGCAGCAGAAAGCCTGGTCCCAAGGCAGAACAAGCCTGGTGTCTTTGAAGATTAGCGAGTCTGAATATATTGGGGCAATGATGGTGACAGAGGAGGTCAGAAGAGCTGAGACCATGGGAAGTCTGGTAGAAATGGAAGGGCTGTGACCTAGTCTGGTTATAGAAAGCTGGGAGGTTTTCTAGCAGCACAGATTCACCAGTTTCGAGCAATGGGCCAAGACATGGGCTGCTCGTAGCAGAGACATCAAAGATACACTCGGAGGCTACTGCAATGCTTCCGGTGACGGTTAGCTCTGATGGCGGCAATCCCAGTGCTCAGAAGTGGCTAGCCTCAGGATGTATTTCGAAGATCTTGATCCAATGGATAGCATGGATGCAAGGTACCAAATGAGAAAGCAGCTGAGATAACACCAGTGGCCTGTATGTCCTAATTCCTCTTCTCCGATGATGTTGATGTCTGCAATTATGAAAAGGTTCCCTCACCCCTGGGGTTGACTGATTGTATGCCTAACCGATTTATTGTTTGTCTGCTGTCCACTGTTAGCCACCATGATACTTCCATGGAGGACAGCTGCTATGTGTGTTGGTGTCCAACAGAGGGAGCTGAGAAGCTCTGTGGAGGACCTGACCACTGACCTGGCTGGATCATACTTGTATTCCTTGAGACCCCTTGTGGTAGCCTGTGTATCAGGACAGAGTCAACAAATACCTCTTCTGGAAAGAGGAGCAGGTGACTCCAGAGCTCTCTAGGTAATTGTTCTGTCCCCCGTGGTCATTTACTGATGTTGTCATGGATGCCAGATCAAATACACACTCAAGATAGATTATCAATGACTATCTAAAGAGGAAAGAGATAGGGTATAAACACAAATAACAAGACAGAAGCAACAGTCCTAAAACCTCAGATCCAGAAGGACAGATTCCCTATCTAGCCTATTCTAACAAGTGACCAGACAGGTTTGCTTAAAACCTAAAAGGTTTCGTTTCTCTCAGCTATGGAGGTCAGAAGTCTGGAATTAGGTGTCATGGGGTCAGCCTCAGTTTGAAATCTATGAGGAAGAAGACTTTCTTCCCCTGCAGCTTCTGGTGTTTGTTGGAAAAGACATTGTACCTTTGGCATGTAACAGTGTCTTTCCCATCTCTGTCTTCATCTTCTCGGGGTTATTGGCCCGGCTGCCTCTGAGCTGATACCTTGTGTTCTTATGAAGGTGACCTTCATGTTGGGTTTAGGGTTCAATCTCAAACAGGAAAACCTCCTAAGAAAATATGCAAACCCTATTTCCAAATCAGGTCACATGCTACTGGGATCCTGACTTCAATATACTTGTGTGAGCAGACTGAGTTCAACTTCCAACGGAGAGGGACAGGAAATGCCAGGGATAGCACACATGAAGGAGGGGGAGTCCCTTAACCAGACCAATGAACAAAGAGAAACACTCTCGGGCTGAATATGTTTGGATGCAATAGGAAGCCTCCTCCTCCTCCTCCTCCTCTTCCTCCTCCTTCATCTTCTTCTTCTCCTCCCCCTCCTCCTCTTCCTCCTTCTCCTCCTCCCCCTCCCCATCCTCCTCCTCCCGTTAGTGGTTTAAAAATATTGTATAAATAAAAAGAATAAGAAGATACCGTTGCCGTGACTCACACATTGGGCAAAGCTGCAGATCCTTGGGATCATCAATAAAGACTTCACTGAAGTGTTGATGCCCAAGCCAAACCTTAAAGGATGGGGAGTAAGTCTCTTGGCTAAGGAGGTGGGGCTGGGGAGAGGACCAAAAAAGGTAGGTAGGTAGGGCTTGGCTTAATAAGGAAGTGTTCACCAGAATGAAGTTAGTTTGCTTATACACTGACTACCTCTTTTAAGAGCGTGTCACATCTCAAGGTCCATATTGTCAACTTTATCTGCAGTGCTTCAATGCTGTGTTCAAATATAAAGAAAAGGGAGGAGGGGGAGGAGGAGGGGGAGGGGGAGGAGGAGGAGGAGGGGCAGGGCTGGAGGCTGGAGGTAGAGCCCAGTGGTTGAACACCTGCCTAGAGATCACAGGGCCCAGGGTTTCTTCCATTCCATCACTGCAGTGGGAGGGAAGGAAGGTCAAACATGTTTCCGGTTTTAATGAATACACAAATAAGAAACCGATAGCACTAGGAATACGTATCAGGAGGAATCAGTTATTGGATGCATTTGCCAAAGCACAAATATGGAAACCCCACTCTCAGCGAGATCTGCAGAAATCACAGAACCGAATGTGGTAGAAATTCTTCTGCCCTGACTGCAGAAAAAGATCTGCCAACATCTCCCCCCTCTGATATGGTTCATTCTGCACAAAGGGCCTGACTGGATTCTTAGGAACCCGATTGTGAACCAAGATACGGGATTCAGAATCATCTCTACAGTTCGGGAAAAATTAACTCCTTGTTCTTCGTCCCAGAGAAGCAACTTTGACTCTTGCTTCTGACCTGAATCAGGCTCTGACCAGGTTTCTGTCCCAGAACAGCTCCCCGGTTTTTTTGGCTTACAGATATACAGGATGCCAGCAAAGTTCACTCTGGGTCATCATAGTCTCTTTAAAGGCAAGATGATTCATGGCTGGGTGGGGGAGAGAGGGTATCTAGGGAAAGGAAGTTCAGAGCAGGAGGGGGTGGAGTCGCGCAATTATGAAATTGACTTCAGGAAAAGCTAGCCCCAGGAGTGATGGGACCCGATGTTGCTTTTACTATTGATATTTAAGTTCCAGCTTTAAAAGCAGAGAGAGAGTTGGGATGAGAAGCAGATCTCACAACTCGGTTGCCTATCGCAGAAGAATGGATTCCACGCCCGTATTACAATCACAATGTATTAATTCCTCTTAATACCTGGGGGAAAAAAAAGAAGCGAAGCTCTCCCTACTTGCTCCCCTCCCCCGCCCCCCCCCCCGCATAGCTGGCACAATACTATTTTGGCTACAGGGGGATGAGTGAGTAATTTGTCTTATTCTGCTTGATGGGCTGGCATTCTGGCGAACGGGGGTGGGGGAGGGGTCTTCTTTTCTGCGTGTTCATTCTGTAGTTTAGAAGAGAGTGTTTGTAATTTACAGTTCTAGTCCGAGTGCCATTATCCCGGCCCTGGCGGAAGGTAATCTGTGGCAGGATGGACAAAACAGAACCAGAACTTCCAGAAGCAAGTCTCCAGAGAGTCTTAGGCCCCTCCCACTCCTGGCCCCTGCTGCCCGCCTCAATTCCAGCCCTTTGTACAGGCCTCAAAGCACCTGACAATCCCTCTCTGAAACCCCCGAGGCTGATGGTTTCTTCTATGAACTCTGACTTTTTATGTCAAAAAAAAAAAAGGAAATCTTGCCAATGCACTTTTCTGCAACGCTTCCTCTTTGGGGGCAAGCTTGGTAAATTCCTCACAAAAGGATGTTCTTAAACTCTGACCTTCTTTCTGATCAGCCTGTCCTGGCCAATGTTTACTGAAGAAAAATAAAGTAGCTAAGCGAGCTTGCAGCCATGTATCCTCAGTGTCATGAAGTTCAGAAGGACAAAGAACTCTGCTGTACCTTCCCTAAGGAACCGATATTTATTTCTGCAGCCTGACGCGGTCCCCTGTTCGCTTTGGATGAGCCCTGTTTCACAAGTATAATCCATCAAGCGCCACTGTCTTAAGTTCAAATGATGGTGCCTCTGGCTTGGATTTTAATTTAGAAAATGGATTTCTTTTGAGGAAAGAAAAAAAAAAAAGCTAAGTTGTTAATGAAACACTAAAAATAGAGTCCCAAAAGTTCCCAGCCAATGGCAAGCAAGTTTTAATCCATGTGTTCTCCATCTCCTTTTCATATGAAAAGAGTTGTGCTCGTTAGATGATTATGGTCACAAGCTCTGATAGTTAACGGCCCATTCCCTCGCATCCAATCTTGTTCCGAGTGGCACTGATGTCCTTGATCTCCAGCTTGCTGACAAAGTAATAATGGTTTAAAATAAAAAAGCATCTCATTTCCTTTAGAAGGATCTCAGTGGGTTGGATTTATTATACATTAAAAAACAGATTTTCTTTTGATAGACTTGGTGCGTCTTCCAGTTAGACAGAAAAAAAATCGTGTAATTTTCGTATGTGTGCATGCATGTGTGCATATGTGCATGTGTAGCTCTGTATTTGTGTAGGTCAAGGGTCAATGTTTGGTATTTTCCATAGTCACTCTGCACCTTTTTAAAAATAACACTCATTCATCCTTTCTTTGTTTCTTTCTTTGTTTCTTTCTTTCATTCTTTCTTTCTCTTTCTCTTGCTGTAGGCAAATCAGTGTCAGGTGTTTTCCTTCACATTCTCTATCATGCAACATTGTTTTAAATTGTTGTTTTTGTTTTTGTTGTTGTTGTTGTTGGTGGTGGTGGTGGTGGTGGTGGTGGTGGTGGTGGTGGTGGTAGGGTGTGTGTGTGTGTTCCAATGTACCATTAGCGAGTGCCTGTGTGGACAAGAAGTAAGTTTGTGGTTCTTCCTTTCCACTGTGTAGGTCTCAGGAATCGAGCATGTCATCAGGTTTGGTGTTGGACACCTTTATTAGCTGATCCATCCCTCTGGCCCACAACCTGATTTTTGAGACGGCATCGGCATCTTTTTACTGAACCTAGAACTCATGAGTTTGGTGACACTGGCTGACCAACAAATCCCAGGGATCCTCCTGTCTTCGCCTCCCCAACACTAGGACTACTGGTGCCCACCATCACACTCTTTTTTTTTCTTTTAACTTATAATAATATAATTTTCATTATTAGTCCCCAACTCCAGGGGTCTCTAGGAGGAAGGTATTGATCCAAAACCATTTAACCACCAATAACAAACCCCCAACCCAGCTGTAACGTGAGAGTGGTTTTGCTTCCTAGCACACAATATAAGTTTTCCACCAGGTCTGAGGACCCTTCCCAAAGACTGAGTCACAGACGCACCTCATAACTCGCTTTACAGGCCCACAGTAGATCTGCCAAGGAGACAATGTATTCAGATAGATGACTCTTAGAGAACAGGAGTTAAAGTCCATGTCCCATGGAGAAGGAGGGCACTTGGATGAAGGGAGAGCATCAGCTAACACCTACTGCATAATCGCAGAAAGCCACCGGGATCCTGAGTTGTCCCAGTGTGGCCTGTTTTAGACTAAGCTCATGGTTCATCGGCTCCGCTGTCTATGCTGTTGGTAGCTGGCTATGGAAAACATTCAACTGTGGGGCTGAATGAGTAGAGAATTTGCCTGGCATGCTGAAACTCTGGACTCCATTTCTTTATACAGTAAACAACAAAGAAAAAGATATATCTATATATGCTTATGTAAATACACATATGTAAGTGTGGTTATGTGTATATGATTGCTTATACATATGTATACACTTATATATACATGCATATATATTTATATATTTCTATGTATATATATTTGCGTACATGTTTATATGTTATCAATATATTTCATTTATCCCAATGCAGGGTCAATATACATATTTTCATCTCAACATTTAATCAATACAATAACTATTGAAGTACTGCATATACGTACACACACACACACACACACACACACATCTATCATACACAGAGATATCTAACTAAGCCTTTGAATTCTGAAGTATATTTCATACTTAGAGTATTTAACCTAAGCAAGTTCCAAGAGCTCAAAGGCTGTGCTGGACAGTGTGGCTCTGTATTAAAGCATTCCATTTGGTTGTTTATAAAATTTCTGGTTTGTTTAGTGTGTACAATTGAATGATAAACCGACAGCAGATACTGAAAGTCAATGGCTTTTGACCGACCCTTTTACTGTGTCCCTGGGGAACTGAACCCAGGGCCTTGCTGATGTTAAGCGAGGGTAATGGCACGGAGCTGTATTCCATACATTCATTCCCTTTTTCTATTAGTGTTAATTTACTTACTCAGTTTACACCCCAATTACAGACCGCCCCCCTTCTTCCAGTCCCCCCCCCCTCACAAGCCCCTCCCCCAACCCGCGCCTTCACCTCTGTGTCACTCCATTCTTGAGCATTGGTGATATCGTTTCACTACCAGGAAGCCTGTGCTGCTGCAGTTGGGTAGACTGAGCCCGTGGTCCTGAAGCAGGTCTGTATGCTGTACACAGAGCGTGGGGACTTCAGCTAGGGTGTGGCCCACTGACCCCAGAGTCTATTGTGTGGACGGCTTTCACTTTTGTTTCTACGTTGCTTTATCATTCTGGTTCATTTCTCCCCAGGCTTATTGAGAAGCCCAATCTTGGCCAAGTGTATTTGTTCCGTAACCACCCCAGCTTGCTCAGCTTTTAAAAGGACATATAGGATAACACCCTTTCTGTAGGAGCGCATGGTTCACGGTCTGGCGTCAGGATTTCCATTAAAAATTCAAACTTTCCAGGATTATCGCATAGCCATAACAAATTGTTCCAAGCAGAAACTTGGCACGCACTTCCCTACCGTGGGAGGCAAGACGTTTTAACAATTCTAAAGAGACCAAAATAAATAAATGTTTACCACTCCAACTTTGATGGTCTTTGGTAGGCGGGGCACTGAGCTGAGGCATATTTTGTCTTCAGATCTGGTCTGGTTTACAAAGGTGAAAGGCTAACAGAAGCTTGCAAGACTAACCTTGCTCAAGAGTTATACAACTGCCCTCTTACCTCTCAGCCATCGCAACCAGTGTAGTCTGTGGCTCTCAGTGTCATGGCATTGCAGGGTGCGTTTCTGAGAGGCACTGGTGGGCCAGCCGTGAGCATCTGGACCGAACCCTGGCGAAAATTCACATTTTCAGAAGATTAAGAATGGTAATACTCTTGGTAGACCGGTGTTTTCCTCACTGTGTATTCTTGGGGCCTAAGTATTGTATACTAGATGTTAACAGACAGCTGCTAAAGCCTGGCAAGGACGTAAACAGGAGCCCGAGAGCTAAGACACAGTTTCTAACTAGAAGGTTCTGTGTGGCCTCTGACTCACTGTGTAGCTAAGGTTGGTTTCAACTCCAGGTCCCTCTGTGGTCACTTCCCAAGTGCTTGGACTACAGGCTCCAGGCCTAGTGCTCTATTCGTAATCTCTTACCGAGATGCCCACTTATCAGCTGGAGATTGATGACCTATGGCTGTCATCCCATAATTCCTCAGGCTCTGATAGGAGGATTGGAAGTTCTAGGCCAGCCCAGGCTATGTAATGAAATCTGCCCTCAACTGATAGAAACTTACTCAATATCAACCAGGCCTCACTCACTGTGTGTAGCTTCCAAATTTCAGTGTTGACTTTGACACGTGTCTGAACCCACCATAAGGAAGTATTTAAGGATACACACACACACACACACACACACACACACACACACACACACACACACACACACACACACACACACACACACACACACATATATATATATATATATATATATATATATATATATATATATATATATAATGACCAGTATGAAACACTACATAAGTATAATCAAGACATAGATGGCTATCATGACAAGGCAATATAGTAAGACATTTTTGAAAGTGTGGCAAAATTTGTTAGCTTTTTAACCAATGTGTTTGACTGGAAACCAGTTTACTGAGTCTACTGTCGATGAACCAACTCCCTTTCTAGCTTATGCATTAGTTCCCCTCAGGCAGGGTTGTCTCATTCTGAAGTATCATCCTTATTTCGACTAGAGAAAACTCACACCTCCCTGCCTTTTTATTAACAACGTCGTATCCCGTTCATTTATTTACTGCGTGGGTGTCCGTGAAAGGGGGCACTCTGGGGATCAGAGGACAACTTGCTGGAGTTGGGTTTGTTCTTTACAATTCTGGAGTTGAGCTTGGGGCCTCGTTCTTGGTTTACAAGCTCTTTTAACTTCTGAGGGATATCAGCAGGCCAGGAAGTCCTTTGATGTGGGGGTGGGGGGGATTTTTAACTAATTAAGACAACATCTCCTGCTTCTTAGGCTGACCTTGAACTCCTAAGTAGTTCAGGAAAGATGCCTTGGACTTCCCCATCCTCGTGGGGGATTACAGGTGTGTGCCAACATGCCCAGTGCGGTGCTGGGCATCAAAACGGCTTTTGTGCATTCCAGGCAATAAGGCGTCTTTTCCAAGCAGGACTTCTGAAGTCCACTGGAAGAATGCAAGCCTAGAACTCGAAATGACTGTATCTCTTATTTTATGTAATTTGCAATCTGTTCAATTATTTAGTTGCTGTAATCTAGTAGGCAGTGACTGTAAGCTTTTTTGTTTTGTTTTGTTTTGTTTCCTTGTGTTCTGAGTGACATAACGGGCTACTTCCAGTGCAAACATATACTATAATTTAAAATCTGTCACGGTGGACCCTGTGTACACTGGTTGTATTAAGCACTCTTGTGCTCCCTCTACTGCCTCAGAGAACACATTTATAGCCAAGACCCCAGTTCACTCACTCCTGGGACGTTTCTACAATTGGTGACACAGGGCTCTTCAAGGATGGAGTGCTATTTTCTTCATGTGTATACATGGTCACCCCTGAAATATGAGGGCGAGCTTTAGGGTCTCTCTGAGTGAGACACCCAAATCTTAGACTGCATAAGTGTAGTGTTTGGATACTGTGCACTCACGTGCTCTTATGTGCCTTACAAGCTTTACATGCTAAGTCATTTAAGTTTACAGTATAACTAAGTTATCAGCAGTCTCTAGGTTACTCACAGCACCTAGTCCAGTGGAAACACTCATCACTCTGCACTGTGCCTGGAACAACCACGAGGGAAAAGTCTACAGGTATTCAGGACAGATGACTTTTAAAAATATTTTCTTTCTACCGGAAGCTGATTAAATTTGAGGATGTAGAGGTCCAAGTGCAATGTGAAGGGTTTGTTGTTTTTTTTCCTATTGATATAATTAATTAGTATAAAGGTAATTCATTGGGGAATTAAGTTCTGTATGTGGGGCCAAATGTGCCCAGGCAGAGTCCTGAAGGACAGAGTAGTGTTCTTCATGCTGGGATGGGTCAGTCCTCAGCAGCTAGTTCAAAGGCAGACTCGGCCTGCCTAGTGTACGGTAGGATCCTGGACTCTGAAAGTCTAAAATTCCCTCGGTGCTGCTGCAGCTGCTGCTACATTAACTATTTTGCTTTTAAATGCAGAAGTGTGACGTAAGAGTCTTGTGACTTAGTACACAGTTGCTAGACCATTTTAACCTTTCAAGAGCAGACAGGATAAGACCAGTAAAACAGAGAAGGTGGGGTAGAGATGTGGCTTGAGACTTGAGAGCACTTGTTGTAGGACGGGGGTGGGGGTGGGGGGGTGTGGGGCATCCCACATACCTGTAGCCTCAACTTGGAGGGGGAAGAGACAGGAGGTAAAGACTAGGTTTGTTGATTTCCGGTTTAGTCTAGAAAATAGGACCCTTAAGTTCAGGTAGAGACCTTGTCTCAAAGGAATAATCAGAAAGTGATAAGAGGAAAGGAATAATCAGAAAGTGATGAGAGAGAGAGGGGTGGGAGAGATAGAGAGAGGAAGAGGGAGAGGGAGAGGGAGAGGGAGAGGGAGGGAGGGAGAGAGAGAGAGAGAGAGAGAGAGAGGGGTTGGTACCTTCTATGTATTTTCTATTTATTTTAAAATATATTAATATATTAATATATCTTATGTGTTAACGTAGTTAAGATGTATATCTTTAAAAATAAATAGAAGGTACTAAAATTTCTTTTTACATTAAAATATACGTAACACCGATTAAGAGTAAGGCACAGGGAGGCCTCTTCCTCAGTTTTACTTCACTACACAGCTTGACTGATTGTTGTACAAATATAATTTCAGATTTGGGTTTAAGAGCTGGTGCTACACACCTGCCACCTTGAAAACCCTGTTCTCTTTCCATCGAGGTTTCATTCACACAAGAACTTTTGCTTTTAAAGAACCGCTCTTGTTACTTCTGGGATGGTGTATTTGACATTTTGTCTTCGGGAAACAAAACAGCTCAGTATTCAAGTAATGAAATTGCTTCATGATTATTATGTCTGTGTTGGACCTTGCAGGAAGCAATAACTGTAGGTAGTGTGTGTGTGTGTGTGTGTGTGTGTGTGTGTGTGTGTGTGTGTGTGTGACAGTTTATGGCTTTAATCTTAATGGCTAGGAAAGTAAACAACACATTTCTTATTAATTATTTTTACTGTGTGGATTATGTACATATTTAGCTTTCTTCAGGGAACATTTAAATTAATTGACTAAGTCTAATATGAATTATGTGTTTTAATATGTTTAAGGTTGTTAAAATAACGCAAATTAACCGCTTGCACCAACGTAATAATTACAATATTAGTTATTTCCCTTGAAAATTTTCTAAATCTAAGATGTCTAAAAATAGAGTGGAGGTGGATTGGACAGTTTGCAAATTATGAGCTGGAATAAAAACATCTCAGTTACGCCAAAAACATGGCAACCAATATTTTCTGTTATAAAAATATTTTAGATTAAATTTATTTTTTTTTATGAAAGCTGTCTGCAACTGAAGCGAATTAACAGAAGCTTTGTCGATTTCCCAGGCCAGCAGAAACAATACCTGTAGCACAAAGCAGACGCCTCTCTTCCACACGCAGCCAACACGCTTCTGTTCTGTTTCAAAGACAGCTTTACCAAGAGGGAGTGAAAGATAGCAGTCAGTTAAGCTCTGAACTATTAACCTTCACCTGGAGAAAGTGCAGAAGGGAAAACAAAACTAGACAGAGCCTCCACAGGAAACTCACGTTAACCGTCCACTAGAGGCTGTAAGGAGACCAGTAATGTCACTTTAGCATATGAAGTCTAACAATCATGGATCTTTAAGTGAACAACACAGTTACCGGGGAGAGGGGGTTGGGGGCGGTGGCGGGGGGGAGAGAACAGTTGTAGTTCTATTTAAACAACCGTGGATATGTGCACGGTGTTTCAAAACCTGAGAATAGATTTGTATCCTACACTACACACACACACACACACACACACACACACACACACACACACACACACACACACGGCATTTCTTTTTTAACTTCTGAAGTGCCGGCTCCACAATACAATAGTTTAAAAGCTCACACATTTCTCTCGGTGACTCTGTACGCTGCTTCAGATAGTGACTAACTGTTAGGTCATAAGTAAACGGAGCCAAAAGGTCTCTCAAATCCAGCTACAGTCAATAGTAGTGGCTTCCAGCGAGACCAAGGGATCAAGTTTCCAGACTCTTAGTTTTAAGCACCTGAAAGAGGTCAGATGCTGGCCTGACACCTACTGGTCTTCAAGAATTATCTGCAGCAAAGAGATCGCCACACCGAGCGACCCTCCTGGGGAGGTGCGGGCTCTTCCTTCGGATGCCACACCTGTTGGCAAGGTGCACTCCTCCGGAGAAGATTCCTTCCCACGGAGCTCACACCCGGCTGAGGTGTAGCCGGAGGGGGCGGGTGGGGACTCCGCGTCTGCGTTTAGCCACCGGGCCAAGGTGGGAAGTTCTTTCGCCTTGGATTCCCGAGAACCACCATCCACTGCTCAGTGCACGGGTTACCTCACTTGAGATGAGATGAATGGTCCACAGTTAGCTGTGAGGAGTGAGCAGCAGTTCGGTTACCAGGGCTAGAGCTGAGACGTTCGATGCTCACAGCAGATTTCTAGACCAGCAGAATTTGAAAGGAGGCCCAGGAGGTCGCCAGCTTGTCCAGGCAGGAAAGGTGAGGGTGCCGGCGCAAGCTGGGGAAGCCTGAGAACTTTCCGGAGTTGCAAGCCAAAGCAGAAGGCACGGGCCTAGCATCGGGTGGCTCAGGACTGGCGGGCTGGCTAGTTAACCGCGGGGATACAAAGAGTCCTCTTAGATGCTCACCAGGGGCACCAAGGGTGCTTCGTAATTAGAATCAGCCGACTTCCCCGCCCCCTTGGGTATTTTACCAGGTGGGAGTCAAAGCCTGACACCCGTTGCTCTGAGTCTCCCAGGTTGCCTGAGTTGCACCCTGCACTCACCCTGTCCCCCTCCAACTAGGTTGCAGGGAGCCGGGGAGGCGCGCGAGCACCGATCGGTCACCGCTCCAATGACCTCATCGCCCCAACTTCCCCGCCCCTTTCTCAAACCTGGAAGGCACAGTTCCCTCCGGTCGGTGTCCGGGATCTGGAGTCGCAGTTGCGGAGAGACACCCGGCCTCCCCTGGAGCGAGCGCTGCCCCAGCCCGGGTGCATAGAAGGGTTAAGGGCGCGGGCCGGCAGCCGCGCCGTGCGCTCGCCGTGCTCTGTGCGGCTCGCCGGGCCGCCTGCCAGAGGGTGCCTCCCCCCCCCCCATGAAGTCGGATCCTTGAGCTGCGGCGGCGGCAGCCAACTGCTCCATATTTGGCTTCTATTACACATTTACATACTGGAGCGAGCGAGCGAGCGCGAGAGAGAGCGCGAGGGAGGGAGGGCGGGCGGAGGGAGGAGGGAGGGGAGGGGGGAGGAGGAGGAGGAGGAGGAGAGAGCAGAGTATACCGCAGACATCATTTCTACTACAGTGGAGGAGCCGTACAGGACCTGTTTCACTGCAGGGGGATCCAAAACAAGCCCCGTGGAGCCGCAGCTAGAGCTACAACAGCCGCAGGACACTGTGTCTCTCCCTCTGTTCCCCCTTCCCCACGCAACCCCAGATCCATTTACACTTTACAGTAAGTGGCTATTTTTTTTTCCTCCTCTGATTCTTTCTCTCCCCCCTCCCCCTCCCCCCGATTTAGATTAAAATCACCTCCTCCCGCACCCCAATCCGCTCTCTCCGGAGAGGGGTCCAAAGAAACATCCAGCATACAACCCCCCTCCCCCAGTCTCAATGGGCTGCACGGAAAACAGCTGGAAGAGGAGCGAAGGAAACCGCCGCGTCGTGGTGTGTGTGTGTGTGTGTGTGTGTGTGTGTGTGTGTGTGTGTGTGTGTGTGTGTGGTGTGTGCAGGCGCGCGCGAGTGTATGTGTGACTGTGTGTACATACACCAGTGCCCGGCTCCTGCCTCCCGGCTCGGGACCCCCACTGGGAGCAGGAGCGGCTAGCAAGGGGAGCAGCTAGGGGCTGGGTGGGCGGCCGCCAGGAGAGGGGGCGCGCCGGGGCGGGGGGCGCGGGTGGGGAGAACGGCGGCGCCCCGCTCCGGCTGCTGCTGGTCCGGCGGCGGCGAGCGCATAGAGCCCCGTCCTCCTCCTTCCGTGTGGCGTAGGGGGAGGCGGCAGCCGCGGAGGGTCGCGCTGCCCTCTTCACTCCTCAACAGTCCCCCTCCCGAGTGGGGGGGGCGGCGAGCGCTGCGGGGGCTCGAGGGAGGGCTGGGCTTCCCCGCCCGGGGTCGCCTAGCTTGAGAGAGGCAACCCCGAGCTTGGGGTCTCCCCGCCCAGGCCAGCCTCTCGGGGCCAGGAGGGGACCTAGAGGGGACTTGCAGGAGGCTCGGGGGCGCGGAGAGGTGGCGGCTCAGGGGGCAAGGGCGCGCGGGCCATCGCAGCGCAGTGGGAGAGGCGACAGGGACCGGCCCTAGCTGCAGCCGCCACCGCCGCCCTGTTGGTGCGGCCGCTTCCTGATCCAGAGCAGCAGCAGCAGCGGCAGCGGCAGCCGCCGCCACCGGAGCTGGAGCCGGGAGCCGGGAGCCCGCGAGCGCCCCAGCTCGGCCCGGCGTCCCTGCCGGCGCCCGCGGCAGTAGCGGCGGAGCTGCGGGCGCTGCCCTGCGCCGGGACTGCTCTCCTGCGCGGCGGCAGGGAGGGTGAATGAAGACGGGAGGAGGGGAAGGAGGAGGCGGCGGCGGAGGAGGCGCTGCGGGGATTGGGATGTGCCCCGGAGCCCCGCGGCTCGTTCACTCGGGGCCCGAGACGCCGCCAGTGCCGGGGCTGCCGCCGCCGCCGTCGCCGCCTCCTACGTGGTTGCAGCCGAGCGCGCAGGCCGGTCCCGCAGGGGGCAGGGAAGGGGCCGGACGGGCGGAGCGAGAGGTGAGGCGGGGTCGGAAAGGAGGGAGTGTGTGCGTGTGAGTGTGTAGGTGCGTGTGTGTGTGCGTGTGTTCGCGCGCCGGGCGGGGGGCCAGGATCATCGCGATGGGGAGTGGGGTCCACAGGGGTCCCTTAGCTGACTCTGCAGCCCTTCGACCTATCTTTAGCCACCTCCTTCAACTCTGTGGCTTGTGAGCTTTCATTTTATTTCAGACCACGTAGAGAGCTGACTGCAAGCGATGAAACAATTCAGGTTTTCTAGAGAGATTGAGCAAGGACCTTAGTGGTGGGGGGTGGAAGTAGGGTGCTGGTCTAGACTCTACCAGGGGCGCGGGGTGGGGGTGGGGGGCGGGGTGGGAGAATCAGGGTTCTAAGACGAAAGGGTTTAGTTCGATCCCGTGGCTGTCCTGTTTTGTTTTGCTTTCTTGCTGTATAATCCTACAGATAAGAGGGTAATATAAATACTTGGGAAGGTTGGGAAATTGTTGAAGAGTAGTAAGGGCGGAAAAAAAAAAGCCAGTCGGAAGCTGGTTATATAATGCGCTATGTGGCTAACAAGAAAGGCAAGCTATTTTTATTTTGTTTACCGTATGTTGTGCAGTAGGAACTCCTCCAAACTGGTTCTGTCCCCGAAGAGATTTCTTAGTTTGTCAGAGAGAGCCACAGGATACAATTAGTAAAATTAGAAGACCCCACACCACCTACAGAAGAAAAAGTAATGCTTTAGAGCTCTCACCTCACATCCTGCCTGGCATGCAGGGGAATGTGTGTATGTCCTATGTTTCCCTGTAGCAATCTAGTGGTGTCATCTCAGTGACATTTCTGTTTTATAATGCGAGCTCTTCTTAATATTTAAACAGCATTGCTATAGATCGTAGGCAACAAGGTAGTTACAGGCTGGGTATTTTTAGGTACAGCTGGTTACTTTTTGCAAGAGTGTTTGCTAAACCATTTCTGTGTGGCTTTTTGAAGAGCCCTGTCATTCCTAGAAGCCCTCGTTAAGCCTAAACCTCTGGTTTATTGATGGTGGGTGGGTAGCTGAGACAGTTTGATAGCCGAGGGTTTTATTTTGATTTTTATTTTATTTTTGAATGAAGCTTATGCCAGCGGAAGCTAGAGGTAGCCACCAGAGAGAGGAAAAACATGCACAAGCCCTCTTGGAAAGGGATTGCACCATAACAGCTTAACTGTGGCATTTAATCTCCTCTGATTGTCCTCTAACTGGCCACGCATCAGTCAATATTTTAGCAGCTTTGCAAATAAGTGGGCTTGAATGCCACCTTCCACATAAAGCGGAGGCTGAGAAGCCTCCTGCCCGTCTGCCTCTCTCATCATAGATACTGTCTGTGGTGTTAGTTTTCTGTACACTTACTCCAGCCCAGATCACTCATGTAATTAGATCAGGCTGCCATGGCAACAGACAGTGTTCCTTGGCCCATTCAGGTGGGTTTGCCTGAACTACTCCAAGTGTTTTATGCACAGTATTTGAGCTGCCCGAACCCGAGGGGACAGACTTCACTGTTTCAATTGCATCTTCTTTCAAGTCATCTGAACGGGAGACACTGAATGAGGCTTCTAGCTACTTAGCTTTTCTAAAGGAAACCAACACGCTGTTCCTACTGGGTACAATATGTAAATGCCTCTCCCCAGACAGAGAAAGGAGCCGGACAATCCTGCTGGTGTTTATTGTGAGCAGATCAACAAGTATTTGATACTTGCTAGAAACCTTTCAGAGCTGACTAAAGCAACATTTCTTTTGCAGTCTAGAGCCTTTGGCCTTGCAGGCACTTAACCCTTTCAAGTGTGAGAGAAGAGCACACCCCCTGCTTTATAGTCAAAATTGCTGACAGCGCTGGCTGGCTTTCTAGATGGTTTACGAAAAGGAGATGGTTTATTTGGAAAGCCTATCCCCACTGTTACGTTTTAAAACTTGACGGTCTCCATTATAAAAACGGATACTGACAGTAGGCAGGCATTCTGAATATTATCTTCCTTAATTTGGATCTGTTGCTCCTGATCTTTGATGATCTTCAGAAGTAATTGAAAGTATTTTTTTTTTTTTTGCAGCTAAGTTAGAGAGGATACAAGCCAGCTTAATGCACGGAACTTTGCACAGTAAACAGTTTGTACAGTACCTTAGGGTATAATTTAATGAACATCTAGAACACTGCAGTCCAGTGTTTACATTTGGGCACTACCTTAAGCCTACTGAGGCCAGAAAGATTATATTATGACTGAAAAGATAACAAAATGGCAGCTTTAGTTGCTGGAACCCAACAGTGTTCAGACAGTCCAGATGAAGGGGAATGTTTTAGGAACTTTGAATGTGACATGATTTAGTTGTGACCCTGCCCGTCAGTTTATAGTTTTAAGGCCAAGCAGCTAAATTGGTTAAACGAGAAGAGAGAGAAAGACATCTAGAGAAACACCCCTCCCACAAACATGAATCTCTCACCTCTCTAGTGCCAAGACTGAAAAAGTTGCCCAATTTTCCTCCCAGGGGGTTTATGAGTTTCCCCTGGTTACTGAGTTTATGCGGTGGGTACGTTATTGTGGCCTGGTCCAGTAAGGTATCATTGTGGTTAAAACAAGCTATTATTTCTGAGAGGTAAGTTCTTGTGAAACCAGGTTCTAAACTAAGAAGACAGACGTTTTAAGTTTTATACACACCTTGGAAGGCCTCGATTCTATTCTGCAACAGACAGAGAACAGCTTTATTTGTGGCTAAAGGTGTGCCTGTATGTTTTCAGTGTGCAAATAAGCCCTTGCCAAAATAAATACAAGAAGTGTCCGTTCTTGATGGAGAACTGGGAAGGTACCATATCCCTCTCCCCCCATTTCGTTTTAAGAGGGTTTGGCAAGCAGTGCTATTTTGTTAGAAATAGCACAAGGAGACTTCAGGCCTCTCAGTTGCCTTTGAGAGAGAGATTAGACAAAGATTCTTGAGCCATCAGATTACATATCAAATACCAAAAAAAAAAAAAAAAAAAAAAAAAGTCCCAAAATTTCCAATGCCCAGAGTCCCAGGAACCAGGAATGGCCGGTGTGAAGAAAATACTACAGCACCCTTGTGGCTCCCAGGTCTGGTTGTCCTTAGAGTTCAAGGATTCACATTCCTTTTGTATAATGTGACTTTGTTTTCTCTTCTGCGTTGAAATGTCAAGTGGATTTTGCTCCTGCACATACCTTGTAAGACAGCTTCTCCTGCCAAATAGACTGTAGCAGTTCTCTCTGCTTCCTATCGGGAGTCAGTCAATAAATGTACTTTACTAAAACCCTGCGCTCATGTAAGCAGCTGAGTGTAGGAGTGAATGTTAATTTCTCTGAACTGTAGTCATCTGAAGACTCCCCGAAAAGCTTAAATACTTGCATATGAAAAGAGCCTTCTCAGGAGACAGTCTGTCATTTTTTTAGGGGCTTGGGGTTGACTGACTTACAGGCTTTGTATTTCTTCAGAGAGGGCAAGTAAGTCTGAATGACTGGCTTCTGAGACAGAGAGAGAGAGAGAGAGAGAGAGAGAGAGAGAGAGAGAGAGAGAGAGAGAGAGAGAGGGGTTTGTGCAACTTAATTTGCTTCAAAGAACAGATTTTGATCCTGGTCCTCGTATTTCCAACCTGAGCAGAGAAGCAGGCACTTTTCTTATTTGGTTAAATGTCTGTTAAAAACAGAAAATCGTACAAACGGCAGTGGGGGCCACGATCTCTACCTCAGGACTCCCATGCAGTTTTTCTTGGGCTTGTTGCTTAAGATCTGAATTTCTGAGTCATCCGTATGTCAGTTACGTTCTATTTTGTTTAGTGCAATAAATCCACTCATTGCGATTCGGTGAGCAGTGACATGATGTTGTGCTCATAGAATGCTAACTTTCCATAATTGAAAAAAATATTGGCTGTAAGAATTGTAATTGGATTGAGTTCTTTTTGTTAAAAAAAAAAAAACTTAACAATACGGAAGAAACAGCATTTTTATTTTTTTCTCTCCTAATTTTATTTTTATGTATTTTTTTTTTTACTCTCATCGGCATAATGGCATATTTTATAGTCCTTATTACCTTAACCCTTTAGGGTAGTTTAGTATAAGTGTTTACACTTCCTGTTATTACGATCCCACGAGAACTGCAGCATGTTCCGAGCTATAATAGACAAACACAGCAACTGACGTTCTCTTTGGTTTGGCATGTTTGACGTTAGCAGGCATGTTTCATTGATTTTTCTCTAACTCTTAATGCCTACCATGTGTGGGCTAATGAAAATGCAGTGATTATCACCTCGATTGTGCAAACGAAAATGGTGTTCTACTCGAAAATCCCTTTTCAGAAAACTGGAGGTGTAAGAAGACCTCCGGGCTTAGAGGATAGGTGTTCCCATGATTTCAGGGCTTCATTTGATCTGAGAAGGACTCAGCCTGCTTCCACCGAAATGCCCTTTAAGTGTGACAGGTTTAGAATGATTTATTTATCAGGTATTTTTAGTGGTGATTACAGCTGCCAACCTGTAAGCACGCGTGTGCTTCTTACAGAAAGAGAAGGCATTTCCTTGCCACCGTGGATGGCACACTTTCTCTCTTCCTGCCCTTGCCCCGCATCCTGACTCCTGGTGTTCCCTCCTGGTTTTTATACAGTTTCAGTTACTTGAGCCGTCTTGCGTGGTAGTCTTTCACTATTAATACCATTGTGTTTCTCTGCTTTGTGCTTTTGAAATATTAAAGATTCCAATTTTGGTGCGCATCGCTGTAGGCGGTGTTTTATAGTTTATTGTCTTCTTATTGTTTCTGTGTTTTCACAGTCAGTTAATGTGGCCTTGCCCCTCCATTCTCATGTTTCTTCTTCTTCTTCTTCTTCTTCTTCTTCTTCTTCTTCTTCTTCTTCTTCTTCTTCTTCTTCTTCTTCTTCTTCTTCTTCTTCTTCTTCTTCTCCTCTCTCCTCCTCCTCCTCCTCCTCCTCCTCCTCCTCCTTCTCCTTCTCCTTCTTCTCTTCCTCCTCCACCTCCTCCTCCCCCTCCTCCTCCCTCCTCCCCTCCTCCTCCCCCTCCTCCTGTCCCACCTTTTTTTCTTTTGATGGGAGACAGCAAGCAAATAACTATTACTCTGGCTAGGGTAGCAGGACAAATGCTTTTTGAAAGAAGGAGGCATGCCAGTGCTAGAGTAAATTAATATTTTACAGCATTTGCACCACATATGCCTGTTGTGTGCACTTCAGCAGAATGGGAGGCGACTGTAATTTGGACTCCATCGAGCCTTATCTGCCAGGCGATGTGTAAACAGGGCCTTGTGTACACACAAATCCATATACAAGCAAACCCAAGGAAGTCCCCAGTACTCGCAGCTTCTGGGAAAGTGATTATTAAGTATTTTGAAGCTTCTTTGGAAACGTGACCAGATAAAAATCAAAACTTCCCTTGCCCTTAAAATAAATGCTGCGTTAAGATTAAATAGAATTTTGTGAACTCCCATTGAACTCGGCCACTGTTTGTAAACCGACAGCCCTTTTTGGTGGAAAGACGGCGACTTATTTTCTTTTTGTAAGGGTGTGATAGTCCACTTAGCTTTTTCTCTCCGCACACGGATTACACACAGGGAAACCAAAGACTGATAAAAACCACTTCTTTCACAGAGCAGACCCAAGCACGTAATAGACACTTAAATACCTTGGTGGTGAATGGATTCGTTAGAAGGAAGAATAGTTTGGCTACTATTCATTACTTTGCAAAGTGCTGGAAAGAAATGGAAGTGATTTTCCTTTCCAGCTGGGCTGTGCTCTTAAAAATAGCGAGTGTGTATGGTTGAAAATAATTATGACTACTGAGATGAGTTGCCATGTACCCAAGTCTAATTGGCTTCCTTACCTGTTTACAGATTATTCACGTTGGAGGTCATATTCGGATTCCAGAATAGTTTCTTTCTGACACCCAATATAATTCTGGGCCTTCTCCTTCCTACTGTTACCTGGCGAGGGCCTAGGAAACCCAAACTAAATTTAAAATCAGTCTAAACACATATGCAGCTCGGCTCCAGTGGATCTGACTGAAAACCAGTTCAGCATTCACTTAGTTGACTGATTTTTGGTTTTTTGTTTTTTTTTAAATCCCAATAGCGTGGCTGATTCTTTTGGTGTAATCCGATGGCTAATTGGGTATCACTAGCACTTAAGTGAATAATTTTAATGACGAAGGCTAGAAAAGTGTGCTAGCAGAGATCAAGCCCCCTCTGCTTCTCCTGCTTCTGTGCACACATCTTTAATTCACAAAAGTGTCTCCCAAGCACCAAGAGGTCATTCATTTCTTCTTTTGTTTATCCATTCATCCATTCATCATGTAGTGAGTGACTTAGATTGACTATTGGGGCGAAAATGAAAGTGAAGGCAATGTCTGGTCAACAATTAACTCATTTAAAATTTAGGTCTGGGCATGTACCTCAGTTGGTAAGAGCGCTTGTCTACCATGTACGAAATGTATTGCCCCAGCACTGCATAAACTGGATATGCTACCATATGCCTGTATTCCCAGCACTTGGGAGTTGGAGGCAGGAAGATCTGAAATTCAGGGTCATCCTCTGCTCCATAGCAGATTTGAGATCAGTCCGAGCTGCACGAGGTCCTGACTCCGAATTGGACCTTTTCTCCTTCTTCATTTGACCTCCCACTCACCTTTGCATTAGTACGCTAAGTAGCTACGTGCTGTCATTATTGCCTTTCAAGTTGCATGGGGGATAGATCATGTACACACTAGATTAAAATTTGGCTTTCAGCCCAATTGCTGTCCAGTCCATATTCCCATCCCTCCTTGGTGCTCTTTGTGATGACTGGCCCGTGGTTACTCGTTGGATGCCCGAGAAAAATGCCAGTAGCTATCTCAAACACGGAGACCAGGGTTTTCATTTGACTGAAAGGCTGGCCTAGATTTCATATGTTGGTCCTCCTGAGCCCCGTGGAATAAAACCAGACCTGTTCCGCTCAGCTGATTGCTGTCTGTGTAACTCTTCTTACAACAAAATTCAAAACGTGATGGTTTTGCGATTTGTATTCAGGGCCAGCACCCTAAGATAGACCTTAAAGCGGTTTATTCTTTCTTTCTTTGTTTCTCTGCCTTTGATCGCTCATCTTGGATTTCTTCTGCACTTCCTGGCAGTCCGTAGACGTATCCTGCACCGTTCAACGAGTCACCAGAGTGGTCCCTTCACGCTTCGAATCTGTCTGCCATCCTGATCCAACAGTCTCTTCTTCCACTCCCTCTGCAGAGAAGGGCGTCACATGTCAGGTGAGAGTTTTACGATGTTTTCTGTTTTCCATCCGAGGATAAAGTCTGACTTGGGATGGTTTACTCACCAGCCGTGTACTCTGTTAACTGTGAAATATAATTTTCTTTGCAACTACGGTGTATGGGAATTTGACCAGGGGTGTGTGTATGTGTTTGTGTTGTTAAACTTGGATGAAACCACCTATAGTTGTGGTCTTTTTGGTTTGGGAAGAAATCTGCATTGAATCTGTGAGGATCGATGATGGCTGCCTGAAGCTTGTCCTTGGTCATTTTAGGTGTCTCTTTTCCTTGAGTCGGTTAAGAACACTATGCTGCCAGCTACCCTGAGTGTCAGTTCTCACGTTTTCGGTTCTTGCTATAGTAAGCTACGTTTTCAGGGAAACAGAGAACTGTTTGTTGGGTCAGTGGCAACCAAGAGTTGTTGAGTCTTGATTTTTTTTTTTTTTTTTTGTTTGTTTGGATTTTACAACTTCCTGATTTCCTCACATACAGTAAATTTTTCTGGCTGAGAGAGTCTTGAAGCTGTGTGTAAGCAGGGACGATTGACTCATGGTTCTCTGTTAAAGAGCAGACAGGAGGCCACTGCCCTTCTGTGAAATCTGGAAAGAATGGAATTCATCTAGAACATGGGGCTGGAAGGTCTTGGGGACAGTGGTGTACACAACAGAGGGAGGTTGTGTAATAGAAAACAGGGGTTCAGTTTCCTCGGCCTTGCGAGCAGTTTTGCTTGAAGTAATGAAGCCAGGCAACACCAGAAGTTCTCAAGGCTGGCTGGGTAACAGACTCACTTAGAGACTTTCAGACAGAATTTGGGGCTCCACCCTAGACCTCTTGAATCTGAATGTTCCCTGCTGATCTCCTGGAATGAAGGAAGTGTTTCTGGAATGTTCCTTTCTTGGTAAGAAGCAGAAGGTCCTCTTACCAAACCACATACCCCAAATCGAGGATTTCGAAACCCACTCATCGAAAGGTAGATACTGGAGTTACCGAAAGGGTTCATTTAAAAAAATTCATCCGGTTGAGCGGGGCCTGGTAGCTCACGTCTGTAATCAGAACACGTGATGGGGAGAGCTGAGGAAGGAGGACCTCCTGGCTGGAGGCTAACTTGAGTTGCTCAGTGCGTTCCAGAGTAGCTTGGGAGATAGCCTGAGACCCTGTCTCAAGAAGTCAAACAATATAAAAGTCCCCAGCAAACTCACCGGATTTCTGTGTTGACACCCCCGGGACCAGTTTATTTTAAGCCAAGCGTGAACTCCATGGCTTCTGAGAGGACAGCCGGAAGCTCTGTCACTTGTCAGTTTGTCTGGGCTTCAGTCAGGATGTCACTCCAGTCACACACATGCTTGCATCCCGGCCATGCCTCAGTTTCTCCATACAAGATGGGGACCACAGAGGGTTACTGTGAGAACGGGATGAAAAAAAAAATGCTTGTGTGTGGCTTGGATGTGCCTAATGGCCCGTTCACATAGGTTACCATTGTTAGCTTTATCTCTAGACAGGGTGATTATAATGGCCTTGCTTTTTCATGGCTGTTCCTGGATCATACATGATTAGGAACAAGTAAATATGCCCAGACCTTGGTCTTTGGACCAACCCTGTAGGTATTTGTAGCTCTCCAAAGCCAATAAGGGTTCTATTTATTTTTTTCTGAAGTTTAAATCTGAACTTACGTTAACTCTTCTGTGGTTGGATGCCTTTTTTTTTTTTTTTTTCGCATTGTAGTAAGATAGGTGGATGATGGATAGCACGCATTAAGTGGAGTTATTTGCAGTTTGAATATCTTTTTTAAAAAGGCCTGGCTGACAGTTATTTTTTAAGCCTTAGGAAGTATAGTTAGAAGTCTGGCAATATAGCTCAATGAAAAGGCATTTGCCTAGCATGGGGGAAGCCCTTGGTTCAATTTCCAGGACAGAGAGAAAGGAAGGAAGAATCTAAGAAACTTCTGTGGGGCCAAGCAGAGAAGGAGGGAGTTAGCACGCCACAAGCTTCATATTCTTTTGAATTATGCAAATGAGTTATTTATATTTTATTGATTGTGTATTTTAAATCAGTGGTTTTTCAACCTGGAGTTACCGTGACCCCCTTTAGGGGGTTGAATGATCTCTTCACATGGGTGAAGATCATGTGAAGACCATTGGAAAACACAGATATTCGTATTACAATTCATAATAGTAGCAACTTTTCAGTTATGAAGCAGGAACAAAGATGGTTTTAGGGGTGGAGGTCACCGCACCACGAGGAACTGTGTTAGAGGGTCGGGGACATACGGAAGACCGAGAACCACTGTTGTAAATGGAAGCAGAGTGATGTCTAGTTCCTGCAAGGTGACGCCTCTTAAGGTCTGCAGGTGTCTGCTCATGGGCAGGGTGGGGTGTCTTACTGTTGCTCCCCCCGCTTCAGGGGGGCCCATTTTGCCAGGCAGAAGCTCCTCACATTGCAGTCTTAGGAGACATGGCTTCAGGTGCATATGGGGTGAAGTGTTCTTCTCTTTTTAAAACCTGTGGTATTTGAAGAGAGTCATTATCTATAACAAGGCATCTCAAGAATTTTCTTGCGAACAAGACAGGCAGCCACGAGTCTTATCTTGGGCAGCGCAACCTGCTTATTGAGGTGCAGGGGTTTCTAGCCCCATAAACAAGGTAAGTGTCCCGTGGATACTCAAGGTCCTACTGACAAAATAGTGCAGTGTCACCTTGAACATTAGGCCGTCGATATTTCCTCTGATTGCATCGAAAAGGATCATATATGCATTACCTAAACGTCTTGCATACATAATGGCCTCATTATGGTCCGCACAGTTGATGACTGTATGTGGGCAGGGAGAGAGTATCCTGTTGCATTTTGATATATTCAGGTTATTCATTTAAATGAAGGTCTGGATTATTATTTCTGCCTCTCGTTATTTATGAATATGATACAACTAAGCCAGTTATGACCTAAGTTATTCACAGCCACTATCTATATAAAGAAGTGATTCATTCATATATTCGCTGTGTGTTTTCTTTTCAACTGCTTCATGGTGCTCTGGACATGAGAGTGAGCAAATGCTACCGGAGATTATCCATTCTTTGTGACCGGTCGAGGGAAAGAAGGAACGCATCAGAATAGCTAACAAAACTCGGAGGGTTGGGCTGAACTTACCCCGGGGTACATTCTGACCCGGAAGGAATTCAGAAAGGTGGTGGGAGTTCAAGAAAGACTGTGAGGAGGAGGATCACATGGTTTGGTCTCCGAAGGCTGGATTGCACTTCTGTGGGAAGAGATGGAGAGAGGCAGAGGGAAGTCTTGCAAGTGGCTGGGACAACAAACCAATGCCTGCTTGTATGTAGGATGTAGGCCGGGCAACTGTGGCTGAAGGTGGGGGTGCTCTGAGTTTCAGAAGTCAGGGAGACTGGTGGGGGCATGGGGCTAGTGGAGAGGTCAGTTGGAAAAGCAGTTTGGAAGCGTCGCTGGCATCCAAAGGGTTTTGAACTTGGCCTTTGGGGTCTTCTGCCTGGCAGAGGGGTGCTCACACACGGGGCATGACAGAATCTAAGGACTCAGGAGCTGGTGTGGAGTGAAGAGGGAGAAGGTAAGAATCAATGAGGAAGGGAGTTGGAATGCTTGCACGGCTCAGCCTTTGTTTGCCAGTTCTTCATGAGCTGGCAAGGGGGATTGAGTCAATGCACGGGTGAATTGTGGAGGGGGGTTTCTTCTGTTAGAGCTCCAGAACCCTAGAAATTCTGTGTTTAACTCAGTGCCATGAAATCTTGTTGAAACAGTTATTCCTTTATAAAGTAGGAATGGGAGCTAATTTTAGCCAGCTCTAATATGCGTGTGTATGAAAATGAATGCCGCTTTTGACGCTTGGCCCATGTGGTGTCTCTTTTCACTTGAAACAAATACTGCTTGTACTTTCCTCTAAGCGGGTTTCCTGAAGACTTTCGAGGGTGCCCCTGTACCTATTAGCAACAATTCCAGCATTTCTTTGATCTCCCCCCCAGCCCCCGTTGATTGATTCTTCTCATGTGACAGGCGTGAATCTCATTGTGTCAGCCACTTAACGTCTTAAGCCATTGTTCACTTGTGGCCATTCAGTAACTGTACTTCTGATAAATTATATTAGTGTGGGCGTGCTTCATAACTTTTGAGGATTTCCCGGAGGCTTTCTGTAGGATCTTTTAAATGTGAGTGAGTGAGTGTGTGTGTGTGTGTGTGTGTGTGTGTGTGTGTGTATTAGATAGATAGATAGATAGATATACATATACATATACATATACATGTATAGACAGGCATGAATCCTTATGTATGAAAAGCCAATGGTACTAGACATGGCTCTTTAACAAATTGGCTTCTCACTTAATAATCTATATTAGATAAAGGAATATAGAATCGAGCTGAGCATAATTGTGTATTCCTGTAACCCTAGCACTTCGGAGCTGGAAGCAGGCAGATTGGGAGTTCAAGGCCAGCCTCAGCTACACAGGAAGCTTGAGCAAGCTTGGGCTACTTAAGATACTGTTAAAGTCAATAAATATCATTGTTAAGCCTTAGTTCTAGGGGAAAAGTTAGCCTAAGAGTCCATGACACACAGTGCAGGGGTCCACTGAAAGTTATCTTTGTGCGAATAAGCAGTCCATTTCCACAAGTTTAGGGAAAGCCTGAAGATGGTTTAATGTTTTTATTTTGTCTTGCTTTTTATTTGAGTTGTTTGCACGAACTCCTTGTATTGCCTTCAAGTGGCCAAGAATGAAAATATTACATAAAAAAAATAACAATATTACAAACAAGAAGACCCGCACGCCTTTATATGGGTGCTGAGGTGCACATGTATGGCTGTGTTGTGTGGAGGCTAGCTGTCCACGCCAGATGTCTTTCCTCGGATGCCATCATCTCGTTCCCTGAGACAGGGGCTTCCACTGATCAGTGTGGCTGGTTGGTCAATGAGCCCCAGGAATCCTTCCGCTGATGCCTCCACAGTGCTGGGATTACAAGGACGTGCCCCAACACCCCGCTTTTCCACACTGCTTCTGGTGACTCCACGCACTGGCAGTTGACTGCGTTACTAACTGAACTGTCTTCTCGGACTGCCTGGGAACCTTTAACAAGCATCCAGTGTGCAAGATGAGACCCTAAAGGGAGAACAGTGAGAAGTAGTTTACCTCTGCTTCTTCGAACGTGAAGTCATTTAGGCTTCCTCGCACCCTTACCTGGTAGACACCGTGGTTCCAACTTCGCCGTGGTTGTAGAAACTGTGGCACAACAGAGGGGGCAGTAACTTACCCATTTGCCAGGAGTTAAGCGACCTCAGCTTGGACAGATCCCTGTGGCTCTGAATTATGCTCAAAGCCCTGAGCCCCACCTATATTAAGAAGCTTATACTTGGGTACAGAAGGCAAAGACAGCCGCGGATGATAAACAAGCCCTGTAACCCAGGCACCGCGCGTGCTCAGAAACCAAGATCGGGGATGGTTCTGAGAGCACGTGCCTGCCCCTCGGATCAGAGACTCCCATGGGCTTCTGGTTCAGGCTGCCTGTAGCTTGCCTTCTTTCTTTTCTTCCCTGGGCGGCCCTGGGCTTCCTACGCGCTTTCGATAATTATTAATTGAAGAAAATGATGACGGTGGCACCCTGCTTATCTGCTTTGGGGATTGGCTTAAGTTGGCTCCAGATGTTGTTCAATGCGGAGTCCCAGGGAGCTGCTGAACTTTTGACTGCTCGGAGAGCTTCTCCGGATCATTGCTCAGCTTGCACGACTTGGCAGATAGAAGCCTTTATCTCTCCGGTGTGATAGGCAGTGGGGTGTCACTCGGGGCACAGTCTAAGGACAAAACGTGCAGCCAGAGGCTGCCAGCTGCAGCCAGGTGGCCACCTGAGTGCCGGTCTCATGGCCCTTCAGGCTCTCACCTTTCTGGGTCTAGCCTATGCTCTCCTTCCCTGGAGCAGCCAGAGAATCTCTGCTAGTTTGGGTCCAGGGGATGTGTAGGCACCCGGATTGTCTTTTGAATGTTGGGTGACATTTGCTGTGAATTTCTCTTATCTCCGGGGACATTGTCCTTCCCCCACCCCCACCCCCCTTACAAGCACACAGAGCTGAAAAGGCCTTGAGATCCACTGTGGAAGAGCCTGGCTGGGAACTCCAGCCACCACCACAGCTGTCCTCCTGCACCGTGCATTTTTATTTACAGATTACTAGGCTCTGCGTCTGACATGACTAGCTGGGAAGCTCCTCCCCAGAACAGTTGTATGTCATCTGCTTCGGAGGACTAATTGCTTGGCAAATCCCCTTCGGTAATTTCCTCTTTATTTGCTGATGAGTTACTTAACAGTGATGGGCTTGTGGAGTCGACCGTGGAGTTGACTGTGCGCTCCAGAAACACCACCCCCGGAAGGGCCCCGGGGGGATATGCTTTTTGAGTTCTGTTTGGCTTTCCTGAAGAGACACTGAAACCATTATATGGCCTGTTAATATTTCACTCGATACTAGGTTAAACTCCTGGGCAGTGTTCTGTTTTCCAAGAGGAATCAAAACCAGACCCCTTTCTTCAAATACGCCCCTGTGCGTTAGAAAATTATTAAAAAGAAATTTAATATTTATAGAATGTTTAATGCTGTTTTAAAAATATGACTTGAAGTGGAATAGCTTTCCAACACACGGCCCTACGAGGAGGAGGGGCTTTGGGAGTATTCTGTTAGACTGCTAGCCTGGAGACCCAGTCTCCTTTTTGCCTTATTGCTGTATCAACAGGAAGGTTTACCTTTAAACCTTGCTGGCCCTCAGTTTACCTATCTATGAGAAACTGAAAGAAATGATATCTTGGGGTTGTTTTTTTGTTTGTTTGTTTGTTTTTTTTTTGTTTTTTTTTTGTTTTTTTTTTTGCTGACATTATAGAATTCTGTGATTTTGTGTGTGCATGGATCCCAAAGGTCAACATTGGGTGTCTTTTTGTCTTGCTTCCCATCTTAATATGGGTGCCAGAGTCTCTCACCTATTAGCTAGACTGGCTGGCCAACAACCTTCAGGGATCCTCCTGTGTCAGCGGCCCCACCTCCCACTCAGCTCTAGACTTAACACCACAGTGTCCAGTTTTGTTTGTTTGTTTGTTTGTTTGTTTTTTAATGTGGGCGATGAAGACCCAAACTCCAGTCCCCACACTTGCCCATCAGGCGTCTTACTGCCTGGGCCATCTCCCTCCCCCGCCGAGTTCCGGTGATTTTATTACAATTCTTCCCCTCACCTCCCCTAAGACCTTGGCTTCTGTCAGACATCATTTGCTGTTGTTTGACTTTGTTAGGTTTGGTATTTAATTAGAGTTTATATTTTAGCTATTATTATGCCATTATTTAGAGAGAAAGTCATAAGTGGCACCGACAATCATTTATCACCACATCTATATTCGTTTCATACTGCAATAGCTTCCTGTGTGCGTGTGTGTGTGTGTGTGTGTGTGTGTGTGTGTGTGTGTGTGTGTGTGTACAACTCACAGGAGAGGGCGTTCTCTTTTCCCCTTGTGGGTTCTAGGGATCAAATGCAGATCATAAGGCTGGCCAGCAATCATCTTTACCAGTCCATGTCTTCTAGGTTTTGAAAAATTAAGATATGCCTCTTTCTCCCCTCCTCCTCTTCCTCCTCCTCCTCCTCCTCCTCCTCCTCCTCCTCTTCATCTTCCCCTTCATCTTGTTCCTTTAAGTTTGGTTTTCCCCATTTATGGTACAGTTTCATTTGCTGCCTGGACTATAGCGTTGTCATCTCCTAGACTATGTACAGTCTAGCAAATACTTACGTGTGAAATCGCATATCATGGGGATGCTTGGCCTGTTTCTGTTGTTTCTCAGGATGAAGCTAGGACAGCTACCTTTGCTGGCAGAGGTAGTTTTCACTCAGGGTACAGATCTGGGTGCTGATTGCTCAGCAAGAAGGGATTCGTCCTGAATCCTTTCCAGAAAGGCCTCCTCTGATGTATGTTGCTGCTGCTGCTGGAGAACTGTGTCTTGCTTCAACCTGACTCGGGGTGAGAGGCATCGCCTTACTTCTTTGGCGAGCTCGACTGGCCCCTGGGTTTTCAGATTAGCATTGCTTTGATCCCACTCCATATAGCACATCTCTGTGTTTACTTACTAATTGTCCTTCAAACAGTTAGCAGAGAGACTCTGTGTGTGCTAGTCTGTGAAGACAAGTCCTTCCTGTGTTCTAGATAGCACTATGTTTTGAAAAGTTCATAGCAGCCTTATTTATGATAGCCAGAAGCTGGAAACAACCCAGATGTCCCTCAACAGAGGAATGGATACAGAAAATGTGGTACATCTACACAATGGAGTACTACTCAGCTATCAAAAACAATGACTTCATGAAATTCTTAGGCAAATGAATGGGACTTGAAAATTCATCCTGAGTGAGGTAACCCAGTCACGAAAGAACACACATGGTATGCACTCACTGATAAGCTGATATTAGCCCAAAATCTCGGAATACCCAAGAAACAATTCACAAATCACATGAAGCTCAAGAAGAAGACCAAAGTGTGGATGTTTCAGTCCTTCTTAGAAAGGAACAAAATACTCACAGGAGGAAATACAGAAACAAAGTTGGAGCACAGACTGAAGGAAAGGCCATCTAGAGGCTGCCCCACTTGGGGATCCATCCCATATACATACAGCCACCAAACCGAGACAATATTGCGGATGCCAAGAAGTGCATGCTGACAGGAGCCTGACATAGCTGTCTCCTGAGGCTCTGCCAGAGCATGACCAATACAGAGGGGAATGCTCACAGCCAACCATTGGGCTGAGAACAGGGTCCCCGTTGGAGGAGTTAGAGAAAGGACTGAAGGAGCTGAAGGGGTTTGCAACTCCATAGGAAGAACAACAATATCAGACAACCAGACCCCCCAGAGCTCCCAGGGACTAAACCACCAACCAAAGAGTACACATGGGGGTATCCATGGCTCCATCCCCATATGTAGCAGAGGATGGCCTTGTCTGGTATCAATGGGAGGAGAGGCCCTTGGTCCTATGAAAGCTTGATGCCCCAGTGTGGTGTAATGTCAGGGTGGGGAGGTGGGACAGAGTGGGTGGATGGGTGAAGGAGCACCCACATAGAAGCAGGGGGAGAGGGCATGGGAGAGCGGATTTCTGGAGGGGAAACCAGGAAAGGGGATAACATTTAAAATATAAGTAGAAAATATCCAATAAAGGGAAAAATAAATAAAAGCCAAACAAAACAAAAAAAGAAAAGTCATATCTGCTTTATCTATCGCACACCCTGATTTTTTTTATTTCAGGGAGATGCTCTTTACATGTTTATTCAAAAAGTGATTATGCATGTGTCTGGGTATGGGTGTGTGAGCGTGAGTTCAGGCAGCTCTGTGAAGAGATCCTGGCAGCCTCTGGAGCTCGAGTTACCTATAGGTGGTTCTGTTACCTGACCTGGGTGCTGGGAACTGAACTTGGGTCCTTTCTTAGAGCCCTGAACAGTCCTAACCACTGAGCCATCCCTCCAGTCCCAACCATACTTTTCTGATACATGGAAGTTCAAGGTTTTAAATACGGTGGGATGTTCATTTCGCTAGTTTCTGTTGAGGACCCACTTGGAAGGAAGACAAGACAGAAGGGGCCCCTGGGGCACTGTTCAGGCCAGTCAGCAGTCTGGCTCTCCCAGGGAAGATATATTCATTCATTCTCTCTCTCTCTCTCTCTCTCTCTCTCTCTCTCTCTCTCTGTCTCTCTCTCTCTCTGTCTCTCTCTCTCTCTCTGTCTCTGTCTCTCTCTCTCTGTCTCTCTCTCTCTCTCTCTCTCTCTCTCTCTCTCTCTCTCTCTCCCTCCCCTCTCCCTCCCTTCTGGCTCCTTCCCATCTCCCTCTCCCCCTTTCTCTCTCTCATTACTGCTTCTCTTGGGAATGGTTTGTTTGTTAAAGGCCCAATGCCCTGTATGTCCCTCCCCCTCCCCTTACCCCTTATTTCTCCTCACACCTTCTCTTCCATTTTGCCTCTTCCTTCCCCCAGGCCACCATCCTGGCTGCCACATTTCTTCTCCTCCGCACTGGGTCTCCCTGCTCTCTGTGGTTGACCTGTGTGCTTCCTGTCTTGGGAATGTGGGTGGAAGTATGTCCGGCCTCCTCCCTCACTTGGGCCTCAAGGGATGAGGTGGGAATGTCAACGTCTAACAGTTGTCCACAGTGTTGGTTGATTGGAGACTTGACCTGCGCGCGGTTGGGTCCAGCTCCCCGTCGGGCTGAAGGAGAGACCACTTGAGTGGACTTTCATCCGTATTGGAACTGGAGACGTGGAGAAGCTCCTCTGCCTCTCTAGGTGTCCCTTGTAGATGGCTCTCTAGGTGAAAAGGTCGGCAGTGGTTCCCTTAGTATCAAAATCAAGGGGAAAGTAAGTTAGATGATCTGAATTTGGGCTATGGCTCAGCCAGGCTGGGATGCCTCTACGGGTAATGTGTCTACTGGACAGGCTTTCTGTACAGACATGAGGCATTTTTCTTCCTGTTGTTTGAGAGCTTGGGTAGATCTTGAGTACATCGGCGCATACAGAGGGTCAAATGTATATATGTGGAAATAATGAATGGCCTACAGACTAGTGCTTTCCTCCTCACTTATGTGGTTGGTTTTTTATTTTATTTTATTATTTTATTTGTTTTTTTAAAACAGGCTCCTTCTGTATACTCCTGGCTGCCAACCTTTAGCTGTCAGTGCCCTTCCACTTTCAACTTCTCCAATGCTAGGGTTTCAGGCTTCTGTGTGCCAACATGTCTGACCATGTGGCGCGTGCTATCTATCCTTCTAGTCCGTCCCATTCTGCTCTCTGAAGTCTGAGAAAACACTTCTGAATATTAGAAATCTGCTTACACCTTTGTAGTGAGTGCCCTCCCCGCCTCCTGCTCTGGGTTCTCTTAGCTGCAGGATGAAATTCAGCATCTCGGCTCTGGCTCC
This sequence comes from Rattus rattus, assembly GCF_011064425.1. NCBI lineage: Eukaryota > Metazoa > Chordata > Mammalia > Rodentia > Muridae > Rattus > Rattus rattus. The sequence goes on along the minus strand of NC_046167.1, from coordinate 64,921,786 downwards.
CTGGCTTTGGGATGTCCCTTATCCCTCTAGCTGGGTCAGTCATGTAGGCCTGTCTCAGCCATTTGGTGCTTTTCTCTGAGTATTGTTTTGTGTGCACACTTATTGTACCCCCTTCTTTAGGACCAGCGCCTCTTTGCTCCTGCCTGGCTAATTTTCTCTTGTGCTTAATATTTCAGCTTCCTGTCCCTTCCTGAGGAAGCCCCTGGGCTGGGCTAGCTGGAGACCATGTGAACTCTCAGCCCCTCCTTCTCCCTCTGTAGCTCTTGTTTGTATGAACTGTGTGGCTCTGCCTGGCCTTGAACTCGCTTTGTAGACGAGGCTGGTTTTTGAACATGTGGCAATCCTCCTGCCTCAGCCTCATAGACACTCAGATTATGAGTGAGAGCCACCACACCCAACCCTTTTGTAGCATTTTAAAAACTCTGCCCCAGCTCAGAGGTAAGAGGGTCTTTCTTGCTGCCTGCCCCAGTGCACAACATCTGGCTTCTGTTTGCCCACCGTATGCACGGGCACAGATGATGACGTCCGTGACAGTAGCATTGGGGATCATGACAGTGGTTGACAAAAGTAGTTAAGAATTTTCCAGAAGACTATGCTAAAGAGAAAGGGTGGATAAAGGAGGGCTCAGTGGTGGGGAATATTCTGGAATGAAAGCTCCTCCCAATAGAACGCGGGGTTCGCTCAGTTTTGAGTCAACTACGCGTTCAACCCAGAAAAGGAACCTTTTGAATGTCTGAAACTGTCTTTGTGCTGAAAAGGAATTCCTGCTTCGTTCTGCTTCCTAACGCTTCGTGAAGGCACAGCTGCCCTGTTGTGGGAGTGAGCGGACGTCAGTGAGGTTCAGGTGTCTTAACATCAGTTCCCTAGTCTTGGTTAGTCTCCCTTACGAGCTCTGAGGACTCCATTTGCCAACTCAGACGAACACTGGGACTTGTGTTTATCTGGAGGGGAAGAACGTCTACAGTTCTGGGTCAGGTTGCTCAGGTTTGGACGAAATGCATTCAAGGAGAGACAGCTCAGGCATGAAAGTACAGTAGTTGTAAAAGGAGACACCACTGTCTCAGTTCTTGTGGAATTGTGAGCCCGGAGCCAGAGCTGGGGACAATGAAGCAGTCCTTTGTGTGTATAAACAAGTCTCATCAGGAATGGGACTGAGGGGGCAGAAGAATTATGTGAAGGTGGAGTCTGGGCCTCTTCCACTGGGTGGCTCAGGCACCTTCTCTGTCTTGCGTGCCACTTTGTCTAGATGTACCGTTGTGATTGATGAAGACACTTTGGCTGGTCTATGGCATCCATTTCTGGGGTTTGGGGTGACAGGCTGTACACCAGACTCCATGTCAGAGGGAGACGGGCTCTAAGAACCAAGAACCCAGTGCACGAAACCACAGGGAACCTTACTCTGCCCTATCTTCAGGTGCCTGCAGAGGCCAGAAGATGTTGAATTCCATAGACCCGGGGTTGCAGATGGCTGTGAGCTCCTTAACCTGGGTGTTGGGAATCAAACTCCAGTCTTCTACAAGAGTAGCAAGCACTTTAAACCACTGGCTTTCTCTCCAGCCCTGGAATATTCCTTTGTTCATTTGGATGTTAGATATGTTGGGGCTGCCCAAGACTCTACTCGCTGGACCAAGGGGGTGGGAGGAAGAATCTCCTTTTACAACCGCTGTTGCTTTTATGCCTGAGCTGTTTTTCCTTTAATGTCAGCAAGGTTAGAAACACCAGGAAGTCAAATTGATCTTGTATTTGGAATTCTGAAGTCTGAGAAGTCCCTTCCTCAGTAGGTGGGGAACACAGAGTCCGGTCAACTTCCTGTCTGTAGTCTCCTACTGTGTTTCTTTCGGTCCTTACAGGAGAGGTTAGCAGAAGGGTGTCCAGCTGCCCATGGATCTATCTGGCACTTGCTGAGCAGGAAGGACCCTGTGCAAGTCGCAAGGCGGCTCTTCGGAAATACGAATTGCTTCTGTGATGATTATGTATTGACAACGTTCTGTGGTTAATCGCTGTCACTATCCGTCTCAATAACCCTGGAGCATGTGTCATACTCAAAATTCAATTATTCCTGTCTTTTTAGAGGTCATCTGGTGACAGGCTACCATGCTGCTAAGTGCAGCATTCTCCGAATTCAAATCATTTCTGTTTGCCCCCCCCCCCATTGCCTTTCTACAATTTTCTGTCCCCTACAGAAGTCAAGGAGATCTGTCTTGGCTGGGGAGCTTCTCTTGGTGACAGAGTAGCTAAGAATGTTTCTAACAGGTTTCAGAACAGAAAATGCTGGAGGACGTCACTTGTTGCCCCACCCCCACCCCCAAGTTCTTCTTTGGGAGTCATAGGGCCTTGGTGTCTTTCCTGAATGCTCCAGGAAGCATAATGGGTCACCATCTTTATTCTGGGCCACCCTAATGGATGACATCCAGCTTCAGAGACCTCCTCTTGGACATCATCCCTGTCAGCCAATGTGTTAACCATCCCATTGTCTGGGGTTGATCTCCCACTCATTTTGAGCTAGGCTTAGTCACTGATGGCCAGACACAGCTCCAGTCACATTGTTTCCCTCAGCCTCCCCTAGGGCTTTAAGTCTCTCTTGAGCTCCTGGGGACCATTTCTGCCAACACTACCCATTCCTTTGCTGGACACAGTGCGCACAACCATTCTTTTGATGTTGGCACGTGCCCAGCAGCATAACCTGGAGCCGAGGCTAAATTTGTCTTGCACAGACTTGTTCGTGCTGGTTCTGGCCTGTCTCTCACCACAAGTTGAGCTTTCAAAAACACCAGTGATTGGTTTTGCATAGACATGTGTGGACTGTTGGAAGAATTCTCTCCCTGGATTTCTGTTGTTTACATAAGCATATATGTATTTTAAAAATGTCCCATCGCTGAATTAAACAGCAGGGTTTATTTCCTCTTAAAGCCATGGATGCTTGGAGGCAGAACAGAATAAAAGCAATAGGTTTCATTTCTCTTAATGACAAGTCGCCACAGATCCAAAAGGTGTCTATTTTTGTCTTGGCAGGAAAGGGTCAAAACTGGAAATCTGCAGCAGCGACAGGCTAGACTGGAGAAGTACAGACAGAAGCTGACAGCCCCATGCCCCTTGTTGGGAGTTCAGCCCATGGAATGTTCTGTAGGAAAAAGGAATGGTGGAGATATTTTAGTTACATTTTGTTCTCGGTCAAAACCTTCTGAAATATAAATCTGCTGAGTGTTGAGAATGGAGACAGCAGCTCATAGAACTTGAATGGCTTTCATTTAACTAGAGGATCCCACAGAAAAGAGGCGCTTGTTCTGACAACCGTGTTTTTGGCTTCCTTTGACTTAAAGAAGAAAAAAAAAATCAAATCCCTGTTTACATATCCGAGAGGATTGTTTTATGAACAAAGACACGGGTCAAATCACATCGCAGTGGCTTCTGCTACAGCAGATAGAAACATTTCCAGAGTGACACACAAATACTTCTAAGCCTCAGCCGGAGCCCACGGCAATGGTGACGAGTTGGTGCGATGCAACCATTTGCAGTTATAATTCAATTGTGAATGTGCTTTTCCCTCTGCAGTGTAGAAGTCTTTTTTTAAAACAGAATTCCAATCTCCTGCCAGCACACATCTTTATTCGGGCTTCACCTATTTGCATAATAGGGAACGAATATGAATATATATTCATGTATGTGTGTAATCATAGAAGTCATCGTTATCTTGGTTTCGCCGCAGCAGATTACTTTTTCCCTCATCATGGCACCGGGAATGGTTTCCAATAGTGGAAGTTTCATAGTTACCCACAAATGTGACTTTTCCATGTTGACAGATCCCACAGAGGGTTTGGAGCCAGTGCTTGCGGCCGACGGGGCTGCACTTGGGAAGTGAGGGCGTTCTGAAGTTCAAGTTCTGAGCGGACCTCCACTCTGCACCCTAGGAGCAGATGGTGTGTTGTTCTGCGTTGGGTTTCGAAAGCCCAGATCCTCTGGCATTGGCCTGGGACACAATGGACGTGTAAATGCTCTCATTACCCACCACTGCCCCAAAAGCTCTCAGCACCCTGTGGTCTGTGGATCTTGAGACTCAGGCTTCTCAGGGAGGCTGAGCACATAAAGAAGAGTTTAAAAACATTTAGGGCTGCTGACCAAGCCCCTTAGCAATCACCTGAGCTAGGTTTTTCTCTTCATTCTAACTCCTAGACTCTTGGTTGTACGTCTTAGGTTTAATTTCCATTCTTTGCCTTGTGTTACTTTACCCTTCGGTTTGTGGACTTTCATTTTGAAAATAAAATCTTCTCCTCATTAATTACTCCTCCATGACTTTGATGTTGCTTCGAGACTTGGCCTCACAAAATCCAGGCTAGCCTGGAACTGGCGATCCTCCAGCCATCCCTTCTAGGTGGGAACCACCACACCCCTGCATACAGAAACTATAAAAACCGAAAGGACAAATTTGCCAAGTGTGGTTGGCGGTTCATGCTTAGAATCCCAGCACTTGGGAGGCTGAGGCAGGAAGCGAGCACAACACAAAAAGTCCTATCCAGAGCTGGCAAGATGGCTCAGTGGCTAGCGCTGCTTCTACTCAGGCCTGGCGTCCAGTTAGGTTCCTGGGATCCACGTAAAAGCGGAAGGATGGAACCGACTCCACAAGCTGTCCTCTGACCTTCACACGGACGTGGTGGCATGTGACCTCATCCTGTGCTCACACGCATAATAAATATAAAAAATATTTAAAATTAATTCCCGTGGCAATACAGAGGTTCGATTTGCTCTTTCTTTCTACCTTGGCTAGCTCTGCTGTCTTCGCGCTAGACCAGGGCTTCTCTATAATTCTGCTCCAGGATTTCCTGCGGCGCGGAGTGCGAAGTCTGCACTTCCGGTTCAGCTTCTGTCGCCTCGGAGTCCGTTTTGTAGGTGTGAGCTGTAGGCATCCTGTTCGGTGCTCCCTGTCCAAGGGAAAGCGTCACACGGGTCCTCACGACACCACCCATCTCTCCCTCGTTCCACTATCTCCATGGAGGAAAGTCCACTTGTCACTCATTAGTTCATTTTGCTGTCGCTTCCTCAGGCACACTTAGAGTTCTCCGTCCTCCTGATACACTCCTGAGCTTTGAACCGCTGCTAGGAGCAGCTCCTTAAGAAATCAGTTGTCCCTACACGTGGTTTACAATATGATGCTCGCTATTTAAAAAATGATTAAGCTTCTCTGTGTGTTCTTCGCTGTGGGTCAGGAACTTGACCTGCTTAGCCATCCAACACAGGAGTTAATCACAAACGGGTCCTCTGAACCAAAATAATTAAAAATAGAATGAAGTTTCTGAACTGGGCAGTTGGCAACAGCACATCTGTGCGTGGTTAGGGAAATAGCTCGTGATATTTAAATAACACCACGTTGGATCTCTGTGGTGCAGGGGTGTCTGTGTGTAATTCCTTTCCCTGAATGCTCTTAGACTGTCAGCTAATGGAGTATGTGTGTGCGTGCATGCGTGCGTGGTTGAAAGGAAACAAATCAAGCATTTTGAAATAGAATCTCAACATGTAGTCCAGGCTGGCCTCAAACTGTTGGCAAGTCTTCTCCCCCTATCTCCTGAGTGCTGGGGTTATAGGCATGAGACAGATACACCTAGATTTACTGTTTTTTTTTTAATTTATTTATTTATTTATTTATTTATTTTTTATTTTTTCTTGGTTTTGAGACAGGGCCTCAAGCTCCTTAGATTACAAGCACGCACCATAATACCCACCATTTTTTTTCCTCTTTGATTTTTTTTTTTTTTTAACGTGGGGTTCCGGGGACCAAACTCCAGTTCTGATACTTGCATGGCCAGCATTTCACTTGGTCCAGCCCTTCTAGGGAGGGACAGTGGTCTCGTCCCTGCTTTTCTCTTTCACTGACAGTTTTGGGGAACTTCGAAATCTTTATGTCTTTGGATTTTTCCACTCACAGGTTTCCTTCGCTAATGGGTTTTTTGGAGCTGTAGTGATTGGCACGAAATACTGGTGAGCTCTTTCAATTTAGACGGCGGTAGATTAGGAGTTTCTGGTCTCCGGGAATGGGATTTGTGCGTGGGATATATGTCAGATTGAAATGCAGCGGGCCTCAGCGTAGACATCTAAGGAGCTGGTTCAGGGAGCCTAATCCTTCAACTTGGGACTTTTTTGGGGGGTTTAATCTGTATTCAGCATTGCATTAAATATATCTAGTTTTGGCCAGTTCCATACTTAGAGAATTACTTTAAAATATTTAGTAGGTCATAAGCTTTAAATTAATATGTGATATAAATATCATTGCCTTGTGGTATTTTTGTTGTTAGTGTTGGAGTGATTTCTTTGTATCCCTGGAGAAGTCTTGTTTTAAGGTTGATTTCTTTTTCCCAGAACAGTTGTTGTATTAAGCTAATAATTAATGCTCCACAAGCAAAAGGAAGGGAGATTAAGATTTATGTGTTTATTTATTTGATGGTGCTGGGGCTCAGTGATACGAGGCAAGCAGTCTACCACTGGGCTAAGTCTCAAACCTAGAGATTAGCGATTAGTACAGAAAATAAAAGCCTTATGCTTGCATCTCTGGATCTGAGAAAAACAGATATGTATTTTCTCATGTTATTGGTATTACGAGTTAATAGACTAAACATTAAAAATTAAGAGCTGTGGCTTGAACTTGCTCGTAGTAATTGAAATTAATCACCAAGGAGTAGCTCAGATCGGTTTGTTTGCAGCTCCTTGTGGAACTGTAAGCTAAATTAAACTTTTCTTCCTTGAGTTGCTTGGTCACAGGCTTTGTGTTTGTTTGATTGACAGAGCAGGGAAATCTCGAGGCTGAAGTGTCCATGTTAACTGTGATTATTTAGGTAGTTTTTCATCCATGATATTTCAACTCAGAAGAGCTTTCAAGCATCTCTTTGTTCAACTTTATTGACATTTGACTTTATTGTAGAACTCCTCGGAATTCTTCTGAGTCCTGTGTTGGGTGAGAATGGTAATGTTGAGTACGTGTGACTTGTAGTTGCAAACAAATCAATCTTTAATTTCTTTTTCTGAGCTACTTAAGGGACAGCTTTTAACAGGAACGTGTTAGTTGTTTTCTTTTTTTTCATAGCTGTGATAAAAGCAAAACAAAACAAAAATCAATCACTCATCAATCAATCAAAAAGGCCTAGGACCAAAGCAACTAAGGAAGAGAAGTTTAATTTAGCTTACAATTCCGAAAGGATGGGATCCATAGTGGTAGGGAGGGCCTGACAGGGCGCAGGATGCTGGATGATCTCATTTCCTTTCACACACAAGAAGCAGAGAGAGGAAGCAGGAAGTGGGCGGAGCCTACGAACCCTCAAAGCCTTCCCCCTCAGTGGTGCACTTTCTCAGAGAGGCTCCGCCTCCTAAACGTTCCATGTGCTGCTGCTCTCTCAAGGCAGCATCACTGATAAGGAACCAAGTGGTCTATAGGGGCACTTCTCTTTCAAACTACCACAAAAAGATAAGTGAACATTTCAATTTATCACCCTCTGTCCAGGTGTGTGACATTAGACGTCAAGGTATTTCCGTAAACTCTGAATAGATACAACAATGGAAGGTTTTGTTTTGTTGGATTTTGATTTTGAGACACAGGCTTGCTGGTTCGTCCTGGCTGGCTTCACACTCACGTTGATGGTCCTGCCTCAGTTTCCCACACGCTGGGGTTGTAGCTGTGCCCCCACCGAGTCTTGTTTAGTAATTCTCTTCATACTTTAAGTTAGGCTTATATTACGTCCTATGACGTAATGCTGTTCTCTTAGACAAGCCCACTGATGTAAATGCTAAGGAGACCCCCCTGACCATGCAACGGGGCACTGGCTTGCTTTTCTCACCCATTTATTATGAAGTTGTGAACTGTCTCTTCTGGTCATGTGACTTATTCTTCAGATGTATATCTAGAATTACACTTGAAAGAGCAGAACTTGATTTTGATAATTTTCACTGAAGAAACCATTGCTAATAAATATTTGCTTTATGGATCTGGAATTGAAAACACGGGGAGAAATGTAGAAGTATGTATGTTCAAGCCAGGCCCCAGGGCAGAGAGCCTGTTACTTTTCTTTTTTGTTGTTGGTGGTGGTGGTGGTTTGGTTTTGTTTTTGCTTTTTTTTTTTTTTTTTTGTTTGTTTGTTTCTAATAATGTCAGCCAGCATGCCAAGGGATTTAGGAGGAGTTAGTCACCCTACTAATCACTTAATCCTCACGGTAAACCTATACACACTCCTCATTATCACCACTTTCAGATAAGGTCACTGGGTTAGTAGATTGCCCAAGGCCATCCATGGGCTTGGGAAGTAACAGGAGTTCAGCTCACACCAACCCAACCTCAGCCCCCCAGACTGGTAGCAAATTGTGCGTCTCTTACATCGCTGACAGGGAAGCACTTGCAAGCTTTTTTTTCCTTTTTTTTTTTTTAAAAAAATAAATATTGCACATACAGAAAGGCCTTTATACAAGTCCTTTCACTCAGTAAGCACTCGTTTTGACTCTCTAGCCAGAAGTCTTAAATTACCACCAAGTCGATGCTCCTGTGTGGCACTCTCTGATTGTTGCTTTCCTCTTAAAGCACTAAAACAGGCTAGGACTGTAGCTCAAGGGAAGACTGTTTAGCATGCACAGGGCCCAGGGATGAATTTCCAGCACTGGGGGTGGAGTGAGAAGGGGACGTAGCCATTATAGAAATATATTATTTTTCTGTAATAAATTGCAATATAATATATAATGTATTTTATATATTGGAAAATAAAATTTTTGTTTAATATGCGTTGTTTGATATGCATTGTTTAAATTGTTAATAATAATATATAATATATATTAAACAAAAGCACAGCCTTACTGGCCATTTTCTCCCTTCTGTCTTCTCTGCCTTCTGCCAGACTCTCTCTGCATCTTCCTCCTCTCCTGCACAATTATCTAACACAAAAATAACAGTGTTAACTCTGCTTTAGAAAGTCAAGGAGAATGCCCCAGTGTCATATATTCAGGCCAAGTGCAGTGACCATCGCTGGGGATTCTGGTCCAGGCCACAGATTCTTATGCTTGTCTGAAAGGCTGTGTCCACATCCATGTAAGGTGTGCAGCCGAGAGGCCTGCAGCCAACGGGGCCAAGTGAGATGTGTTATTTAAGTCAGTTGTGCTGACAGCACTCTCACAGGCTTGTCAGGTTATAATTCGCCAACATTAGCTCTATAGATGTGCTTTTTAATAGTGCGACTTAAAATAGCGATGTATTTTTCATAAGCAGTGTAAGGGCGCTGCACAGCACAATCAAAAAACCCTTGAATGGGACGCGTTAAAATAACATGGCTTTGTTGTCTCTTAACATTTCAATGCAGTCATTCAACAAGTAGCGGGGTGTGTGTGTGTGTGTGTGTGTGTGTGTGTGTGTGTGTGTGTGTACACATATGTAAACTGAAATAGATTCTGACGATGGCAAGAATAACAGAGTTCTTCCATTTGCTACAGACAATATTTGAATAATACTCTAAGCTATTATAGAAAAAGAGGTCTTTTCATTTGTTTATTTCAATTTTTAAAATAACTCTTGTCTTAATAGCTTGGCATTTAGAATTTAGAACTATGTTGCTCTTCTGTTACATCTCATTATAAAAATATCTAATAGATTTTATTTCTAAGATTGTGTGTGTGAGGGTGAGAGAGGGAAAGGGAGGGGAAGAGGGGGAGAATAGGCCAATGTGGATGCCACAAGTCTGGAAGTCAGGGGACACTTTCAGGAGTCAGTTTTATCCTTATACCATATGAGTCCTAGGAGTCGAACTCAAGCACTCAAGAACTCAGGCTTGAGGGAAGTGTCTTTACTTGCTAAGCCACCACCCTGGCCCCAGAATATGTCATGGATTTGAGAGAATGACGAAGGATATCCTAGCAGAACATTCAAGTGCTTATAAGGTCTCCTGCATATAAATATGTATGTGTACAAGACATTTTATGTACACATTTACAAATGTATGTTTGCATTGGCTTACGATTTTCTGGTGCTGTCTGCATTTCTATGCATAAATATAGTGTGTCTTTTATCAGCTGCTGTTGGAGGACACATTTATGAACCAAATATATCATTTTTTTAAAAAAAAAGACAGGCTCTGACAATCTAGTCCTGGTTCATTTGCTTGGATTTGCCATGTAGGCCAGGGTGGCCTTGAACTCACAGACTTCTCTGCCGAGTTCTCTGCCTACCTCTGCTCCTCAGTGCTGGGGTTAATGGAGTATGCCACTGTGCTCTGGCCCAACTCGATGATTTTGAGCTTTCAAACTTGTATGTGTTTAGCGGTCATGGTTTTGGTCTGTAATAAGTTGTAGCATACTGAGAATTCAATGTGTCTATTTCCTCTTATCTTCTAGCCTAGAGAGGAAAGAAAAATGTGTTGAGACAATGTGTCTATTAAGGTTTAAATATGAAAAAAAAAAAACCCTACAGATGACACTTTGTTGCCGCCTGTCCATTGTCTCAAAAGCACGCCATAAAAATATGGAAAGTAGGAAAATCTTGGCAGAGGCAGCCTGTGAGTGCCACTGATTTCCAAGCTGTGTGAGTGTGAGTATTCCAGGGACTGCTTCCTGACAGCTATTACTGTAGGGATTGGCACCAGTGAAGAAAATGTACAGCTTAGTACTTTAGAGCAAATAATTGCTGGGGATGTTTTAAATAGCTCAGGAAATGTGTCGGGTGTTTACTTGACATTTGCTGTATTGAACACTAATACTGAAACATTCTTTGACCACAGAGAATGCCCGGGGTGGGTGGGGTGGGGGCAGACATGAGCAGAGAAGAGAGAGAGCGAAACAGCCGCCATGATTCACTCGCAGCCAAATGGTAAATGAAGTTTGTCAGAATACGGAGATGCCGGGGAAATAAATGACCGTTTGTTTGATCAAGTAGCCTTTGAGGGTGGTGGCAGCAGGCAGAAAGCAAAGCCCAAACAACTCCCTTGGATTAGGTTTCCATGGCTGGAGGCTGCCTTCACTATGGCTGTCAGAGCCTTGAGCCCTTGGCTGCTTTACTTGAGTTTATATAAAATGCTTGTTATCTGCTTTTTCTACACATGCTTGTGTTGTGTGGAGGGACTCCAGTGACTTCATTTTTGTTTTTTAAAGCATTTATTTTACATTTACGGGTGTTTTGACATCTGTTTTTGTACCACTTAATGCAGTACCTGAGGCGGCCAGTAGAGGGCATCAGATCCCCGGAGACTGGAGGTACAGGAGGTTGTTAGTTACCATGAGGGTACTGGGAATCAAACTTGGGGCCTCTAGAACAGCAGACTTAACTCCTCCTAACTGCGGAGCCATCTCTCTAACTTCCAATGTTCTTGATTTAAATACAGCGTAGTGATTCCTCTGTTGGTCCCCCACCCCGCTCCACCTCCCAGTGCATATCTCCTGGCACAGTGTTTGTGGGTCCTATCCAAGAATGGGGTCTGGGGCAGGAGAGGCAGCTCTGAAAAGGAGAGTTTTCTTTTTATCCTGCCTTGTGTTTCCATTTAGCAAGGGGAGAAATCCGGTCCAATTCAGGCTACTAAGCCCCCTTGCTTAAATTAAGAGGGCAGTTTTGAATCGATTATTCGGTGTCTTCAAGGGAATTTTAAATGCATATGTTAAAAGCTAATTGGCACACATTAGAAGTCCGGGAATGTGAAATTGTGTAATGTTAATAAAATTTATTTAAAAGCTTCTTACGTCTAGCTTGTCAACCCAGGCTGCTTTGAAATACCCAAGGGAACACTGAAACCAACTAGCAAAACTCAGAACTTCTCCCTAGTAGGCTGGCCGAATACTAGAAACCCCAAGCAGAGGGAAGGCTGTATTTATGGCTTTTCCACTGACTTGGGAGTTGACCTTGAATGAGTCATGTTTAGCTTCTCTGAGCTTTGTGAAATTAGCTCTGGGAAGATATGTGTGGCTGTGGACTGCCTCTGGGAGGAAAAGAACTGAGGTTCACAGCAAAAGGAAAACTTTCTTACTAGATTAAAGCCCTAGGTGTGCGTGCAGTCCTCAGTGCAGGGCACTGCTCTGGGTACGTGAACCCTCCTGACAGAGCCTTATCCCAGTCCCTAACTATGCTTTATAGAATAAAAAAATAGTTTTTTTTACTTATATAATAAACGTTTTGTATTGATTGGCTAATTCCTAACCTCAGAAAGTTGTGTGATCACACATCTCTACAAAGGAGTTTCTATTTACATTATTGTCCCTTAAACTGCAGCCAGGGGAGCTGGAGATGGCTCTGCACTTTCTGTTCTTGTTGAAGACTGGAGTTTGGCTCCTGGCACCCACAGGAGGCAACTCAAAACTCCCTATAACTCCAGCTTCTCCAGTGCTTTCCTCTGGCCTTCTTGGGCATCTGGACTTACGTTTTATTCATTGCTTATTTATACACAAATAAAACAAACGAATCTCTTAAAAATCGCAGTCAAACAGTACTGAGTTTCCATTATTATTCAGACATTTCATTTTTAATTGTGCAAAGGAAATCCCAGCGAGTCGTTTGAAAGTTTCCTTTTGATCTGTTGCTACCGTTTCCAGGTCACCTAGCTGTTTTGTATTATTTGGTTTTGTTTGTTTGTTTGTTTGTTTGTTTTTCTTTTTCAATTCATTTGAAGAGAAGAGGGGGGGAAGTAACCAATGTCTGTGGAAAACCTACTATGTGCTGGGCTAATGGTGTGCTGGGCACATCTCTTACGTGATTTGTGTTTAAAGAGTCTTGTGTGTTGTGTCCCCCCCCTCCCCCTCCCCCTCCTCCTCCTTCCCTCTCCCCTCCCCTAGCTTCCCTATGGCTCAGCCTCAAAGGCTGGAATACAGAAGAGGAAATATGCCTAATGCTACAGAGCGCTGAATGCGAGGGCCTTTCATTTAGCAGCACCTGAAGTGCTGCCTCATAGCTGCGGGTTTCGAGACCTTCTCGGACCAAGAAGGGATCATCTGGCAAGATCCCTTCAGTCTGGCAACCTCCCCAAGTGGTACTTTGATTGCAAAACATGGCTGCACTACTACTCCCTGCTTAAGGCACTTCAGTTATTGCCTCATTGAAGTTTCCTGGTTGCGGAGAGGACATAGATGCTAGGCTGTCACACTTCCAATGCGAGCAAAAAGAACATTGGCATTTACATAGTACGGAGTCCCGGCTGCATATAATCGCGAAGCTGACCTTAGAGGTGCAAGCATTTCAGAGAAAGTTGGTGTTGAATGCAATATCCTCCATGCATGTCTCTCTGCTCCCTCAGTCTGGTCATTACCCACTCACTGTTAAGTCGGCGGGAAGGCTCTGAGAGAAGGTCCCTTTAACTGCTCTGAATGCATACATTGGGGAAATGAGGGTAAGGAGGAAAAAAGATGGAGGGTACAGGGTGAGTTAGTATTCAGGGGAGGCCTCATCCTTCTCAGACAAGAAGGGGAGGGAAAGGGAGGAAGGGGCTGTACGAGGGGGATTGGGAGGAGGGAGCTGCGAGCAGGGTGTAAGGTGAATAAATGAATTAATGGGAAAAAACAAAGGCCATTACAAACTAACTCAATAAATACAAGAAAAGAAAATCGAAGCAGAGGACACAGGCTTTGAGCCTGTTGCAGCTGATAGCAGACTCTTGGGAGCAGGTACTTTGTAGGGGGCGGGGTGGGTGGTGTTAAAACTCCATCCACAGTTGTCTGGAAGGTAGTTATCATTTTGTAGAAGGCTCTGTCCCAGGGTTTCTCAGGACTGTGAGGTGATGGAATCGGTGAGATCCAAGAACCTTCCATGGGCGTTGGCTCTAACCAGCTTTGGAAGTAAACGTGGAGGTCTGAGAATCCTTAGCAATTACGATATGGAATTACCACAGGGGCACCACTAACAGGTACATTTATTATGCGCCGATTTAAAATAAATATCTGTTATTATTTTTATTGTCATCAACATTGTCATTGTCATTTTTCAGGCAGGGTCTCAGGTAGCCCAGGATGGCTTTGAACTCCCTGTGTATCTAAGGATGGCATCGAACTCCTGATGTCTGCTTCTGCCTCCCAAGTGCCGGGATTAGACATGTACCATCATACTCAGCACTGTTGCCATAACAACTGTTTTGTTATTGTTATTGTTAGTATTATTATTATTATGCCCAGCGCTATTGTTATAAGAACTGTTTCTTATTCTTATTATTATTGTTGTTGTTGTTGTTGTTGAGATAGGGTCACTCTGTGTAGCCCAGGCTGTCCTTTTTTTTTTTTTTTTCTTTTCTTTTTTTCGGAGCTGGGTACAGAATCCAGGGCCTTGCGCTTGCTAGGCAAGCGCTCTACCACTGAGCTAAATCCCCAACCCCTGCCCAGGCTGTCCTTAAGCATTCCTGTTCTCCTCCTTCAGCCTCCCAAGTGTTGGGATTACAGGTGTGCACCACCACAGACCTGGATATAGATTTAGAGCGGGATCCTTAGCCGTTAGGACTAAGTTTTCAGAAGAACTGAAATGAATGAAAAGCTGGACAGTAGGAAAGGGTCTCCATGCTACTCCAGAGCTGGAGAGCATCCTTGTTGCGAGGTTGCGTCTGTGTGTTCATTTGTCCTTGGGCTGTTTCAAGATTATGACATCACTTGTGTCTCTGGGAAAGGCTGTATTACTCACAATCATGATCAAGTTATTATTAATGTCTGTGCTTTGCTGACATCTGGGAGCAAAAATGATCACCGATGCCAGTAATCAATAAAATATCATGTGTAAGAAGAGCTGCAGGTTCTTCACGGGTATTATTCACAGGTCCTGGCTTTCTCATGTACCTGGGTAGCTTGGGGAAGAAGATACCATTTGTGGCGCCTTGGAGGGATAAGAAGCAGGCAGACGGTTTTAAAGAGAAGCGGCGCCTGCTTTTTACCCTCCTCAGATTCTGCCTGTACATCCTGCATTTCCTTCCAGTCGCCAGGACTGGCTGATGTAATTCCCAGATACCTCCCTTAAATTTTTTAAAAAGTATGTTCCAGGTATGAGTGTCTCGCTTATAAGTATGTATGTATGTATGTATGTATGTATGTATGTATGTATATATGTATGTATGTATGCATGAGCACTATATATGTACAATGCTCACAGAGACCAGAAGAGGGCATCGGACACCCTGGGGACCAGAGTTACAGACAGTTATGAGCCACAGTGTGGTACTGGGGGTCGAACCCAGGTCCTCTGGGCAAGTAGCCAGTGTCTTTAACCAGTGAGCCATCATTCTAGCCTCATAATCAATCCCTCTGTTTGTCCATCTTCTTTTCTACCATCGGTGCCACCAGGAGCCTCTGCTTCTCTAGGGCACAAAGTACAGATGAGCCCCCCTCCTCCCTTCACTCAATTCCCAAGCCCTTGTCTACACAGCTCACGTTAGCAGGACATTCAGTGTTTCGTCTGCTCATTCACATAGCCCGGGTCCCAGGCAGACACCTCGGGACTCGGGGTCTTTGCTTTCTCTGAGTTACTGGATAGCAGGTCCAAAAGAGCAAGTAGCAAAAGAAAGTCAATGGCTTCTCTAGCTCTCTTTCTTCTTGAATAAAGCTGGAGTGCTCCAGACAGTGGATCTCGGCAAGCCCTAGAGCCTTCTTAATAAAAAGGAGAGTCAAGGCCACATGATCGCCACACTGGTTCTCTGCAACGTCCTTATATAATAGTAGATGATATAGATGATATATAAACATGAGTTTCATGAATGAATGAATGAATGAATGAATGGAATGATGGATAGATGGGTGGATGGATGGTTTCAATTCTTTTTTATGTGATAAATGGAGAGGGAATGGTCTGAGGATGCACACACTTTGTACTTTCACTGGACAGAAAACTTAACACATTCATACCCTGAATTCTCGTTCTCATCAATATTTATAACTAATCATTGTCTGAAGATTATGTGCTAAGATGCAATACAAACACTAGCACAGAAAAAAATAAGTAAGTACACGCGTGCACACACCAATGTGCTTTTAAGAGCACGTTGGAGTCTCTTCATGCACCATAGTCTATGTTCTAATATGTATGTAAAATAATTACACGAGTTCTTTCGGTTCATTCATTACGTAATTCACTGATCATGTCGAAAGCTTTCAATAAGTAACTTGATACTATTTTTCTTATTGGGGGCTGGAGAGAGGGCTCAGAGGTTAAGAGAGCTTTGCTGCTTTCGCAGAAGGCTCTAGTTCGGTTCCCTGCAGCCACATGAATGACTCCCTCCCCTCCTCCTCTCTCTCTCTCTCTCTCTCTCTCTCTCTCTCTCTCTCTCTCTCTCTCTCTCACACACACACACACACACACACACACACGGAAAAACTATGGTTCTTAAGACTTCTTCTCTACATTAGGTGTCTTTTTCGAACCCCATTTGCTGAGGCAACATTGTCGTTTTCTTTATGGTATGTAGACTTAAAAGAAATAGTGGTTGATCATTTCAGCCTGTGTCTCACCCTGGAGTTATTTATGTATCTCATTTATTATTCTTACGATATAATTATATATAAGTATCATTGAACCCCAAGTTAATTGCTCTTTTATCATGATAAATGGAAAATTTAAACAGTTATGAAGGATTCTGAACTTACTGAGTATAATTTACTTAATTTTCTGGGGCCTGGGGAGGGGCAGACCCAAGCTACATCTGTATCATCTTTGTACATCAGAGTGGTGACTTTGTAATTGAGGGGGAGTTTTAATAATAAGTCACTATAATAATAATAATAATAATAATAATAATAATAATAAGTAATAACAATTTCAATTCTATTCCTGTTTTCTGGAGATTAAGAGCAAATGTAGTATTTATCAGTCTAGACCTAGGAGGAAGGGTCTCTAATTGTACTCCACAAGGCTCGAACTCCGGGGAAACCCATCTAAAGCGGGACTCAGTTAAGAAGTGATTCTGCGCCACACAGGATTGAGTGGAAGAGGTCCTGACAGTTTGCTTTTTAAAATAATGACTGAGGGCAATACCACAGTGGGTACAGTACCCGCCATTTAACTGTAAGGACCAGACTTTGAATACCCCAGAACCCACTTAACAGTTGGGCAGGAAGGTATGTGCTTACAGTCTTAGCATTGGAGATGAGACCGCCAGCTCCCGGAAGCCTTTGACCGACCAGGTTAGTACCAGGTTCAGTGAGAGACCCTGGTTCAGAAAATTAAAGGGGAGACGATTGAGGAGGACCCCTGGCGTTGACGTTCGGCCTCCATACCTGTGTGAACACGAGAACAGGGCACCCCCACACATGTTAACACACACAAGCACACGTTGGATTCTGCCTCAGAGCCATTAAGCTATATACACCATAAGCTTTCAGTATCAGTGGATTTAACTGTGATTTCTCCCTACCGCCATTCAACTTTTTAACAGTCAGAGTACAAGGTACTCCTTCTTCAGGCTTCAGTTTAATATGGAACTCCGTGTTGTAACCAGAAGCAAACTGTACGTCTGTATGTCTGTATTTTGAGAAGGCTGCGCTGGTCAGTTTTTAGCAACATTAGTCACCTGGGAAGGGGGAAGGAACCCCAGCTGAGAAATTTGCCTCCATAGATTGGCCCCCACGTGTACGCGTGGAGCATTTCCTTAATTGCTAACTGGTGTAGGATGGCCCAGCCCCCTGTGGGCAGTGCCATCCCTAGGTGGGCGGGCCTAGGCAGTGTAAGAGGTGGAGCTAACCCAGCCAGAGGAAGCAAGCCAGTAAGCAACATTCCTCTACAGCCTCTGCTTCAGTCTCTGCCTCCAGGTTCCTTCCTTGAGCTCCTGACATGGAAGTGTAAGCCAAACCAGCCTTTTCCTCCCGGTTGCTCTGGTCGGCGTTTTTTCACAGCAACAGAAACCTAGCAGAGGGGACCGTGGAATGGGGCATGCGGGGAGATAGGAACTTGCTTCTCGTGCCAGTCATTCCCACCAGGTGCTGTGTTCTCGAGTTCTTGGCTCTGAGGAAATTGAAAATCCCCGTATTCACCGAGTTCTTCCTTATGGAAATGCTTACATTTTACGTACATGCTCACCCACCGCCTTTTCTGTGAAACTCTGCAGGGAGGAGTTGGAACAGAAATAGTCAACCTGTGGGGAAGACGCCTTCTCCTGACTTGGGTGTTGATGCTGTTGTAGGAGAGAATGTGGCGGGAGGTTCTAGCTAAGTGCCTACACGTGCAAGTCATTACTGACCTCAGCCACCCGAGAAAGGGAGGAAACATTGAGAATTACTTCTGAGAACATTTCAACCAAGGTGACCGTCGAAATCTGGCTTCTGATGTAAACGGGATTGAGCTGCTTCTGGGCTGGTTTCATCTGTACACATTTGCCCCGACTTGAACGGGGAAAGTGGTTTCCTGAACCCTCCATCTCTTTAGCGGTGAGTCATTTCCCATGTTGTTGAGGCATTTTCTAGCCTTTATTGCTGTGTGTAGTTCAAGCTTTTCTCGGGCTGTTTTGACTCCTTAAGAAACTCACAGTAACAAATTAACAATCACACTCCTCTGGGATGCAAACGCCCTGTAGTAAGTACGATCATAATCAGCAGTTCTGGAAACCTGAGTCAACAGCTCTCTCAGACTTGGGAAGGCTGAGGAGGAGTCTAAGCCCAATGGGTTCAAGTAAAATACACCAAGTAAAGGACAGAGAGAAGGGGGTGAGGAGAGAAGGGAGCATCACGTTTCTCTCATTGCCATGTTTCAAGTGATCGCATTGTAAAACCACACCGATAGACTCTCTCTTGGCTCTATCTAACCCACCTGTCCTCAATCGGACCATAATTTGGGTATCAGGTATGACATTAAAATAAGGTGTCTTGTTTTTTGGGTAATCTCATGTTAGCGTGGACTTCTGGGGTGTGTGTGTGTGTTTCTCTGGGGACACAGGGACTAACAACTGGAAGAGGCCTTGATGGGGTCCCCACAGTGCTGTTACTGCCATTCCTTCAAACCCTGAAGTCCAAGCAAGGCTCGTGTTTGAACTGTTGTCTCAGAAGTCTGCATATGGCCAGGGTCTGGATGGATGTCCTGTGGAAATCTGTAAGCCAGAAGGTTGTGTGCAGAGGCCCCTGTTTTTTTACTCTGTTCAAGGGGTTGCTTGTTCTGGTTGAGTGCGTTGTCTCTGGGGAATGGATTTGATGAGAGACCACTGTCACAAATGGTATTACTCCTTCTTAGTGGGCAATCTTGGAAGTAGGCCATTGGTCCTAATGGTTCTACTGATTAAGGACATCTGCAGGGCTGGAAAAGTGGAGGTAAAATGCCTGCCACAGGAGGAAGAGGACCTCAGTTTGGCTCCTTAAATATATTGTCTTTTAAAAAAGCTGGGCAGTGTGTGCCTGTAATGCCACTTCTAAGGAAGCAGAGACAGGAGGATTCCTGGGGGTTCGGGGCTAGCCAGTCTAGCTGAGTCAGAACTTCAGGGTCAGTGAGAGACCCTGTCTTTTAAAAAGAAGTGCAAGAGTGCAGAGCAATGTAATGGGCAGATACTGTTCCCTAGTTTCTCTGTGCACCTGAGCATGTGTACATGCTCACACATTCACTCTCATGCACACACACATTCACATGCTCTCTCATACACACATACACACACTCACACACTCTTACAATATACACATGCATACCCACACACACATACACACATATACTACACACACTCACACATATACACACTCACATACACATACACGTGCACACTCTCACATACATACAAACATGCACATACATGCACACACATATCACACACTCAAACACATACACATGCACACTCTCACATACATACAACATGCACACTCACACACACATACACACATGAACACACATGCACACACATATCACACACACTCTCACACACATACACATATACACTCAACACATGCAAAAATGCATTCACACATAAATACACTCACATACACACACGTACATACACACTCGTACACACACACCAGACACGCATATACACATGCACACTCACACATTCTCACACACACTCACATACATGCATACACATGCATACCACACCCACCATATACACACACACTCTCTCTCTCTCCCACACACACACACACACACACACACACACTCTGTCTCTCTCTCTCATACACCACACACACACACAACACACACACACACACAGTACTCATACACACACATACCACACACACACGACACTGGGGGGTTCATGACTCTTTTCTTTCAGTTTATGCTGAGGAATTGGGTGTAGTCACTGTCCCCATTTCAGCTTCTCGTGAAGTCTGTCCATATTTAGACAAACTGCCTCACTGCAGTAGAAGACAGTGGAGCCCTTAGCTCACCTGTCTGGAAGAGCTGATGGAGCAAAACCTCAACTGAGCCTTGTGACTCACAGACTTAAATGCTGTTACCATGAGAAGACTCTTTTGAATATGAAGTCATCGTGCTTGAGGTTCCTTTGAACTGTCCAGGGAGGCTCTTTCATGAGCTGTACTAGAACCAACATGCTTTGGTTTGATGGGGAGAAACAAAGTTTAAAAAAAAAAAAAAAAAAACGGTCAGGAACTTGAGTTTGAACCGTGGTTAGAAGCTTTCAGAGGGTAGAAACGTTATCCTGCGGTAAATATTTAGCCAAGCTATTTGGCTCATGGGCTTTTAAGAAAAATGGCTTTTGGGTTCAGGAATTTTGAAAAGTCAGAGATTCTTTGTAATTCAAATTTCCTTCTAAGGAAGGCAGTGCACTGTTATTAATTTTAAAAATATATACATATATACTTAGAAGTTAAAATTGTGTAATTATCTTAATGCTTCGGAGGGATTCTTTTGTGACTAAACATTGGAACTTATTCTGTTGAATGCAGGGAATTTGTCCAGAAAAGCTTAAGGGAACTTAGCCTCCGCGGCGCGGTTTGCTCGACGTCTAAGTGAAAGACTCAGCTGCAGGGGTCATAAATAACACAACTCTATTTTATCTGCGAAAGACGGGGTTTGCATTTGGTCTCTTCATTCTTCTTCTTTAAGGATTAAAGGATAATTGCACCTCACTTCTTTCTCTTGATTTATAGTATTAAGTTAGATGCAAGCTCGCTGAATGAAATTGAGCTCATTTTAACTGTACAAGGAAGGTTGTTTGAAAAAAAGATGATAACAATCATTTTTTATAGCGTGTAAATGTCTGGAGATGGAGTACCTGGATTCTTAAAGCAAGAGCCAAGGCGATAATACCGTATGTCATTGCCTCTGGAAAGAACTCCTGCTCCCACTTAAAAAAAAATATCTGGCAGGAGCTCGGGGTCTGTAGTAGATATACTTTGTAAAGCCCAGCAATGCCTCACATTCCTCAGTAGAATTCTCCCTTATTTCTAAGAATTTTGCATAAATGTTGGTAATAATGTTGCCTGGAGTATTTGACGTATTACATACCAACAGATAGTGTGTGTGTGTATGTATGTCTGTGTCTGTGTGTATATATGTGAGTCTGTGTGTGTCTGTGTATCTGTGTATGTATATGTGCATATGTGTGCATGCACACGTTTATGCATGTATGTGTATCTGTGTGTGTGCACATGTGTGCATATATGTCTGTGTCTGTGTGTACATGTATGTGTGTCTCTATGTGTATCTCTGTGTGCATGTATGTGTGTGCACATGTGTGCATATATGTCTGTGTCTGTGTGTACATGTATGTGTGCCTGTGTGCATGCATGTGTATCTCTGTGTGTGCATGTATGTGTGTGCACATGTGTGCATATATGTCTGTGTCTGTGTGCACATGTATGTGTGTCTGTGTGCATGTATGTGTATCTCTGTGTGTATGTATGTGTGTGTGCACATGTGTGCATATATGTCTGTGTCTGTGTGTACATGTATATGTGTCTATATGTGTGCATGCACACATGTGTGTATGTATGTGTGTCTCTGTGTGTGCATGTACGTGTGTGTGTGTGTGTGTGTGTGTGTGTGTACGTGTACACAAGAAGGGCTGAAGTTTATGTAAGCTGCTTTCCTTGATGCCTCTCTACATGTTGAAAAGACAGGGTTTTTTTTTTTTTTACTGAACTCAGAGTTCACTATTTCAGATAGTCTGGCTAGCCACCTGCCCTGGGGATTCCCATCTCCAGAAGGTCGCATGGTCTTTGGAAACTGCATTTCACCAATCCCTCCAATATAACATGATTTCCTAGGGAGAAGGTAGTCAGTTGGATGAGATTTTCAAAGGATTTTTCTGTCTCTCAGACAGCCTGTAAGAACCACTCACTGAGAACCAAGACGCAGAAGTGCCTGAGAAAAACCGCTCAGAGGGATGCCGATTCGGACCTAATTACAGGAAGTAAGCCATCAATCAGTCTCCCTTTTATTCAATTCAAAATGATCGTGGCATGACCTTGTTCTGACTACTCAGTAGGTTGATGTTGCAGACATACCTGTGCATCCGGAAAACATACTGTTTGGAAAGAACGAATGAAACAATTTGGGGGTGCCTGTTGCCCAGCCTTTGGCGTGGTGAGATGGTGTACCTGGTAGAGGCTACTGGCTTTTATTTGCACTCGAGATTGCTCAGAACAACAGTGGGGGACCTTTAGGGAAACGTGTGGCAGGATGGCTTGGAGGGGAACCGCCCGCCATCTTGAGTTAGGCCAAGAATAAAAGGTTTATGGAGCAGGACTGACGTAGAAATGAGGAAGTGGATATTCTCTTCCACCTCCAACCTGGTCAACTTCCTGGACATCAGAGAGTGCTGGGCAGTTTCAGAACAGCTAGAGAAGGCCGTAGTATCTGGGTCTGGCGCTGACACTTCAGGTACACTGTTTGGCTCACAGAAAGAAGGTCCTGAGAACTAATTTGTCGAATGCCTTATCTTGGCTTGTTTTCCCAGAAGCCTTTCAGGTATCTACAAAGCAAATTGTATCATTCTCTTCTGTAGCTGCAGGGGTACAATTATTTACCTAAGGTCTCACGCCAGCAGGGGAAGGAATTCCTGTCCTCTGGGTGCCTTGGTTCCACCCAAATAACAGGCGTAGAAAAGCAAGATTTTTTTAAGTGCTTCTTTGGAAATCAGGGAAGAAGTATCGCAGGGGTAGAAGAAAGAGAAGACAAGGAAACTCCTAGAGACCAGAAAATGACCTCTGAGTGAAGGCAGAGGCTAGCCAGAGGAGAGAGCTAGATGCCTTAAAACAATACATGTTTGTTCTGTCTGAGAGATTTGAAATCTGAGTGTCAGCAGGGTAGGGCCACAGTCTCCCTGCAAGCTAGGGAGCAGGGACCCTTGTGTCTTCCTTGCTTCTTGATTTTCTGGTCTCTGTCACTCTAGGCTCTGCCTTTGTCTTCATGGTATTGTCCTGCGTATCTTGACCTTGCCCTTTCAGTCTCTTATAAGGACACTGGGCTCTGGGTAAGGACCTGTGATGCTCAGTGTCCTTGTCGACTTGGCTGTACTTAGAATCCCCGTGGAGACACATCTGTGTGCGAGTGTTTACACCGAGGTTTAAGAGAGGAGGAAAGACCCACCCTGACTGTGGGCGGCCTAACCTGATGAGTACTGGACTGAATAAAAACAAAACATATCTCTCTCTCTCTCTCTCCTTCCCCTTCCCCCTCCTCCATTCCCACCCCTCTCCCTCTCCCCCCTCCCCCCCCCCCTCCCCCCCCCCCCCTCCCCCCCCCCCTCTCCTGCTTCCTGGCTGCAGACAATGGCTTCCTTAAGATCTTCCCACCTTTCCTCACCATGATGGACCCTGTCCTCTTAGACCATGTCCCACAATACACCATCCCTTCCCTTGGTTGCCTTGGTCATGATGCCAAATTAGTAACCAATAGAGGGTACACATGGATAGCCAGAATGACCTTATCATGCAGTCATTAGTCAACTTTGCAGAGACTCTCTTTTCTTTTTTTTTTTTTTTTTTTTCTTTTTTTTTTTTTTTTGGAGCTGGGGACCGAACCCAGGGCCTTGCGCTCGCTAGGCAAGCGCTCTTCCCCTGAGCTCTCTTTTCAATGTATGAGCACATTCATAGCTTCTGGGATGTAGGTGTGTTTTGGGGGAAGCCACTATTTGACCTGGAGGCGTGGCAAGAGTTCTGAAGCAGGGCAAACGAGAGCATCTCTTGTGTTTTTAAAAGACGGCGCGGCGCCGTGTGGCAAGAGGTGGGAGGTACACAGAGCATCAAGGATCATTTGTAGGCTGTTGCGGTGACTCTGGTGATGGAATGGGAAGAGAGATGGAGAGACGGGCAGACCACAGTTCTGTGTAGGCTTGGATGGGGTATGAATAGCAGGTAAAATATAAAACAGGAAACATGGGTGTCTGCTGGGTGGGTGACCGTGTTCTTTGGTGACAAAGAGCTGGTCAGTAGTGGTGATGTCCATGTGAATATTGGGAAGTAGAGATGTCAGGCTTGGGTTAGATGTGTGGATCTGTAAGTCAATGGGTACAGACACTTGACTATTGTCAACTTAGAGATGCCGATGTTAAAGCCAGGAGACTGACCCTTATCTTTTGGGGGCAGGGAGAGTGAGGCAAGTAGACAGCTCTGGGCCTCTAGTGAGATGAACTAAGATTCTTTTGTCATTGTCATCTTTCTCTCCTCCCTTTTCTTCTTCCTCTTCCTCCTCATCCTCCTCTTCCTCTTCCTCCTTTTTTTTTTTTTTAAAGATTTTATTTATTGTATATGAGTACACTGTAGCTGTCTTCAGACACAACAGAAGAGGGCATCGGATCCCATTACAGATGGTTGTGAGCCACCACGTGGTTGCTGGGATTTGAACTTAGGACCTTTGGAAGAACAGTCGGTGCTCTTAACCACTGAGCCATCTCTCCAGGCCCCCCTCTTCCTCCTCCTTGTATGTGGCATTTTATTTTTACTTATTAATATGAGTGTGTATATACGTGCCTGTCTATTCCCACGAACATGTGTGGGTGTATATAGAGACACACGGGCCAATATTCTTTATTTTTTGAGACAGGTTTTCTTTTTTTTTTTTTTTTTTTTTTTTTTTTTGGTGCTGGGGACCAAACCCAAACCCAGGGCCTTGTGCTTGCTAGGCAAGCGCTCTACCACTGAGCTAAATCCCCAACCCCGAGACAGGTTTTCTAATTAAAGCCAAACTCATAGATTCAGCTAGGCTAACTAGCCAATGGGCTTTAAGAATTCTCTAGTCTTTTGTTTCCTAAGTGCCTATGTTACGCATGTGCCTTTTCCTATAGATTCTGTAGATCGGAACTCCACTTGTTATGCCTGCGTGGCAGTCACTTTACTGACTGAGCCAGCTTTCCAACTCCAGTTCTCCATTACTACGAAGAGCACTGCACTGGCACCAACTGTTTCCGTCTCAGTCCTGGCACTTAGTTGGCATTTATGTCATAACCTGAAGAAGCAAGTGTATGGGAGATGTGAGCCACCAGGAGGGCCAGCTTCTGTTGTCATGGGCTATCACAGAAACCCTTGTGGGTTAATTCTTATTTCAGTACCAGCACTAGTTACCTTTCCAATCTTCTATTCTCAGCCAAGAAGCCTGACGGGCAGATCCGCTGTCTGATTCTTCTCAGTTTAGATGAGATTCTGTTTCTTCAAAGCCATCCCCATTTATTAACCTACATTCATTTTTAATTTGAACGCACCAATCAATAATTCTTTCACTTGACAGTTTTTGACAGCCTGCCGCCACATTTAGCTGTTCAGCGTGAATTCAAAAGGTGATCTCTATCAATTTGTACAAATGAAAGGAAAGTTGTTCGTGCCTTCCCACCCTGGTTTGAGGTGTCTGGAAAATACATGTTTATTTTGCCCTGGGAAAATTTTAATGTAGAGGTGCTTAACGGTTTTCCGTATAAGGGGGATTCAGGACTGCAGATCGTTGCATCTTTCCTATTAGATGGGGTTGTACTTATGCTATCAATTCACCTGAAAGGTCAGATTTATTTTAACTGAGATTAAAATCATGGAGATCAGTCATAGTTAAACATATGTTCATTGAGTCCTTGTATCCACCCGAGTGCGTTGCTAAGGGGGAAATTGAAGGAGTCAATTGGCTAGCTGATAGAGCCATCCTCAAAAGTCTGGTGTGTAGAAAAACTAGAATGAAGTGACAGTTTTATCTCGCTGTCTCTCTGCCATCGAGACACCCACACGCATGCACGCACGCACGCACACGGAGTACAGGATGGTCTTTGCATGCCTCTGTGAGCACATTGCAATCAAGGCTGAATCAGGCTGAAGACCAAACAGCAAGAATTTACGTCTCTCACTGAAAATCACAGCCCTCTGATTTTGGAGCTTCAGACGGCCTCCGCTGTAGCCGTTGGTTTACATTTTGATAATTTACCAGAAAGCCTCGAATAGTGAATTCCTGGCTCAATTGTGCAACTAACCCGCCATCCCCGGCGAGAAGCCATTGTTAACGTGAAAGCTGCCTTTCTCCTCAGGATCCGCAGCTCTGCTGGCTCTTGTGTGGACTCGGACTTGATGGGAACAGCGGTGCTTCCCATCCTGTTCCTCTGCAGTGGGCTTTGTTGTCCTTCCTTAGTCTGGGTGGGGGGGTGGGTAGTGGCCCTTGTGAATCCTGGCAGAATTTAGGCAAGCAGGCCCTGACTTTCTGGAATACTCTTATTTTACCCCAGCCTATTATCAATAGGCAGCTTTCATTGGTGTGTGTGTGTGTGTGTGTGTGTGTGTGTGTGTGTGTGTGTGTGTGTGTATAAAAGTTCTCTGATTTTTATACTGAGCCTTTGTGTAGCTCAATAGGTCAAAAGATCTGGGGTTTTCTGGATAACTCTGGCCCCTCCTCCCTTTACCCTCCCCCTGTTCGTTTCCTCAGGTCCTTCCACTGTTTACTGCTCTTTGTTTTGGTAACTACTGGGCACCACTACTCATTACTTGCCCTGGGTATTTGGCTCTAGCTTTTTATTTTGCTTTACTCTGGTGTTGGGTTCGAGCTGGTACCAGCTTCCCTCCCCTGTGTCCACAGAGACCCCTTAAACATAGCCCCCCCAGCATCCCATCCCCTGCATCCCATACCCTGCCTATAGAAAAGCAATGTGGATTTGAATCAAAAGTCAGTAGAGCTCCAACTGGGGTGTGCTGTGGGAACTGTGACGCCGAGGGTTGGTTGAGCCAGGCATGCCTGGTATTCATTCTCCTTCGAGCCTTGCTTTGGAGCCCAGAGGTGGTTTCAGGTCCGAGTTCGGGGTTTTCCATGCTGACTCGGAGGTAAGTGGCAGAGGGGCTCTCATGGAGGCCTCGATGGCGGGGTGTAGTCAGCACGGGAACGTCACCAGCAGTTTCTTGGCCTGCACTGTTCTCTCTGTGCTAAGTGACAGGGGAACGGATCTGACAGCTGGAAACTACACTACTGATTTGCTTTGCGAGACAGCTGCCTGTTGGCTGTAGAGCTCGGTGATTGTCACAGTGCCCATGTTCCCTTAGAAGTGTCCCTATGGGGTCAAGTGGTTGCCTGGGGACCAGGGGATTGGCAGGAGTGAGTCACATTAGGGTGTATTGTTGTAGCCTGCTGCTCCGTTTAGGTCAAGACAGGGATGGTTTTTCTAACCAAACTAGGAAAGCTTTGGCCGTGGGCTGCCACCCCACATATGGCCTCTTGAGAAATCACCCTTCCCACTGCCCCCTTGACTCAGCCTGCTTCTGTGCTGTATGAGCCAGACTGGGACAGTCTCTGCCTCCTCTTGAGGGCACAGTCTTCTATTAAATATGTTAATATAGGCCTGGAGATGCAGCTCAACTTGTATTGGCCATACATGAAACCTTGGCGTTCTCCATGGTGGTATGTGCCTGTACAAGCAGTTAGGAAGTGGAGGCCGGGGGTTGGGGATTTAGCTCAGTGGTAGAGCGCTTGCCTAGCAAGCGCAAGGCCCTGGGTTCGGTCCTCCGCTCCGGGGCGGGGGTGAGGTGGGGTGGTGGTGGTGGAGGAAGTGGAGGCCGGAGAATCAGAACATCCTCAGCTACACCATACATTCTGGGCTACGTGAGATTCTGATTCGAAACAAATCAAAAGAAACTTGAATGTATTTAATCGTAGCTGACTGGGGCAGGGGCGTGGTATTTACCTTTTATTAGTTAGTCTGCACGTTCATTTTCTTAAGCTTCTGTGTAATTAATATCACCTTTCAGTTTCTGGTTGAGGGCCTGTCATTCTCATCATACCCCTGATTGGTCACCTGGAGGCTTTGGGGGTACATATATCATGGTAGTCCCCCTGCATCGAGCTATGTGAACTTCAGAGTAACATGGAGGAGGAGCAACCAACCAAATTGTGTTGACCCAGTCCATCCTGTTGCCAGATAACAAATAAAGTTTTATTAATACACAGCTGGGTCCTCTAGATACAGCTCTCTTCATATCGCATTTGGCTGTGTTAAGTTGGCTCGTTGCAGAACAGGCTGCAACGCCCAACGCACGTAGGTACTAGCTGACCCCTGTGAAGCGTAAGTCACTGAAGCACAGGGAGAAGTCCCTTACCCACTGCCTTTGTAAGCAAAGAGAGCATCCCAGAAGGAATGTGACCGTCAAGGTCTCAGAGCTGGTTAGCTGGAAAGCAGGACCTGTGTGCTAGTTCCTTTTGTGCCTCTGCCCCTTCTGTTAGCAGAGGGACATTGTGAGCCTTGTGGTTTACAGATGGCTGGCCATGACATCAGACTAAAATAAGGCTTGTTTCAGTGGCAGGAATGGTTTGCAAACTGACTTTCCTAGGCCGGATCAGCAGCCAGCTGGACATCCATGCTCACAGAATTCATCGTGTGTGTGTATGGTGTGTGTGTGTTTGTGTGTATGTGTGGTGTGTGTGTGTCTTGTGTGAGTTTGTGTGTATGTGTGGTGTGTGTGTGTGTGTGTGGTGTATATGGTATGTGTGTGTGTATGTGTGGTGTGTGTATATGGTGTGTGTGTGTATGTGTGGTGTGTGTATATGGTATGTGTGTGTATGTGTGGTGTGTGTATATGGTGTGTGTATGTTTTGTGTGTGTGTGTGGTGTGTGTGTGTGTGTTGTGTGAGTTTGTGTGTATGTGTGGTGTGTGTGTGGTGTGTGTGTGTGTGTCTTGTGTGAGTTTGTGTGTATGTGTGGTGTGTGTGTGTGGTGTGTGTGTGTGTCTTTTTGTGGTGTGTGTATATGGTGTGTGGGTTTGTGTGTATGTGTGTGTGTGTGTGTGTGTGTGTGTGTGTCTCTTGTGTGAGTTTGTGTGTATGTGTGGTGTGTGTGTGTGGTGTGTGTGTGTGTGTGTGTGTTTTTGTTTGTGTGTGTGTGTGTGTGTTTGTGTTTGTGTGTGTGTGTGTGTGTGTGTGTGTGTGTGTGTCTGTGTGTGTGTGTGTTTGTGTGTATATGTGTGTATGTGTGTGTGTGTGTGTGTGTGTGTGTGTGTGTGTGTCTTTTGTGGTGTGTGTATATGGTGTGTGTGTGTTTGTGTGTATGTGTGGTGTGTGTGTGTGTGTGTGTCTTGTGTGCCTGTGTGTGTGGGGGGGTCACGTGTGTCACGGCATGCCTGGGGAGATCAGAGCATATCTTCAGGTGTCCATGTTCTCTTTCCACCTTTGTTAGAGACAGAGTCGCTTGTCGCTGGGCTAATTAGGCCCAAGAACTTCTGAGGATTCTCCTGTCTTTTCCTCATGTCTCTCCCTAGGGGTTCTGGAATCACTGAGACTCCGAACGCATATCTGGCTTTTCCATGCGTTCTGGGATTCAAACCCCAGCTCTTACAATTGCACAGCAAGGGATCTACTCCAGCCCTCACTTACTCACCTTATGAACATCACCTACCCGAAGCCTGGACTGGGGACCAGGCCCTTTAGCTCAAGAAAGTTGGACTAGAGGAGCTCCAGAGAGCTAGCCACGTGCCATTGTCTGTGGGCTGTGCTACATGCCAGCATGTGGGTCTATCCAGAATGCAGTGATCGAACTGGATATGGTGAGAACTCCGGGGGGCGGGGGAGCTGCATGCAGGAGGCTAGCAACACCCTACTTCAACTCTCCCATCCCTTCCAAAGTAGCAGTCATGGTAAAGGAGGCTGGGTTAGTGCAACCCTGGTGTGGGGAGGGAGCAGTGTCTCCACAGAGTTGGAGATGAGTGGTGACCCCAAGGAGGTTGGAGCAGCTCAGGAGAAACTGCAACACAAGGGGTTGAGGCCTCCAGCTGAGGCCTTGGGAAACTCCAGCAGAGGTAGGCCAAAGGGTATGTGGTAACAGGAAACATTGCTGGACAACTGGACCTGAGCCAGGGCGTGTGCTGCTAAGAAACACAGACTGAAGTTACAGTCGGGGGTTCTGGGCTGTGGATTCCAAAGGAGCAAGCCCACATGTTTGTATGCATGCTAAGCGTCCTGTGGGGGTGGAATCATGAATATCACATGTATGGAGGCAGGAGCTTTATTGAACCCAGGGCTTTGTGTGCACCAGATAAATGAGCTCTGACCAAGCTATATCCCTAGTTCTTGTCGGGGGATTAGGTTGGACGGACAGGGTCTCAATGTAGCCCTGGCAGACTTTGAACTCAGTATGGAGTTCAGACTGGTCTTGAACGTCTGG
Source organism: Rattus rattus (assembly GCF_011064425.1). Taxonomy (NCBI): domain Eukaryota; kingdom Metazoa; phylum Chordata; class Mammalia; order Rodentia; family Muridae; genus Rattus; species Rattus rattus. The sequence goes on along the minus strand of NC_046167.1, from coordinate 64,891,349 downwards.
CCTCCTGTCTCTGCCTGGGGAGAGCTGGGATTACAGGCATTTGCCATTGATCCATTTTGACTGAGTAAGAGCTTTCTTTCAGGTACACAGCGAAATGACGCTGTGGTTCTTCAACCAAAACCATTTAAGGATGCTAAATTAATGGCGTCTCTGTGATCATAGTTTATCTTCTTAACCATCCAATACCAGAGGTAAAATATTTATTGTCCCGAGTCTGCATCAAGTTTCAATCAAAACAAAACCCGTGAAAACTATCACTATGGATGGCAGACACACTGTTTGTTTGTTTGTTCTTTTTTTTTTTGGTTTTGTTTCTTTTTTGTTTGTTTTTAAGAACACAAATGAATAACTTCTGGACTTACACTGCTCCAAGTCTTACCAGCTGCGCGAATTTGAATATGTTATTTTATGTTTCTAAGCATGAACATAAAGAAGTGGCACTTCCTCCTAAGATAGCTATAAAGATATGCTAATTTATGGAACGCATGTAGCACACATGGGCCGGGTGCCCGGTGGGGGCGTGGCACTCTAAGTGAACTTTCACTTACTTTGGCCAATGCAGGGTCGAAACCCTGAGATAGATGAGTTCTGATGGGAGAACTATACAACCTGGCATCTTCTGCGTGAGGAGTAAAGTGGCCTGCATTTGGGCAAAGAGGGAGGAGACCTTTTTAGACTTCAGGCATGCCCAGAGCTGGGAGATGGGTTGAACTTACTGAAATCTGCCTCTGTGATTTGTTTTTTCCTGGCACGGAAGACCTGGATGCTGGAAAATTACACAGCTCATCATTTTTGGAGTTAATCTAGATTAGAATGCACTCCGGCTGCCTATCATGAATTGATAATATCGCTTCAAAACAAGCGAAAATGGGGCTAGAGAAATGGCTGGGTGGCTAAGAGCACTCGTAGAGGGTCTGAATTTGGTCCTCGGAACCCACATGGCAGCTTGCAACTGTCTGGAACTCTAGTTCTAGGGGACTCCAGTGCCTCCTAGGGCGCCAAGCATGTGGTGAACGTGCATGCAGACAGACAGGTACACATAAAATTAAAACCCACGAAAACAAGCTACAGCCTGCATATGAGTTCTCTTTCCTTTCGCTATCATGGAAACTTACTGCTGAGATCGTGCCACCATGGTACTTTAAAGAGAAGTGCCCATACAGCATTGGACAGCATTTGACGTCTCTCGGAATTTAAAAAGTTACGTAATATGCACATTACTAAATATTACTGTATCTGTGCTAAGACAGTGACTGGAGGTTGGGATACTTCTGTTTTCTATTTTAATGTATTTTTCAAAATGCACATATACAAGCATATATACACACATATTATATATATGTATGTATGTATGTATGTATGTATATATATACACACATGTATGTATGTGTCCACATGTGTGGAGCTAAAGATTAAGCCCAGGGGATTAGCACGTGATTAGTAAATGCTCTGTCCCTGAGCCTCGTCTGCAGCTCTGGATACCATTTAGAAGTCTCAGCACTAAGGAAATCACCATGTGAAGGATTGTGTTGGCGTGCTGGATAAAATGTGTCCTCCTCCGGGGGAACCATGATGTGGAAGCTGATAGTAGCTCTCTGCTCCACCTCTTGAGTGACACCTCAGCCAGACCCCTGCTCAGACTCATGAGGTAAAGACTGGCTTATGGTCACTGGGCGAAGCGAGAAATGGTAGTTCGCTCGTATGCATGGTGGTTAATATGGGGTGGGTTTTCCTGAATCTTTAACTGTTAGAGCCTGGGCTAAGACTGTGAGGAGACATTCACGTAATGTATGTTCACTCAAAATTTACACATACACCTTTCTGGATTCAGGACACTCATTAGAGTTCTGCCGGCCCCTCAGGGTTCCTGTGCAAGTTGCTCATGGGTAATGAAGTGGTATTCACAGTAGGGCTGTTGTTTTAATGTCAGCTACAGTCCTGATTATGGGCCAGTGACACCTTTCTGGACCAGAGGACTAGAGTGAGCAGGCAGAAGCTTACTCTTTGCTCACCCCACATCCCTGAGGGATGAGCATTATATAACTGGAACTGGGTAAAGTTGAACATTCTGGTTTCCAGTCAGGCATGTGGAGAATTACCAGAAAGTCTTGTAGAACGTGGGGTGTGTGTGTGTGTGTGTGTGTGTGTGTGTGTGTGTGTGTGTGTGTTTCTTCATTAGTTCTTTAAGAGTTTCATACAGTATGGATATGAGAGCTTTCATTGTGGTCAGCTTATCACGGACTACACTCCTAGAGAAAACTGGCCCTTTCTTTCTCATCGGGTAATTGTAGTTTCACCACTAGGGGTAGAATGATGGGTCCAACTCTCTCTCCAGTTTGAAACTGGGTCTAGCTTGAGTTTGCATGGGTTTAGGGTATGCCGTTACATCCACTGTGAGTTCATAGGCACAGCTGAACTAATAATGGATCAGAAGACATTTCCTTGTTTTATCCCCTACCTTAGGTTATTTATTAAATCATTGGGTCCTCTCTTCTGATCCTTGAGCCTTGATAGGTGGTGGTGGTGGTGGTGGTGGTGGTGGTGTGTGTGTGTGTGTGTGTGTGTGTGTGTGTGTGTACCCATACCTATTACATATAGAAGTTTCTTAAATGAGGGCCAAGGGGTGCATTGATCTGCGGGTGTAATGGTATATCATGAGATATTCATTGTTAAAACCAATCATTTGTACCTGCGCCCAGCATTCTGGTGTTATTAATCTTGGGGTGGACCTTGAGAATCGACCTCAATATCTCTTTCCCTTTCTCTCTGTCTCCCCATCTCTCCCCACCCACCTTCCCAGTGTGTTCATTCCTATGCACATGGAGGCCAGAGGTTGATAAGCAGGTATTTGTCCAGCAGGGTATTTTCACTGAACCTGGAGCTAGAAGTCCTTGCCAGCAAGTCCCAGGGAGCTGCCTGGCACTGCTTCTCTGGTGCAGGAGTTGTAGATGTACCACGGTGCCTGGCTTTTCCATGGTTTCTGGCCATCCACGCGCAAGCGCTTTGGCTTGCAGGGCAAGCACTTTACCCACCGCCGCATGACAGGCTGCACTATAGCCGGACTGTCATTGAAGCCCTGAGAGCACATAGGAAGGGTTGATTGAAGACGGGGGTGGGGGAGTGGGGGTGGTGGGGGTAGTGGGGTAGGGATGGGAGAACTCTAAGCAGGGTGAGACACACCCAGCTACATTTTTTTCTTTGTACATATGTCCCATACGTTGAAATCACCGGACTGGAGCTCACATTCCACCCTTCCTCCCGCCGGATAGATTGTCTCCAGACTTTGGCCAATAAAGACAGTCCGTTACCCTCAGACACTGCAACTCCATCTGAGACCATCCACACTGTCAGAGGCTGACGGTGGTTTCTGGCTTTGTTTTCCTTTAAAGAAAAAAAAAAGTGGGCGAGGAAGCTGGTTTTGTAGGAATGCCTCTCAAAGTCTTTCCTGTGAACCCAGAGTTTGTAAACTAAAATAGAGGAAGCAGAGCAATGAGCCAGCCCTATCGACACTTTACTCTGGCCTGTGCCAGTTCATGATGTGGACCAGAACTCGACTCCATTTTATGCTAAAGTTGAACTTGGCTGTCACAGTCTCTGTCACCCCCGCAACGTATTTGAGAGGATGTGTGTCTGCGTATGTATGTCGGTAAGAATATGTGTGTGAGAGTCTGTGTATGAGAATGTGTGTGTATGTATGTATGTATGCATGTGTGTATGTGTGTTATGTGTATGTATGCATGTGTGTGGTGTGTATGCATGTGTGTGTATGCATGTATGCATGTGTGTATGCATGTATGCATGTGTGTATGCATGTGTGTGTATGCATGTATGCATGTGTGTGGTGTGTATGTATGTTGTGTGTGTATGCATGTGTGTGTATATGTATGTGTGTGTGTGTGTGTGTTGGTTATGACTTTACATTATTTGACTTGCTTTTCTAGCTGGAGGCAGTGACTAAGCGAGGGAGAGCTGGTGTTAATTGTTTCATCAAGTTCATGTGAGTCACATCTCCCGCTTGTCTTAGCGATTCAACTGCAAAGAGAAGTGCTAGTTCCTGAGGGCAGACTGAGCCGTGTAGACTAGGATGCCTCCTCTCAGGGGCTCCGGATTGGGTATGAATGATGTGAACTTTGTGTGTGTGTGTGTGTGTGTGTGTGTGTGTGTGTGTGTGTGTGTGTGTGTGGTGTGCATGCTCGTGTAAGTATGTAAATGGCAAATTATATATAGCCTCCCATGAGATGCAGTAGTCAGGCATTAACCCTAGAAGAGGTCAATCACTAAGACATAGGCAAGGGCTTTTAACCAGTAGTAATGCACTGACTAAATACTGCCTGATAAACAGGAGATCCTCAGTTTAGTCTCCAGTGTTGAAGACGTTGCTAACCAAAGCTTTGAATGCTAAGCATGGAAGACAGGGATGGTATTTGTTTTCCTAGCACACCCAAGGCTCTGGGTTCAGATCTTAGCAGTTAAACATCCTTCTCACCGAATGCCCTTGCCCCGCTTCCAGCTTGATTTACAGGCGTTGAGGGAGGAAGACATTCTCCTCAGGAAAACACCATCGGGCCACAGCAACATGAGCATCGTAATTTCTGGTTTCTTGTTTTCCCCCTCTCAGCGTGTGGTTCCCTCACATATTCCTGTTTGTTGGTACCTTCCTCTTCTGACTCTCATCTCTGTTTCTCCTCACACTGGTCAGGGCTACCTTTCTTCCTCTGCCTGGGGCCCTGCTCCCTTGCTGTCACCTCTGTCACTGTGCCCAGTGGGTTTACACGGATTAGGGATCGCCCCTCAGTGCCCCTCCAGGAGAAAAACCTAGTTATCACTTAATGAGTTATTTCTCTTCAGGGAGAATTCAGGAGGCAAACACATGGCTCTTAAGCACACAGCTCTGTTCGTTTTGATGGATACACAGCGTGTACCTGGAATCCTTTATCAAGACGGAAGGCACTTCAGGACCCCAAAGAGAGGCCTGTTCTCTCTGCCTGGCACTTCCCACCTTTCCTTAGTCAACCACTGATTGAGTTTCTTTCATCCTAAATGAGTGTTATGTGGTCTTGAATCTCACACAATTGAAATATTTAGCATGCACCTTCTGTATCTACTTCCTTATTTCAACCTTTCTCCCTTCTCTACTCTCCTCCCTACCTCACCCACTTTCCTTGTCTGGAAATATAACCTCTGGGCGTTTGTTGGTTTTTTTCCCCCCAATAATGCTTCCTGGGATTAGAACTCAGATCCTCAGGCATTCCATCAAACACCTTTCTCCACTGAGCCATTTTGACAACCCATTCTTTCTATTAAAACACAAAAGGCTAAGTGTTTGCAATACTGTCTGTTACCATCAATAGGATCTGTAGTGGCCTCTCCTCTCCATATAATAATAATAATAATAATAATAATAATAATAATATTATTATTATTATTATTATTATTTTATTTGCATAAGTGGGATTGGACCTAGGACCTTGGACAAGCTAGAGGAGTGCTCTACCATTGAGCCACAATCTCAGCCACGCCCCTCTAGTTACTAATATTGGTAATTTCATTTCCTTCTTCTCACACTTGATCTTGCTAGGCGATCGTTGTATCGAGCTGTACATTAAGGCTTGCTTTTCGCTTCATTGGTTCCTGCCCGTGTCTGGATCATTTCTTTCTGTGTCCTCATTGGTGGCCTTAATCTGAGCTACACAACTTTATGCATTGAAGATTGACGTATCTATGAGTGTACTCTTTAATTATAGCAGGACGGTCCTTTGCTTCTGGTAGCTGTGTAGGTGTCCACCGCAGGGAAACTGCAGCACCATACACCCGTTCGCTGTTCAAATTTTACCCAAAGACTTGCAGTGACCCCACTCTGGCTTTATCCCACCCCTTGCCAATTCACACACACACACACACACACACACACACACACACACACAGTTGCATGTGTCATTAATGAGCATCTTCAGTTGAAACTAGACACAATTTGTATGTAGTGTTCTTTGGGCAAAGCCAAGGGCTGGCTTGATTGGAGTGGTGCTCGTATCAAGGAGACCATCTGGTGGTCCACTTAGCTAGGGGTCTATCCAGGACACTGTCGGTCAGAGCGGAACAGCAGAAGGAACAGTTAGTGATCAGGAATTTGAAAGAAAGTGAGGGCGATAGAGCTGAGCACAAATGGCAAATATATAGAATATCTACCCTTTGTCTCAAAAAGAAAAACTAAACCTTATTGTCTCTTTCTAGATCTAATGCCCTTTTTTCTTTTTGGTCTTTTTTTTTCCTTCAGAGTTTTGTTTGCAGGGATCCAAAATGTATAAAATACACAGATGTGTATCACTTTCCTCCAAGCCGAACGGCCACCCTGACTTAAGTTGTTCAGGCCTGCTCGCTTGAAAAGATCATCCCACCTAGGCTCGTTGACTCCTAGATGGGCAGAGAAGGTCAGGGGTCTCTCACCCGACCATCTAAGTGCTCTGAACTACCTGCTGTATACAACGCCCCCTTAGTTGCACAAGGCCTCAGGACCAGGCTAGAGTATATAGGCTAGAGATAGAGAGGGAGCACACAAATTCCTGTCAGTAACCCCCTAGCTAGGCTCTGTAATGAAGCACAATATACTCACGGGTTCTCTTGGTGGAAGGGCAGCTTGGTTTGTTGTTGGGACCAGGGGTAGGCATGTCTCCCCCTGGGGAGGAATTTTAGTGACTATAGTATTCATAAAATATAGATATTTTATCTCTAGTCAGGTGACTGGAGGTTGGGACCTAGGAAGAATGTGTGTGTGTGTGTGTGTGTGTGTTCATTTCTCCTTGTTTTGAATTTGAGCTGCCAGTGGAATATCTGGGTAATGATTCCCAGAGTGGAAGGCAATGGATTGAGAGTTGCTAGTGGTACCATAATTAGGTCCCGACAGGACTGACAAGGTTGGGAGAGATACTTGGAACAGATTTGTTTATCTTTAATTTATTAAAAAAACGTCTTGAGGTGGTCTTCCTACATAGCTTTGGCTGTCCTGGAGCTTGCTATGGAGACTAAGCTGGTCTCCAATGGGTGCAGACCCTTTTACCTTTGACCCTTTGACCTTAGTTCCCCAAAGGCTGGAATTACAGGCTTGTGACACCGTGTCCCCTGCAGATGGACATGGAGGAAAACATCCAGTAGAAATGGGAAATCTGAAGCCCAGGTCTGTCCCTCATCAGTTTAAGGAACCTTGAGTAAAGCACGTCACCATTTTAGGATCCTCTCTTTCCCCTGGGAACTCTGCATTCTTCACTCAGCAGAAGCTTTTGAACATTGTATGTCAAATTCTACTCTCGGTATTGAGGGTGGATGACTCATTAAGAGGTGGGCGTTTCTAGCATCGGGCAACCTACTGGACTGTTGCTCTCTGTGTTGCTAGAACTATGTTTTAGGTCCTCAGAGGAGGCAGCTCAGACTGGGAGACCAGGGGCACACAGGGAGACACGACTTTCAGAACACATATCCTTCAAAATGAGCCTTGGTCGGGGAGAGGGTGTACTTCAGACAAGCAAAGTTATCAACCCAGCAAAGAAAGGCCAAAGAAAAATTGCTGAGTGCTCTCTGAATGACCTGATCGGAACGGCGTGGTCTGTGTATGGGCTGGAAACAGTTGACTTGGGCAGATGACAAGGGACCTTTATGCCACACCAAGGGAACTAACTGCCTTATACCCAGCATTGCAGTGCAGGCCCCTGGACAGACTTGAGACAGGGAATGGGAAAGACCTGGTGTAGGTCTCAGACATCATTCTCTAGGGCTGTAGCCAGGGAGACCAGAGAAAAGCAGTTCCAGAAATGCAGGCGGTAAAGGAACTTTTGTTTAACAGGGACCGAGAGCATGCCCCATGCTGATCATGCCATATCCCTTACATATGGTTCTAATGGTGGCAAGGGAGTGACAGAGTGGGCAGATGGGTGAGAGGTTTACTAGGAAGTCTTTACTTCCTGACTAATTAGACACTGAGGTAAATGAGAACAAAGCTTTCTGATTAAGGCTCAGGGTAGATAAAGACCACTACGATGGGGACATCAGGAACAAAGCAAGTAGGCGTCCTGGTTTTGAGATGCTTCACTAACACCCACACCCACATGAAGGGGTCTAGACCTCAGGCTTCTGTGCCTTCCTTGTCCAGTGAAAGACATGGGCTACCTGGTTTGTTCCTGTTGCACGATCCACTTTAAGTCGCTTTCTGTTGAGCTGCCTGACTGGGGAAATCACACTTGGGTGAGGTCTCTCGCCAGAGGCTCATGTCTGACTGAGCAAACCAGCGGAGTTATGACTCATTGGAGGTAGATGTGAAAGAGATTGGTTGCTGGTTTCAGTACCTACCGGCTGGTATCTGCCCTTCCTTGGTATCTCTTTCTCCCGATTCCCACCGTGAGCTTACTCCCTATGTTGGCCTGCTCTCTGTATTCCTATCACGTGACCACCCAGAATGCTCCAGTTGGCAAGAAATTTGGGATCATTGGGCCAGCGCTGTACTCACAAACGACAGAAACAGACTGGGGAAGTTGTGTGGCATACTGATTGATGGTCAGTTTGGTTGAGAGCCAATCAGGTCCCCTTTACGCCGCCCCTCCCCCACGGACACTCATCCCACCAGCTCGCTCAGCGAGCAGGGCTGAAAATGTGTCTGTTTGTGCAAACGTTCGGAAATGACAGCCCATGTTTGCAGCTTGAAGACTTCATACAAAGGTCAAGGTTACTGAGAAGAACGTAAACACCTTCGCTTTGATGCAGGGGCACTGGATCTCTGGGTGTCGGCCTTCAGTTGGGCTAGCCCCCCCCCCCTTGAATGCCCTCTGAAGGTTCACTGTCAGTTTTCAATCATTTTGCCCCAGGTGGAGAATCCACTGCTCTGTGACTTCAAAGGCACAGTAGCAAGCACTGAAATAGGCATGCAGTGTGGGAAGTATTTCTCCCAGTAAGGGTTTTAAGCGCTGCAAAGAAATGTGTCCTAAGGACACGTGCTTTTCATCAGCTTGGAGCATCTGGTGTGTGTTCTTTCAAGGATGCAGCCAACCTCAAATTATGGCAGTCTCGGGCAGGTAAACGCTTGAGGCTTTGATCTGTACAAATTCTTCTTCAAGAAGGCAGCACGGGGCTGCTTGAAGGACTGGTTTGTAGCACCTGACTGATTTCAGAGTGCCATCTGGCTTGTATGGGGGAGGGGAGAGGGACGCAGAGAAGGCTGGGAGATCCCTTTCCAACAGTACTTCACCTGTTTCCTCTCTGACCTGCACAGAAGTGGAAGGAAGCTATGCTCTCAGGAGACCATAGGCACAAAGTGAAAGTAGGTGGCAGGGCTGAGGCGGGTGACTCTTTCTGTAAAGCCCTTGACTTGTGGGAACGAGGATCCAAGTGTGTTCGTAGAACACATGTAAAACGGACCAGGTGTGGCGGCATGCATGTGCTGTAGTCTTAGTGCTGGGGACAGAGAGACTGTGCCTTGATGGCTGGCCAGCCTTGCCTGCTTGGTGAGTACCAAGCTATCGGGAGACCCTTGGGCGCGCTCTATCTCACTCACACATATATACATAAAGATACTTGTAGCAAATGAAAATTAACTCCCGTGTTCATATTTTTAGCCTGAGATTTAAGGAATACTCACATGGCTGCCCCCTCCTCTCACCGCCTTTATAGATTTGATACTTTGTGGCAGTAGATCTCTAAAGAGTAACCAGTCGCCCAGGGGACGTTGACCCATCTCAGCCCACTCCTTAGGAGTTCCATTCCAGAGTCCCGCTCTGCTGGGCTTGTCTGTTAGTGGTTCCAAAATGCATCTTAAAAAAGTGATAGTTTATTTAGGTTAATCTTTCATTTTTCTCTTTGTTTGCATGGTTTTTAGAGATGGATTTTTTTTTAAATCTCTAATGGGGGTTTTTTTTTTTTTTTTTTTTTTTTTTTTTTGATTTTGACAAGAGAGTCCCAGTGCCAAAACCGTTTCTTATTACTCATGGCTCTCACACCGACATTCCCCCAAGCCCTGCCTCTGTTCAATTTAAGAAATTCAGTACATTGCTTTCCCCCCTTTGCATCCGCTTGGAAAACCAAAGTTTAGAAGTGATGCCCATTTTCCCCAAGCGAAGGCTCAGCCAGTTTCTTTTCCTTTTTCACTTAGAAGTGAGCTGAAGACTCCCATACTCTCAGAAGCAAACGCCTGTAGCCACAAACAGCCTGTCTGTTCTAGCCTCCGCCCGCCCCGCTGCCCGGCTGGGGGCTGTCCTGCATCTTCCCTCCTGTCCTCTCCTCTGCTCAGCTTGGAGATCCCTGCAACTACACAGCTTTCACTCTTGCCAGCTTTGGGAGGTCTGTAGGTGGTGGCTGAGAAGCTGCAGGGGAGGGCCGATGGGGGATATTGTTTGGGTTAGCCATGGTAACTGGAACAGCTAAAGGAGCAAGCCTAGTTTTGGCTGCTCTGTACATGGCCGGGACTCTGCCCTGTCTCAGGATTCTTGAGCTGGTAAGTGGAACTCTCCTAGCCTTTCTCCTGCATGCAAACTATCTCCCAGGACTAGGAGCTGGCCTGGTGGGGGAATCCAGAGCTCAAGGTGCCCCCTCCTCCCAGCAGAAACGTAAGGTTTCCAGAAGCAGAACTGGCTGCATGCGTATTCCCAGGAACACGCCCCTAGCTATGTTCTTGCCAGTCACCCAGGGCTTAGGCATGGTACCTCAGAAAGCCTCCAAAATTGCCATTCTCGCTAGCAGGAAGGAACTGAGGGGAGAGGCAAATCCAAGGAGCATTTGGTGTGATAATTGCATTATTTGAAAGGTTCCCCCCCCACCTTCTTACTTTCTGCTTTAAAAAAGCATGAGCAACCTACCACATGTATTTCATAAAATGTCATTGAAAAACGGAGCAGGATGCAGAGTGAGGCTCTGTAGCTTAATAATAGTTCATTTTGCCATTTGGAATAGCTTTTCCATTCAGCCTAGGTGTCATTCTGCTTATTTTAAGCTGTTATTTTATCCCTGGCCGATTACAGATTTTATATTCTAGAGTTCCCACTAGGGAAGGTACCTCTTTTTTTTTTTTTCCGCTCAAAGTTAAAAAATCTCTTTGGTGCAAAGAAAAAAAAAATTATGGGTACCGAGGTTTGAAAGTTACTCTTTCTAAGGGTGAAAGTGATTCTTCCTCAAACTCATCCGAGGCTGACATTTCATTCTGGGGAAGTCTACAGAAGTTGGTAAGGTTTTCTGTTAATAAAAAAAAAAAAACAAGTGGGCCTGTTCTTATCACCTGCCAGGGATCTGCTCTGTAAGCACATGCCTTGTGGTATGGCTGTGTCTCCCCGGGAGTCACAATGGGCCTCTGAACTCTCTTACTATGACCCACAAACAGCGTTCAGCCTTCGCTCTGGTGAGTCCAAAGTAAAACCATGAATAAACAGAGGACAACAGCCCCGCTTGTCCAACTGCAGCTATCCGTGTGCCCGAAACCCACTTGGAACCTGGCTGTGAATTCAGCGAACTGTGCTGGTTCCTCTTTCCGACCCAGCTTGCTGCATTCTGCTTATCTCTGCTGGCCCTCGTCCCTCCCCCCCTTCCCAACCCCTACAGACTTCACCCCACCCCACCCCGGTCCTTGAGTGTTAAGGAGACAGGGAAATTACTCAATTTGTAAAGCCTCCTTGGTGTGGTCACAGATGCTGAGATTAGCCTGACTTTTGAAACAGTTTATGGCAAGGTTTACCCGCCTCTTTTTGAGCTTTTTTTTGTGTGTGTGTGTGTGTTAGTTTTTGGTTGATCAATGAGTCATAGCTATTTCTGTGTTAGAGCTTGAGTCCTTGAACCCAGCAGACCAGCAGACGCAGGTGGACTTTAGTGGCTCCGTGTAGGGTTTGTTTAGTGTCACGCCAAACATGGAGGGACAGAGAACAAAAAATAAGACAGCCCCCCCCCAGCCCGTGGATAAAACACTGTTCATTTCAGAATATGCTGTTTGTTATACAAGTGAATATTTTTCATATTCTTTTCCGAATATAAAATGTTTATGTTCCTGACACGGGAACTGCTTTCTTTCTTTCTTTTTAAAATTCTCTTTCTCTTGCCCCTCTTGCCACAAGGTCTTACGCCGTAGTCTTGGCTTGGCTTGAACTTTCTACTTTCTCTGGAGCCACCGTCCCCATCTTGACTTCTGTCTGTTTGAAGGGTTAGCTACTTGAAAAAGCTTGAGGTATTGCACACAATTTATTTTATGGACTCGGGACAGACAGACAACCCTAAACATCAGAATTTTAGAGACCAAACACATTTAAAATGTCCTAAGTGTTCCAATTTCAAATATAGTATTTACGGTAAATTTTTTTTGAGAATTTTGTACATGTACATTATGTATTGTTTTTACTGGATTCATCTCCCATTTAAACTTCTAACTCGGTAGTTCTCAGCCTGTGGGTCCTGACCCCTTGTAGGGGGGAGGGGTAGGAACGATTCTTGCACTGGGGTCATATGTCAGATGGCCTGCATAGCAAATATTTTCATTATGATTTACGACAATGGCAAAATTGCAGTCGTGAAGTAGCAGCAAAAGTAATTTTATGGCTGGGGGACACTGCGACAGGAGGAACTGTGTTGAGGGGTCTCAGCATTAAGAAGGTTTGCAAAACACTGGTCTAACTCCTCCCAGATCCATTCCCCCACTGCTTGACCCCTTTTCAACTTCCTATCCTCTCTTGGTTTTAATTGATTATTTTTTTTATATTCTGCCTTATCTGATACGTGCTACCAACATACTCACGATTGTTGGGCTATCTATCTGTTGGAGCTTGATCTACCAGGGGCCACATCTGCTAAAGACAAATGAACCCTACCTCAGTGATTAAGAGTGCTCACTGCTCTTTCTGAGGACCCACGGTTGGTTCCCGGCACCCACCTCAGGGACACAGAACTGTCTGTAACTCAGCTCCAGGGGATCTGAGCCTCTTATCTCCAAGAGCACATGCAGACACACATACCTACACATAGGAAAGATAATAAAACTGAATTAAAAGGAAAAAGAAAACTTGACTCTTCGCTCTCAGAAGCCATCCACTGCCAATATGTCCTCAGTCAGGGGTAGGTGCTCCAAACACAGCCCCCACTCCGTGTTGAAATGTTGTATGGCTTGATCCTGTGTGGATGCTGAAAAGGCAGGCACAGCTGCCGGGAGTCCACTGTGGCAGCTGTCCTGTGTGTCCTGAAGACATTGCCTCACTCCTGTCCAGTCTAACCTCTGCCTTTCCCCCAATGGTCCTCAGGCCTTGTGGGCAGGATGGTGATAAAGACATTCCATTCGCGGCTGAGCACGCCACCCACACTTTACCCTCTACACGTAGACAAGTCATGAGTTTCTATATTAACTGATAATCAGTTGATAAAAAATATAGTAAGAACTACGCAAAGTAACCTCTTTAGGGCCTGAGAACTGCTAATCTACGATACCATGGAGTTGCTCTAATTTTACCGACGAGAAATCTGAGGCACAGTGAGCTACAAACCCTACAGCGCACAGGCCCCTTGTCGGATGGATGAGGATGAACACTGGCTCTCTGGGTCCCTAATTGGATGTTTCTTTATTGGACAGATCTTTTCTTTTTCTCTCCCAACACAGTATTTCTATTGATTGTTTGGGGGTTTCCTACGATACGCCCTGATTACATACACTTCCCTCCCTACCCTCCCAGGTCCACCCTCTCACCCCGTGCCCCACTGCCCCAACCCAAAGAAGAAAAAGACACCGAGTCTAATTCGTGTTGCCCATACACTCATTAGAGCATGCTCTGGATGGGTCTTTAGCATTAATGAAGATCTTTGAAAATAACCGGGATTCTTTAAGAGATCGGTATGCCTTGAAAGTTTAGTATTTCAACTCGAGCTTTCCTACATCTCAAAAAGCACATAGAATCCCTAAGCTAAACACAACTGCTGTGTGCACCTAGCGATGCCGAGTAGGTGTCCATAGCTATTTAGATGGTCTGAGCCACTTCCTAGACAGGTTTATTTGTTGATGGAAATTCTGACACCAAGTTCTGTATGAGCTGAGAACAATGAAGCTGAGAAGAGTGGAGGATGAGAGTGGGAGGCTTGGGGGCACTTAGCACCAGGACAGCTCCCGCCCGTCAGCCTCTTCCCATGCCGACAGCCAGATGCAGGGGAAGCCCTTCTTCCCCAGCATCACTAATGACAGAGTGATGTGCTGGGACTTGAAGGATCTTCAGGGGCTGCTCCTAAAGCAATGGGAAGCATGGCCCCTTGGCAGCGCAGGTGAGCAGTTAACCCCCGAGACCCAGGACTGGTTGCCAAGCTTCTCCCTGCCTAGTACCCTGTTTGCTCTGTCATCTCTTGCCATGCCACTGGTAGGGGTGACTAGAACAGACACATGCAGGCTCCTGGTGCTTCCAGTGACAGGAAAGCGTCGTTGATGAGAGATGTGTGCAGAACGGCTTCTCAGCAGTCTCGGGAGGGGCCCTCGTTCAGCGCCCTGGGGCAGAGGTTCGATTCCTGTATGTGGGTGTGTCTGCTGCTTCAGTGGGGAAGGGGGTGGTATAGCCCTGGATTGGTAAGAACAGCCTCTACCTCCCATTGTTTGCTGAAACTTTATTACTTGTTTGTGTTCAGATTTATTATTTAATGCTGTTTAATCTACGTTTGCCTGTGGGAGAAGTATTAAGTGTGTTTGGAAGGCGGACTTGTTTGATCCTTTAGGGAAGGCATGTTGGCTATTTAGCTAGAAAGAAGACCGAATAATTGAGTGTAGAACATTTGAGCACTGAGCCTAGTGAGAGCATTGTCCCTTTTATGAGAAACCATGGGCAAATAAAACATCTCAAATAAGAATTTCAGAAAAGGGAAACTGAAGCAAGCTGTCTCTCTTTTATTTTATTATTATTATTATTATTATTATTATTATTATTATTATTATTATTATTGTTTGTACCAAAGAGAATGGTTCTGTTAGAGCAGAATCAACTCTCCATTCCAACTTATGTATTTAGCTTCACACATACCAGGCAAGTAATCCATCCCTAACCTGTGTCCCAGCCCCAACACCACAGTCTAAATAGCTTCCCCCAAGTAATAGGATTTGGTGGGGAAGAGAAGACCAGAGAAAGAACTTTCATGAACTCAAGGGCAACAGCATAAATGGCAGTTTAGACACGTAGAGCTTGAGATGGGCTGGTGGTGCACTCCTGCTATTCCAGCCTCCCAGAAACTGACCCAACAGGATCTAGGACATCAAACAAACAAAATGGTAGGTGAGAGCCAGCAGGATCTAGGACATCAAACAAACAAAATGGCAAGTGAGAGGAGATGCAAGGGGGAATCGGAGGTTGGCAACGACACTCTTACTTGCTCATATATAGAATTTTTCACCTTTACTTCAACATGCTAGTTTGCTAGGGAACTGTCCCAGTTCAAAATGAGCTCAATTTTGTGCCCTTCCTCAAATGTATTTAACCCACGGCAACAGGTGTCTTAGTTCCGTTGATACAGATACTATTGTCAATGTTAAAAATACAGCTTGCACCTCATGGAAATAAGAGGATATTAATTCTGGAGCCAAAGATGGGTGCCCGTGGCCAAGGAACACAGATGTAGGTTACTCCCAATTCTATGTCCCAACAAGATACAGTTTCATATAGTAAAATAACAAGAAAAGTTATAAGTCAAGATAATTCTCAAAAACACTGACAGAAACCTCTGGAAGGCCACAGACCATGGGTCAATAGGTCAGAGGGTAAATTCCACTCAAATCTTCATTCCTGAGGGCTCCTCAATGATATTTCACTCTTGTTCAACTAAGAACCCTAGGAAAGTGTTCAGTGTTTAATTCTGATTATATTTGGAATTAACTGCCTTCAGAGAGTATATTTACACTTTTCCCCCAGAACTAGTGAATAGACTTAGGGTTGTGTACAAGGTAGACAAACACTCCACCAGTCAGGTATATGCCAGGTGGTTATGTCAATTTTTTAGAACACTCAGACTTATTTTATTGAACTCCTGATCTTCCTGCCGTCATCATCTTCCAAGTTCTGAGATTGCTCCACCAGACTTCAATTGCTCAGAATATTTAAATGCAAATAATGCCGATATTATTATAAGGGGATTTTGAAAAAAAATCCTCAACATGTTTGGACAGAAATAGTTGTAGAATGTGGTTTCTCCTCATCGAAGCGAAATAGAGCATGGCGTATTTCTCACGAACAGCCACTACTGTCTCTGTGACACCTCGATGCTCGTGTGTCTGAGAAGCACCGTGTCCCGGAAATTCAATCCTTTTGCTGCCGCCACACTTTGGATTCCCACTTTCTTTGCTTTCAGGACTCGAGGGTCCCTCTGTGCCTGTCTCGTATCTGTAAACATAAAGGAAATTAAGGCAGATAACCAAAGTTACGAACCATGGTGAGGCTGAACCCTACACCTTTTTTAATTCCTCTTCTTCCTCACCTCTTCCCGCTGTCCGTGGCATCCATGGCCGTGCTCTGGGGGAGTGGAGGAGTGAGACATTTAAGGAGGAACTTTCCAAGGTTCATTAGCATGCTAATATAGAAAGCAAGGGCTGTCAGTGTGTAGAGCGTCTTAAAAATTAGCCATAGCCCAACTAGGCAGTCGAGAAAATAATACAAATAAGGATGGTCGCTTGTTGGAGCAGCCATGCCCAGCCAATAAACCATTTTATATATGGGACATTGGTTTCCACACAGCAAGGAAGAGGGGAAGGTTAAGGGAGTTGAAATTTCTGAACTCTCTTATTCCCAGGCTGGGCCCGGGAGTCTGGAATTGCCCCTGCATGTCTTGAGGGAGGCAGAGCCCTGTGACTCTGGGAAGTCAGAGGCCTTTCTCGCCTGCTCTGCCTATCCCCGGAAGCATCAGACATGCTGATGGAGCAGAATGGGTCCTGGCTTGCTACTGCTGCTTGCTTTAGCCAAGGAGGAAGAGCTGGGGAGTTTTTATGCATACACCAAACACTTGGCTCCAAAGACTGGGGGAAAACAGAGTGATAAATTAGAGCTCAATGCTGATAATAAGCGCCCCTCCATACACACACACACGTGAATGAGTGACTTGTGAATTGATTCTTTTCTGAAAGATTCTAAGTCTGACCTTTGAAACTGTAACTATGCATCTCACTGAAACTACATTTTATAGTTGGGGTCCAAAAAAGTCCATCCATGGACCTTAGGACCATGCCTGCTTTACTGTCCTTGAAGCCAGGTCACCCGTGAACCACTTCAGCAGATAGTAGAGGGTCACTATGAAGCGCGGTCATTGCGGTTTGGGGACTAACCGTGAAACACAGGAGTGGAAACGGATTGCCGTGTAAGAAAATGAGAGACACCCGTGGAATCCTTGATGGGACATGAAGTCAGTTACAAAATTGGTCCCAGTGGACCCATTTGAGAAGGAAAGAGGAAAGCTAACTATAATTAGGGTAAGATTTCATTTGAGGAAAAAATATTCTATCAATCAGGACTGTCTCAAAGCTGAAAAAGCTAATGATCTGTTAATGGAAGTGCTGTCACTCAGGACACATAAGCAGGGTTGGAAGAAGCCTGGCACCAGGGTCTGTCAGCTGCAGAGAACTCTGCAATGATGGCGATTCCTGCTTCTCCTAACTCTGACCGATCCTGACTAGGATTTCTCTTGTTTCACAGTTTTTAGCTGGAAGATATCATGTAGAAGACTGGGGAGGGGGGTCCAGTAAGTAAAACACCCCATAGAACCCAAAGCCAGACACACACAGTAGCCTGCACCTGTAACGCCAGCACCCCTACAGTAAGTTAGGAGGTGGAGAATCTCTGAAGTTGGATGGGCTAGCCTGGTATACAGAGTAGTGAACAAGAGATCCTGTCTCAAACAGGCAGAAGGTAAGAACAGATATCCGAAGATGTCCCCCGAACTCTTATGTCCCTCCCTGGGTGGGGGGGGGCGGTTTTGAAAAACCAATAAAGATAATTTAACATCTCTGAACTAATCTAAACAAAAGTAAATAGTCAAACTTTCCAGCCCTAATAGAGTATGACTTTTTATATATATTGTATTCTTTATCTGTATGTACATAATTCTTTAAAATAGGGATGAAACTTAACTAGCAAATCCAGTGTTGGTGTTTTCCACTCTAAGGAGCATAACATTAACATCTGTTTTTAATGCTTTCAAGTATCAGTAAGAAGGTAGTCAGCGATGTATTCAGGCTATTTCTCGTTCAAAATTCCAAATGCATTATTGGTCAGTGTAAGAGATAATTCCTACTTGAAGCCTGTGGCCGCCTTTACATATTGCTTCTGCTTTATCGATATGAGTCGCACTAAATAATAGCCATCCTTTCATTTCTATGCATGTATATTCCATGCTTTGATTATAATCAGCCCTCGTTCTCCTCTCTAACCCACCTCTTCCACTCCCTGATTCTTGCGTTGCTCACTGGGACGCCTTCCTTTTTTAAAATACCACCGTTTTGGTTTTTTAAAAGTCATACGTATATATGATATATTTCCATCATGTTCACATCCATACCCCCAACCCCGCCCAGGCCCACCCTCAACTTCCTATCCTATTGTTTCTTTTTACATTTGTTTGCTGTCTGTGGTGTACACCACCCCGAGTCTGTTGAGCTCAGAACTCAACCAGTTCTCTCTTCTAGACAGTTCTCTCTTCCCACCATGTGAGTTCTGGGGTCCCAACTCAAGACCTTGGGTTTGAGAAGCACTTCTACCAGCTGAGCAATCTCATAGCACCCCCTTTTTAATAACCCATTAGATCAAGGCTACTGCTGCCTGTATGCGAGTAAGTGTGGGGCCAGCCACTGGGGAGAGGGCCACCCACCAGACACCGGGATCCTAATGAAATCTGTCTATCCCCGCCCTTAGCAGCTGGCCACTGTCACTAGTTCCTCAGCTAGGGAGAGGGGCTGGCGAATCATGCCAGTGCTGACTGGCTTGATCTTGTGCAGGTCTTGTGTGGGCAGCCAGAGCTCCGGGGAATGTATTGGTCCTTTTATGTTTAGAGAACACCGCTTTCCCCAGGTTCTCTCTGTGACCTCTGGCTCTTCTACTCTTTCCCTCCAATCTTTCAAGATATTTCTGACCCTTGAAGGGGAGGAGGCATGACATACATGTCTCGTTTATGGTTGTGCACCTGTTATCTGTGCTTTAGTGTCCCTTCCTCTCTCTAGATTCTACATGCGAGATACGACATACAGTATTGACCCTACTGCATCTGCCTTCCTTCTATAGACGTGTCACAGTATTTGACAATTTCACGCTCTGTTTTGACTTTTATTTCTTTTCCATAAGAGTCGTCTTTAAGGAATCTGCAGGGCAAACTTCTTGACTTGTGTAACTGTCAGGTTGGATTCCCACGTCTCCTGCTCTACGGTTGGCTGTATTTTTCACTTAACTCTGACAAAGGTGACTGTGGGGGGAGGACAGTGAGACGAGGCTTCAGATTTCTAGACAGCACGTGACTTCCTCTTTGTGCTTTTCCTGGGTCACGCATTCTCAAAGAATCTCAGTATAATTAAGTACACTTCTTCATAAAACTGGGCTGAACATAATTTAATATTTCCCCGAAGGTGCTTCAGAGTCTCGGAGTGCCTCAGGGTCACGGTGAACATCAATTATCTTCTCGAGGTGGGTGTTGTGCAGGAGGATGGAGTGAACGGTGCTCCGTCTGCTAGAGTCCTGAGTGACTAGACGTTCGTTCTATTGTCGCAGGGAGTTCAGCCGGGACTGAGGCTCCACGTTAAGCTGTCACACGGCAGAGACTGGCACGCAGGAAATTTCTTTGGCTTAGCGAGACTGATGATAATTCATGTGTCAGCTGTACCACGTGGCCCTCTTTAGTCTAAGAAACACTTTCCCGTACAACATTTTCTATTATTTCTTTCCTGGGGAGGAAGTGAAGCAGAAAGCTTGGGTCACTTGCCTGAGTCACATGACATAAACGACAGAGGTCATTGAACTCCAAATTGGGTGGGGTTTTGTTAGTTTCGTGTTGTAAAGTTTATTAACACACACCATGTGCTTTGGGCTCCACTTAGGCTCCATCCTCACAGCTGCTCTCTGAGTGGAATGTTTTCAGTTTGTATGGCTTTGTGTGTAGGGATGGGGACACTGAGGCATGCCTTAGTGAGTGACAAAGCTTAGATTTGAGCTCAGGACGTCAGGATTCAAAGCCTTTACTCTTGACGGAAGAGCACCGGGCTGTGAACGCACACACATTAAGCAAACTGAGAAAGATGTGTCTGTAGATAGTTTCCTGTCTACAAAGACCTTTTCGTCTGTGATCATTTTGTCTGACCCGTGCAACTCAGCTGTTTTAATTTGAGATCTTAGATCCATTACTCATCCCGCAAGTCCCAGTTTCCATATCTCTAATACGACAATACAGAGACATAGAGAAGTTAGAGATACAGACAATGGAGACGAGGACATCTAATGTTGTGGTGAACCCCATACAAGTCACTAATAGAGTGTGATGTCACAGCCTTTAGTTTTTAAAGAAGTTGCAATCACTGCTGTTTGTATTGATTTTATACAGTCATAGTGAGTAATGTGACTAGAAAACATTCCAACAATTAGGTGTTCGCATCCACTCAATGGATGTGGGGTCACTGCATAGGTCATTCATTCATGGCATTTGCTCATGGGTCCTCCTTACACGGTGAAAGGGCCTGCTGCTTCAAATTGGGAAAGTCTTATAATTGCATTTTTTTTTAAACATTCTCAATTCTCCCTATATTCACTTGCTAAGATTTTATCTCATTAAGTAGTTACCAGGTTATTGGTGAACTGAGACCAGTCACCCAAACTGTTAACTGTAGAGTAAAATTTAAATTTTTTTTATTTTTCATTTTTATGCGTATGAGTGTTTTAGCTTTGTGTGATTGGTGCCTGAGGGTGCTCGTTCCCCCGGAACTGGAGCTACTGATGTGAGCTGTCATGTGGGTCCTGGGAACTGAACTCAGGTCCTGTATGAGTGCATCCGGAACTCTGAACGGCTCAGCCATTTCTTCAGTGCTCATCCTGTTAAGTCTAAACTATGTTGTTTCTGTTAAAACAGGGGTTTACATTTAAAAGCACAAAGACTAAGGTTGATTTCCATCAGTTCCACACTACCAGGTAAACTGCATACAGTCCGTAGGTGTTATTAGGGCTACTGTAACAAGATTCCATGCACTGGACAGCTGCCAGACAGAAATGGACTGCCCTCTTTCTGAAGGCTGAGGGCCCAGCATGAAGCAGCAGAAGTTGCAGTGTCTGGCGAGGACTCATTCTCCTTTTCATAGACTGGTCTTTCTCACAGGACTTGCTGGTGCTTCTTGTCAGGATTCCAAATTTAATACGTGAGGACTCCACCTTATTACCTGACCAGCCCTGAAAGGTTGCCACCTCCCACGCAGTCAGTCACCTTGTGAGTTCAAAGTTAAAGGCACATGTTAGAGAGACACAGATTTTCAGACCATAGAGTACATAATGGCCTCTGGTATTCTGAATGCATAAAGCTTCCACTTAGTCTGTCTGTCCATCTGTCCATCCATTTGTCTGTCTGTTTGTCTCTGTGTGTGTTGGTCTGACTATGCATGTATGATCACACGTGTGCAGGTGCGTACAGAGACCAGGGTTCAGCCTTGAGAATCGCATTCTCAGGATCCATCAGCTTCCTTTTCTGAGCCTGTGTGTCTCACTAGGACACACAGTGTATCAGTTGGTTTGGCTGACTGGCTAATGAGACCCAGCAACCCACCACCGTCTGCCTCTCCAGTTCCGCAATTACAACCACGCACGCCCACGCGTGCCCTTTCACACGGTGCTGAGACCCACAGGCAGGTCCTGCACAAGCACCACACCCACTGCATCATCTCTTTCCCCTCTGTGAGACCTTTTGTCTTTAACCTCTTTTCTTTACGATATCTTCCCCGTGATCCTTTATCACCCTTAACGATATATTCTGAACTTCATGCCTCGGGCTATAAATCTTTTATAAACTAGAAGCTCTCAGCTTAGCCAATGGCTCCTATGTGGTGGATGCCATTGATAGTAACTGTTTCCTGGGTGCTTGCTTTACAGTCTGCATGGCTTGAAGTTATCACTTGCAATTTGTCCAAATTTTAAATAGGCCTTTTTTTTTTTTTTTCCATTTTTATCTTATAGAAGAGTATACTGTTTATGCATTTCTTTTCGTAATTTGAAAATTACATTTGGGCGTGCAGGCATGTGTAGGGTCAGAGGACAGCTTGGTAGATAGAGTTAATGCTTTCCTACCATGAGGGTCCTGTAGGCACCCTACAGGTTGCCGGGGATCCGTCGAGCCATCCTGACTAGCGGTATAAACATTTCTAAACTACAGACATTTCCTATCCTTCCTCACCTGCAGAGTGTGCTCCGAGTTACTCCAGGGTTTGGGGACTAGGGGAACAAAGAAGTTGAGGTCCCCGGAGGGAAGGGAACCTGCCAGCGTCCTAGGATGGCATTAATGAGAGGAGTGAATGACGGGTTGGGACCTTGTTGTAAGGGAGCATTTCTTGATATCTAGAGTGAAACTCTAAGGGGAAAACCCACACTTGATAGTACGGGATCTGTGGAGGCCACATCGTGTTCCTTCATACATTTCAAAGCACTGTGGGTCAGCCGGAGGTGTGACTCCTGGTAAAACACTTGGCTAGCATGAGGGGCCCTGGGCCCGAGACTGCGTACGATGCAACAAATAAATAAAAATAAGTAGGTAATTGAGTAAATGGGGCAAAGGCCGAGCAGCGATTGCAGACACAGAGGTGTTTGGTGACTCTTCTTATCTATCTTATCAGCTCCTCCCTTTACAGAATTCATCCAGTGTTTCCCAATCCTTTTCTAGAATAATCTAAGGTCAGTGGGTCAGAGAGTGTTTGCACACACACACACACACACACACACACACACACACACACACACACAGAGTTGGGGTATTTGAAGTCCACCAACATGATTTCTGAAGGGGCTCAGAGGAGAACATGTGCCCCATGGTGGACAGGTCTCACTTTGGGGACACTGGCTTCATTGCAGTGGGTGAATAGCTATGACTATGACTATGGGCAGGTCCTTCTCGGTCTCTCTCCCTCCATCCTGTCAGTATTAGTCAAAGAAGTCGAAGTGGAGAGATTATGCCAGGGCGCTGCAGGGCTAAGGGTCTCAGATTAATATGCTCCTGAACACTTGAACGTGGGCCTTTTCTTTTTAATGGATGGAAATATACATTGCCAGGAAGCCTGGAGATGTGTTTCCGATTGTCCTCTCCCTGTGGGCTGGAACTCACTGTCAGCATGCTGGGGCTCTAACACCGCAGCCATTCTCAGCCCTGCGAGAGCTGGATTGCCTGTGACGACTGGGAGACCACTGCGTGAGAGCTGTGAGGGCTGTGAGAGCTTTAGACCTTAAAGTTAGCTCGTTTGGTGTATAAATACCTGGCTCACCTGTAGTGAGTTTCTAAATGGAGGAAGGAAAATATGACCACTTACATAGACTAGAGAAGGTCACGCTGCTGTGGAGTCACGTGTGAAGACCCTCATTTGCCTTCCTGACGAAGTCCTGTTCCAGTTCTTCCAGTTAGAGCATAAACAATACTTAGAAGGTTAAACCAAAAACAAAATGGAAACCCCCTTCTCCATAATGCTCCTTGGGACTCCCGAATAATTTTACTTGGTTTGTCCATGTGTTTGAGCTTCTTTTCCTATGGTGGGTAAGACACTAGAGGAAAAACTAGAAGAAGTTTTGCGTCAAAAACAAAAATTGGAAACAGAAGCAGAAAACGAGGTGTTTGCTCACAAAACCCATCTTGGTTTGAATGAAGTCTCCAGTAGGAGGAAATGCGTTTTCAAGATCTTTCAAGCTTCCTGATTATGATGCTTCTTAGTAATCATATTTGTAATAACTTACATTGCTTTAGATGTTCTAACAATAAACAACTAGCACATGAGGGGATGGATAACCCAACTAGCTTCAAAAAATTATTTCTCAGTATATCAATATACCCATGACTAGAGAGCATTTTATTTGTCTACTAAAAACAAATATTTAAATTAAAAGGCCCACTACCATATGGACTAAGGCCCTACCTAGGACCTACACTTTCTGGCCTTATGACTCTGGAAAATCCAGACATTATAGTTCTTATATGTGGCCTGACTCCTTGGCTTTGACTTAAAGAGTGTTGTCCTGGTCTAGGATCCACCAGACCAAAAATTCCAGCTGGAATGGTAATTATGCATGAGTGCACAGGACCATTACATAAATACTTGTGGTTGTGTGCTGTATTTACAAGAACCTACACACATGCACATGTACATACAACATATATGCACACAACACATACATATAAATCCTCTATAGTGCACACACACATACACACAATACATGAGTATATTCACATAATGTATCTAAATACTCATATACATAGTATATACATATATAATACACAAAATGAAAAATCATGCAGTCTGAGTACACGTACACCATACAAATATAGACATAAACATCGTTAGTGGGCAGATCTAAGCAGCTTTGGTGGTTGCTAAGGAACAACGTGTTAGAACGTTGTTGCTCATTAGGTTAGGTGTACTTCCTAATACTGTAAGCAGGAAGAAAGCAGACTGGGTGCCACCCAGAATTCTCTGTGTGAAAGGAAGAACCCCCTAGTTCGCTGTCACCTTGTATCATTTGCAAAGTTGCGGTGAGCTGTGGCTATGTGACTATATATCTCACCGGTAGGATGCTACTACTTGTGGAAAGCTGTCAAACCAGGCTGAACTTCTGTGGAGAAGGCTGAGTCAGGAGCTGTATGAGCTCCTGGGCTGGAGATCCTTGGCTAGGAACTTTGAACCCTGGAGCTGAGTGTGACTGTCTCTCTCATTTTCCTCCCGTGACCTCAGAGCTGCCAGAACTATTCCTTATTTCCTGGTAGTTAGTATGTGCCAGTCATAGCAGGAAGTCACAGAAACATTGCGTCAGTTCCTCACTGTCTGTCCAGCTAGAGAAGTAGTAAGGAAAGCCCTTGCAAGCATCTCTCAGAGTTCTGAAGGTTCTCCACGGTACCTCACTGGCCATACCTACCAGCTGTTCACCTTTTTACTTGGGTACCCACCACTTACAAGTCCCCAAAGCTTGAAGATGCCCTAACTAGTCAATGCCTATAGGAAGTCCTCAGTTTTGGTAATTCAGGAATTCAGTGATGTGTAAACCTCAGGTGCTCCCTTGAACCGTTTCCAGGGGCTGGCTCCAGGCCTTGTCCTGGGACAGAAGTGTGATGATATTAAAAGTGGCCTTCTGAGAGTGTGATTTTTCGGTAGCTTGCATTCTGTTTAATGAGGCTCTCTGCAGTGTGTGTGTGTGTGTGTGTGTGTGTGTGTGTGTGTGTGTGTGTGTGTGTGTGTGTCTTGGTTGCCAGGACAACAGTAATCATTTCACAGAGCTTTGAGGAACTTCTGTAAGGAATAGTTAGGTATGCTAAAAGATCACAGAGGCCATTGAAGGTTTGCATGCAAACACATAGATTAACTCGTATGTATCTCGTCTTCATTCGTTATGGAGCCCGTGTGTGTATGTATGAGTGTGTTTGTGTCTCTCTGTGTATATGTGTGTGTATGCTTTTTTTTCCTCTTTTATTTCAGGTTGCTTGTAGAAAAAATTGATGACTCACAGGGCCGCTGTCCTTTGCTTTCTCTTCCCATGCTGTTTCTGAGTTCATTGTTTATAACCACCTTGAATTTAGTGCCGCTACATAAATCTTTACGAGGTTCCTTTTCTAAATATATGTTGCTTTGCTTCGTGCTAATGAATGTCAGGCTTGTCCTGGAAGCAGTGCTAGCAATGCCATAGAACTTTCAAGTACTTTCCCCCTGAGTCTTAATATATTCTAAATTTCAGCGGTAAGTTATACAGGTGCCTGTACATGGGTGCTGGAAGATGTGTGGGCGTTCAGGAGACCATCCAGATCATCTCGTCGCCACCGTGTCACTCGGCGTAGAGCCTTGTGAAGATTCTCTCATTATGAAAATAGGGACTGAGGAGGTGTGAAAATTCTCTCATTATGAAAATAGAGGTTGAGGAGGTGGGGGGCAGATAGTTGAATGGATACAGTGTGCTGGCTTGGTAAGCCTGAGGAGCAGTGTTCTGACACCCAGACCTAGGTATATACTTGGTGTGTGAGCAGCCTGCTGGTGATTCCAAAGTTTGGAAAGCCGGGGTTGAGGTGGGGTGTCCCTGGAGCAAGCCGGCTAGGTAGACCAGAAGTACGGGAGGTCGGACTTCCACAGCGAAGACCCTAGCTGGAAGAGTAAGATGGAGAACCTTCTAGCAATTCCATGGATGTCAACACCTGCACATACACGCTTGACCTGTACACCTTAGAGTAAAAAAAAAAATCTGAAAATAAAGTTTAATTTTGGAGGACTGAGGAAAAGGTTGCACCACAGCGAGCTGAGATGGTCTATTCCCTGAACGCTTCTCGTGTAGCAGAACAGCTTCAGGTCCTCCTTGTAAGTCTATGCCAATAGCTGGTGCTTCTCTTTTCCGGAGTTGACTCCATCATGGATCCTCCCAGCAAGCCAGGTAGCACACCCTGATTGTTCACGTTGAGCCTGCGTCCCTCCCAAGTTTCGGAGTATCGTAGCAGCTAGATGGAACCGCAGCACCGTGGACATTTTGGGAGACTGCATTATTTATCGAGACACTGTATGACGTTAAATACTTTTGTAAATAGAAAGTTCATGAGACTAAGAAACCTTACCCAGGCCACACAAGAGGTTCTCAGTAACTATTTCTTGTTTATTTGAGCGGCTTTATTTATATCTTTGAAAAAAAAACACTCTGTTTTTAAAAATATCTGTAGTGATTGTCTTTAACTATTTGTAGGACATTTAAAAAAATCTCCCAAACAATACAACCTTTCCTTCCTGCTTGGTGGAAAAATTGGCTCCTTAACCAAGCGTATTATTTAAACTCTTCTGTCTCTAGCTAAGAGTCTAATATTTAGTGACTCTTATGTCAGGAAACCCCACATGGTATGTTCTAGGTAATCCCTTGTGTTACTGTCTTCTCTCAAGATAACCCTGGTCATGTTTCTGTCACACGCCTTTGAGGTAGACCCCTCTGAGGTGAATAATTGCACAACCAGAACCATGGATAATTTAGACTGTTGATGGATGCCTTTCTTATTGGTCGGAATAGGGAAGCCACTGTAGGGTGGCCCAGTAACTTGTGGTGCATTGCTAGATTTGACATGGTCTCTGCTGGGCTCAGAGAAAGCTCAGATGGAAAAGTTCCTTCCACGCAAGCGTGAGAAACCGAGTTTGATCTCCAGAACTGATACAGAAGAGCCAGGTGTGGTAGTGCACACTTCAAGTTGCAGCACCTGGAGAGGCAGAGAAAGAAGGAGCTCCAAGGCCAGCTATGTGGCGAGCTCCAAGTTCAGTGACAAACCCTGTCTGACCAAGGCAAGGGGGCTGGCTTTTGAGGAGAGCCATCCAAGTTTGGCCTCTGGCGTCCACATGCAAATCTATGAGAACCCACAGAGACACCAACAGAAAGCGGCTGCTTTTCTTAGACTCGCAAGTTTTAGTGTGGTTGTATATTTTCTGGGACAAGGTATTTCTGGAGGTGAGTTACTTCATACCACCATTCCCTGCAAGATTAGGTATAGAGGAACAGAATCAGTGCCATTTGAGTAATTATTTTGAACTTGAACGTCTTGTGTAAATTTAAATGCATGTGTGGAGGATTGTTTTTTTTTTGTTCTTTTTTTTTTTTCCGGGCTGGGACCCAACCCAGGGCCTTTAGTTCCCTAAAGCACTCTACCACTGAGCTAAATTCCCAACCCCGGAGGATTGTTTTAAACATGGAAAGTTCAGGAAAAGGGAGATAGATAGCTCAGTGGTTAAGAGGAATTGTTGCTCTTGCAGAAGGCAAGGATTTGATTCCCAGCACTCAAGGAATGGCTCCCAGCTGCCTATGACTCTAATTCTAGGGGATCCAATACCTTCTTCTGATCTCTGTGGGTGCACCCATGTGATACACATACACACATGCTGGTAAATAAAACATTCGTACACATAAAGGAAATTACTCGGGAAAGGGCCAGAGAAGTGGAGGGGGCAGAGTGAGATGGTTCTATTTCAATTAAAAACATGTTAAAAGTAAGTCGAATAAAACAAAAAATATTCGAAACAAGAACGAAGGCTAACACAAAATCCTCCCTCAAGTAAGGAAGGACCATCAGTACTGATTTTAAAGTCCCTCCAATGTCAACATTGTAACCATGGTTATGGGACCCAGAGGGCCTCCATGTATGTCTTAATTCTGCCAATCATAGCTTATATTTCACATGTAATGACTGAGTTGCTATTTTTGTCCTTGAGTTCTAGGAAATTTTACGACTTTTAAGACATTAAATTACCATTCGAACAATTTCCTCTTTCAAAAAGTAACTCAAAGAGACTTTAAAACACCCTGATTATTTTAATAAAATAAATTTATACGTCAGGATATTTTGGATGGCCTTGCACAAAAAGAATCGGTAAGGGAGACAGAGTATTGGCGGAGGTGGGAGGAAGACTCTTGAGAAAGGTGGGGAGTGAGACCAGTCACAATATCCTAAACACAACCGTCCAATTTATTTATGTATTTTATTAATTTATTAATCTTTTAAGTATATGAAACTACACACATCACTTACATTTTATTTTGTTTTAACTCTTTTGGTCATGGGAAATGTTCTCCCTGGTGTAGCCAGGGGCAGTGGCACATGTCTTTAACATTAGTTCTCAGGAGGCGAAGGCCAGGAGAGCTCTGAGAGTTACAGACCAGCGTGATCTATACAGTAAATTCCCATACTCAAATCCCAGGCCCGCCCAGGCAGGGTAGTGAGACTCTATCTAAAGATGAAGCAAACAAGAAGTTTACAAGAAGGATAGTAAGCGAATGTATGGTAAAAACAATATTAATTCTTCCTGCTTTAAAAGTCATTTGTTGAGGAATGATATGACCGCCGCCTTGTGAATCGTACTTGTCCTTGATCTGATGCTTCCCTGCTTACAGTATAAAGACTGAAGATGGGCCCGTTTTTGCTCAGGTTCTGGACCTTGGTGCCGACCTCTTTCCTATGACCTGTAAACATTAAATAAACATTAAATACAAGCTCCATAAATTCAGTTTAGCAAAGCTGTCTCCTCGATAGGTCAGGAGAGAAAAATAGTAAATGGTATCATCTGCTCAGGGAACATTACTGGGTTTTTATGTAAGAAAGATGTTCAGAGTGTTGCTCTTGTGTGTGTGTGTGTGTGTGTGTGTGTGTGTGTGTGTGTGTGTGTGTGTGTGGTGTGGGCGCAGTGGCAATATTGTGCGTTTCTTTCAAAATGCACAAGATGCCTCATGGTCTGTGGGTGGGGGAACCACCTAGGGTGCCCTTACAAGTTACTCATTCCCTCCCTCCTCCCCAGCAAAGGAAAACCCAGCATGCTGAGGGGTGTGTGGGGGGGAGCTGGGAAGATCAGTGAGTTTTTAGCAGAAACCTTGACGTGAGATCCTCAATGTCATGCGGGCACATTACTTTATATCGGTATGCATGGTGAAGCGGCATGTAAGTGGCAGTCGTGGTCAAAATGGAGGAATAGTTCCACCTCCCACCCCTACCCCAAAAATTACAGTGTACCCACAAGTTTGCCTGGTTTAAGAGGGATTGCAAATTACAGTCTTTCCCCCACAAAACCTAGCAGTCTTGGGGGCAGAAGAGTTGACCTCTGTGTGTGTGTGTGTGTGTGGCTGTGTGAGTGTGTGCGCATGTGTGTGCACATGTGTAATTTGCAAACATTGCAGACATGTGTAATTCATTGACCATTTCTTTTCTTTTCCCAAAACAAATGTTATTCATTAATGTTTCTGGTTTATTTTCTCCTTCATCTCTGTCGCTCTTAGAATGTCAGAGGAATAGATGTGATTAAAAGATTCTGTACAAATATACCCACTCCCGATTTAGGGAAAGTGATACTTCCTCTGAGATGTGCAGGTCATATAATAAATTCATAAAGATTGAATTTCCGACTCATTAAGAAACCATTCTCTCTGTTGTCAGAGATTAAATTATGCTCCCCCCACCACCGCCCCCAAAATTCTCAGTAGCAAACAGGTGGAGAAGGCTACTGGGTTGCCCCAGGGCTGTGCTAAATCACAGGACTATAATCAGGTGGCTTTGGGCAGAAGGGCTAAGGTCTCTCAGCATCAAGAAAAGAAAGCAGGCTTTTACTAGCAAGATCTCGTCAGAAACCCCTAGAATGCTCAGTATCTTCCAACAGGTCTCCCTCAAATCAACTTAGGGCTTGAGCAGGGTGGGAGTTGGCACGCAGAACTGGAAATCAGTATAAACCGAGCCTCTCTGAACTCCAGATCCTCAAGTGTGAAATACTGCACAATCTGGAACTTTATGAGCACCAACATGACACAAGTGGAAAATTCCACCGATTAATGACACGGGGTTTAGAGCATGGGTGTCCACGAGAGGTTTTATTATGTGACCTTCAGGTTGTCTGTGTGGCACGTGCATGCAAACCAAATGAATTTCGTCATTAGACTTGTCTCCAACCTACCTCATCATACATGTGCAAAGTAACTAGAAACTGAAAAAAAGAATCCGAAACACTCCTGGCCCCAAGCCTTTGGGATAAAGGATGCTCAGTGTTTATCGTAATAGGAAGCTCTTAGGCATGCTTGTTCCTGAGACATCCTGAAAGTCATTTCTGTACCTTAAGTTTCTTACAGAAAGTCCTCTTTGGTCAGCAGGAAGTGATACTACGGTAAGGGGAAAGCTCTTACATAAGGAAATCAGTATGGAAAACTTTAAAACAGGGAGCTCAGTGGGGTGACCCTCCCCATAGGCCGCTGCTTGTCCCCAGTCAGATAAATCTGGATTGTAAAAGGAATGAACCTGAAACTTGCAAAATCAATATTCTTTTTCTCCTCCCTCCCTCCCCATCCCTTCTTTCCTTCCTTCCTTCTCCCTCCCTTCTCTCCCCCTCCTCCTCCTCCTTCCCTCCCTCCCTCCTCCTCCTTCCTCCCTCCCTCCCTCTCTGGGAGGAGGACCATTTGTCATAGTCCTCACTCCTTCAAGCTGTGATCTGTGGCTGGACCAACTGGCTCTGTGGCTTGCCTCTGAATACCAACCAAATGAGGAAAAGAAGTGACTTACTTTTTTTTTGCCACCAGTCAAAGGAGAGGCCTGAAGCCTGACCCTTGCCTTTGGCAGCAACCCTGACAGCTCCCTGGCATCCTGAAGCTCGGCCCTTACAGCTCAGGCCCAGGTCACATCTCAGTGGAAGGAGTGGAGAACAGAGCAGAGGATGAAGGGGGAGTGACGGGAACCCTGAGCTGGTAACACCCGCGGTGGCAGCGGAGCCCGCTGCCTAGCAGAGAACACGGGTGAGCCTTTGGGCACTAATTGCTGAGCGTGTTTGTACTAGAATGGGGTTCAGAGATTCAGACAGAGCACTGCCTGTGTTCAGACCTCAGGTGGGAAAGGTCGATTTCTCTCAGGCCTGCATCCAGGTATCTGTGTGTCAGGAAACACTCTTAGGTGGTTCCCCAAGCCCCTTCACTGCAGTCTCCTAAATATGGAGGACAGAAGGCCCCTGGGACTTCAGCCCTTTCAAGGGGAGTCCGACAGTTTTCTTCTGAGCATCTCTGCCTTGTGAACATGAAGAAGGGCTTTGGGCCAAAAGTTCCTGCGGGGAAGTTAACAGAGGTGGAAAGTTGAAATAACCCGAAAGGCACCCAAGCAGAGAAGCTGCTCTCTTCCTCCTTGCAGTCACAGTTAGCTTTGGAAGGCAGTCAATAGAGAAAGGCTCAAGGCTGGCTGCTGTGTGGGGTATTTCTGTGTGCTGGCTGGTGGGAGAGAAGGATCTTTTTCACTCCCCCACCCATCCATCTTTCTCCATTGCCTTCCCTTTCCCCATTCCTTTCCTCCTCTCCTGTCCCTATACCCAGACCTACTCCAAGGTGAAGAAACGCTTATCATCTCTGTGGCTGGCCCAGAGGCAACCAGATCCATGTGCTTAGCCTACAGTCAAAACAATGCTCTTCAGCAAGTAACAACTCCTCCTCATCCTCCTCATCCTCATCCTCCTCATCCTCATCCTCTTCTTCCCTCTCCTCATCCTCTTACTCCTCTTCCTCTTCCCTCTCCTCATCCTCTTACTCCTCCTCCTCTTCCCTCTCCCTCATCCTCTTACTCCTCCTCCCTTCCCTCTCCTCATCATCCTCCCTTCCCTCTTCCTCCTCCCCCTCTCTTACCTCCTCCTCCCTCTTCCTCCCCTCATCCCTCTTACTCCTCCTCCCTCCTCTTCCCCTCCCTCATCCCTCCCTCCATCCCTCCTCATCCCTCCCTCTCCTCCTCCTTTCCCTCCCCTCATCCTTCTCTCCCTCCTCCCCTCCCCTCCTCCCCCTCATCCTCTTACTCCTCCTCCCTTCCCTCTCCTCATCCCCTCTTACTCCTCCTTCTTCCCTCTCCTCATCCTCCTCTCCCTTCCCCTCTCCTCATCCTCTTACTCCCTTCCTTCTTCCTCTCCTCATCCTCTTTACTCCTCCTCCCTTCCCTCCCTCATCCTCTTAAAGTCCTCCTCCCTCCTCTTCCCTCTCCCTCATCCTCTTAAGATCTCCTCATCCTTTTACTCCTCCTCTCTTCTTCCCTCTCCTCATCCTCTTATCCTCTTATTCCTCCTCCTCTTCCCTCT
Organism: Rattus rattus; assembly: GCF_011064425.1. Taxonomy (NCBI): domain Eukaryota; kingdom Metazoa; phylum Chordata; class Mammalia; order Rodentia; family Muridae; genus Rattus; species Rattus rattus. The sequence continues at coordinate 64,858,606 of NC_046167.1, read as the reverse complement.
CCTCATCCTCTTACTCCTCCTCCTCCTTCCCTCTCCTCATCCTCTTACTCCTCCTCCTCCTCTTCCCTCCTCCTCCTCCTCTTCCTCCTCCTCCTCCTCTTCCCTCTCCTCATCCTCTTACTCCTCCTCCCCCTTCACCTCCTCTTCCTCCCTCCATCTCCTTCTCTTTTTTCTCCTCCTCCTCCTCTTTTTCCTCCTCCTCTTCTTTCTCCTTCTCCTCTTCCTTCTTCTCTGCTTCCTCTTATTCTTCTAAGAAAGCAAAAGATGTTTTCTCTCCATGTTTTCAAGCTCATTGGCCTGTTTCCTTTGTTCAAGCTCTCTGTGCCAATGCTGCTGGGAGCCGAGTTTCTGAGGCTCTCTCTTCTGACCCAGGTTGGCAACCTCCTAAACATAAATGTCACTTCAAGTTCATCTAAAACATAGAACTCAAAAATAAATAATATAAAGTATGTACGTGCAAGTAGGAAATGAGGATCAACAGACCAGGACGTACCATCCATGCCATGAAAAACACTTTAAAATGCTTCCCAACAGGCTCTCCCCAGGTTAACACCTTACAGTGCACAAGGAGACTTTGATGTATTCCTGGTCGGTCATTGTTTCCCATTTCCCCTCTGGCGCTTTTGACTAACTGAATCCTTGCAAATTTTCTTAAACAAAACTACCTGTGCCTCATAGGCAGTGTATGAGTTAGCTTAAAATTCTGATGAAAAAAATGAAAATAAAGCTCTTAAGTTCTTTTAAAAATTTTTATTAAAAAAGTCTGTGTGTGTATGTGTGTGTATGTGTGTGTACATGTGTGTATGTGTATGTATGTGTGTGTGCATGTGCATATGTGTATGTATGTGCATGTGTGTATGTATGTGCATGTGTGTGTATGTGTGTGTGCATGTGTGTATGTGTGTGTGCATGTGTGTGTATGTGTGTGTGCATTTGTGTGTATGTGCCTGTGTGTGTATGTGTGCATGTGTGTGTGCATGTATCAGCACATATGACTGTCCCTGTATGCTTGTGTGTATGTGCACTCATGTGTGTGCATGTATGTGTGTGTGGTGCATGTGTGTGTGTGCATGTGTGTGTGTGTATGTGTGTGTGTGTATGTGTGTGTGTGCATGTGTGTGTGTATGTGTGTGCATGTGTGTGTGTGTATGTGTGTATGTGTGTTCATGTGTATGTGCATGTATTTGTGCATGTGTGTATGTGTGTGCATGTGTGTATGTGTGTACATGTGTATGTGCATGTGTGTGTATGTGTGTGTGTATGTGTGTGTGTGTGTGTATGTATATGTATATGTGTGCATGTGTGTATATGTGTGTGTATGTGTGTGTGTGTATGTGTGTGTGTGTGTGTGTAAAGTGTGTGCACATGTCATAGCTTGCTCCTCTGGAGATGAGGGAACAGCATTGTGGAGTTGGTTCTTTACTTCGCTCTTTATGTGGATTCCAGGGATTGACCCTAGGTGGTCAGGCTTGAGTGGCAAATGCTTTTACCCAGCAAGCTGTCTGAATGGCTTCCATTTATCTCCCCCTCTATTAACATTCTTTATTCCCTTGAATGGGAAACCTTCAACTATATAATACATTATTTTTCTGATCTTGGAGCTGAAAAATGAGAGTCATGCAAAGGAAAGGGGGGGGTGTTCATGTCAGACCCAACATGAGCTGTGTTTAGATGCAGATGTTAGCAGGTGTAAGGGATGCTTAGAAGGGTTGGGATTTACTCTGCTGCTGTTACTCGGGTTTCTGCCTTCTCCCAAGGCTCCTGCAGATGTTTCAGTGCAGGGAAAGGTGATGTGAACAGCTGGTCAATGATAGTCACTGGTTGTATAGGGGACCTTTCATTTTTCAGGTCTCTGCTCTGTTCAGATCACAATTCATATTTTGTTTTTGTCTATGTAGCCCTGGCTGGCCTGGATTTGATCATGGAACTTCCCCCGAAACTTCTGCATCCATCTACCATAGACAAACATTTCATTTGTTGCCGATAACAATCTCCCTGCATGTTTTGCCAGCAGTGGACTCTCCCTCTCAATGCTCTTTGTATGTTCTTGGAAAGTTATATAATGACAGTTCCTTTAGATGACCAAGCAGTCTTTTCAGAGATTAATGTCCTAATAGGACTTCAAAATATACAAACAATTCAAATGCAAGCAATTGATCCACAGAGCTCCTTCTATCTTGACAAGGTTGAGCCAAGGGGAAGGAGAGGGAGATGTTCAGGAGCAGCAGCTGTGATATATGAAAACAAATGTGTTCCCCATGCCCCATGTGTACTGATAGGCCTGTCTTCCTATACATGGAGCAGGCATGCCCAATGGCTGCCCTACTTAGCTCATACTTGGCTTCCTTAATGCGTATGTTATATATATTAGGATACTTCCCTCCCTTTTCCGTGTGAATGCTGACTGGAACAGCTTTGGAGAGATCTTCATCTTCCCACACTGCACTGCTGTGCCATAGCTCTGGCCCTGTGTCCTGGATTCTTGGGATGGAATTCTAATAGAGATGGGCAGTAGGGCCGACTGGCTTACTTTGGGGCATTGCTGGTGGACAGACATTCCTATGATCTCATCCATGGCAGCACTTTTCCTTCCAAACGGTCGGGCTGAGAAGCAAAGAGGAACGCCGTGACTAGAGGGAGGGAGCATCCAGAAAAGGATCCAGGAGTCTCACCACTCGCCCTGCTCCCTGGATCAGTGCCCAGACAGGAGATGAAATAACACGTGCTCCTTTTATGGAATTTGTTAGAAAGCCCCTAAGCCCTGCATCCCTTCCATTCAACCTTTTTTCTCTTCCACAGTTTCCCATCCTTTGTCTAGATCCCTACCTCTTAATCCATTTTCTAGTGGCTACAACCTCTGGTTCGTGATTCCAAACTTTGCTCAAAAAACAATGATATGCGGTGGAACATGGCACCTTCCGGGTTCATGAAATGCACCACTCAGTTGTAAAAGAAAAAAAACCAAAACCCTCAAAACACATTTCCTGTCCCACATTCGTGCGACTCTTGGGCTTTCTGAATGGTTGTAAATCACCGTGACTAACACTTATCCCTCTCATTTGTTTGACTGGTTTTAAGCCATTGGAACACTGGACAGTCACCAGCTCCCAGTCCTTCTTGATGCCTGGTCTCCACTGTCAGGCCTGACATCTCATTCCCCAAGCCCAAGTCTGGGTAGCCCCAGGCCCTTCTTCCTTGGAAGGAGCTGGGGAGTGAAGAGCTCAGAAGCCATCTTCCAAGAACCCTGCCAGTTTTGGCAGGAGAGGCTGAGAAACAAAATGGATGGGGATTCCTTTTGGAGCCTAGAACACCATGGAGGAAGGAAGTGGGGAGAGAGGAAGAAGAGTAGGAGAAATTCTTGGGAAGGGAGTTTGCTCGGGCCAGCATTCCTAGAAGCTGAGGATGTTGAAGTAGTTGTCAGGTCAAACAAGCTTTGTGCTGCTAGCTGTGAATCCATGACGGTAGCAGTCCCCCTGGGTCTAAAAGACGCTGCCACTCTGGTCCTTCCCCAACTTCTGGCTTTTACCCTCGCTGTGCCCCATCTTCCAAAATGGTCCCTGAGCCTTACGGGTGTGATGTGAATGTAGGGGTACAGCTCATTTACGGCAGGACACTCCATAATCACCTATTTTCTGCAATTTGACCAGCTGTGTTTCTTAATGATCTATCATCTACCGTACAAAGAAACTTAGCTGTTGAGGTCAGAGGGCTGCGCTGATTTGTGGGTACAGAGAGATGAATTTAGAAGGCAGTTTGATACTATGTCCATTTAATAATAGAAGTGAGCTGACCCTCAGGTCCCTGTGAACTTCCTGGCCAGATTTTCCGTACCAGGCACAATTTTCCTCCCAGAGCGTGGGCCTTAAATCTAATCAGATAATAGCCATGACATTTTTGCCCTATTGGACCCACTGGCATACGGTGCTACACCAGTCATTAAAGGTCACAGGATTCACATCTAGGTGAAAGTACTGAGCAGTCCTCCCTAGCTGCTTTCTCAGCATCTTCTGATGCTATGATAGTTATAGCTATTAGGGAGAAAGCTTTCTGGTTGGTAACAATTGATTTCTTGAAGCCTTGGGACCATTGTATGTGGTGTTTTGAGCAATAGGTTCTTGCCATCAAGTTCTGGTCTCAACCGAGGACAATGGTGATAAGCCTGTACTGTTTGGAGGGGCAGGATCTCAGGGACATCTTTGGCTAACACTTTGAGGAGAGGTATCCCACACTCTGTCTTTTGGTTTGGCAACCCATATCTTCTTAAAGAGGCATAATCCCTCTTGCAGGATAACTCCAATAGAACTAACACAATCAATCAATTTCTCTCTCTCTCTCTCTCTCTCTCTCTCTCTCTCTCTCTCTCTCTCTCTCTGTCTCTCCGTGTCTCTCTGTGTCTCTGTCTCAGACTCTGTTTCTCTCTCTCTCTCTCTCTCTCTGTGTGTGTGTGTGTGTGTGTGTGTGTGTGTGTATGTGTGTAGAGTTTATAAAATAGTTTCCATATGGGTTTTCACATATCCATAGCATTATTCCTTTCCTAAGCTCCTCCTCTGTTCTGCCTATTCTGCCCACCTATCCTTACTTGGCCCTCCCACATCCCATCCCCACCCCCAGCCCCTTTAAATCACCTGTTTTCTACTCTCCCCTGATGATTGTCTAAACTATAACAATCTAAACTTACTCTTCACTGAAGTTTGCTTTTTTATAAAAAGCTTTGATGGCTAGGGGTAGCTTTGATAGCTCAGGAGTCAGAGTGGTTGACTGGTTTGATCCCCAGTGTTAAAGCAAATTAATTAAATAAATGAAAACCAGCCTAATGCTAGCTAGAGAATGAGTAGAGCTCACTGGTTCAGGGCACTTTACCGGCCTTTACTTATTCTCCGGGTTGAAAGCAGGGGCCCCGGAACATCACTGTAACAGGGAGAGGACTTGAGCATCTGGCACCTTTACAGGTCAGTGCCCTCTCAACCCTCTGCATAGGCTAGTAGTCCTCAGACCTTATTATGTGAAAGCTGTTGTGTTCATACAGACGCATGTTTGCAATATTTATGGGGAACTTGGACGAACTTTTTAGACCCCTAACTGCCTTTCTTTTCCCTCCCCCTTTCCCCTTCCCCTCCCCCTCTTCCTTTCTTCTCCCCCCCTCTTTTCTTCTTTCCTTCATTCTCCTTTTCTCTTCTTTCTCCCTTCCTCCCTCATTTTCTCCCTCTCTCTTTCCCTCTCCTTCTCCCTCCCCCTTCCTCTCCTTGTTCTCTTCCCTGTTTCCTTACTCTCTCCGTACATTCTTTCCTAACTGTCTATCTTGTCTTCTGCCCTGTCCTTCCATCCATCCATCTTCCTTTCCTTTCTGGTTTCTCCCTTTTCCTTTTGGTAGATTAGCTCTGAATTTTTAATTAGCGTATGAAGTGATGAGTTTCCTAGAGGCATGTTCATATGTACTTTTTGGCCCCACCCCACCTTAGCTCCCCCATTTCCTTTCCCCTCCCGCTCGCACCTTCTGCCCCCAGTATTCTCCTTTTTCATTTTCATGTCATATCTATTTGGTTAACCCACGCCCCTTCCTGAAAGCATCATCTTCTCTCTCATGGGCCTCTTTCAAGTTCCATGACCTCCGACCATGCTTGTGCCTACATAATGTACAGGTACATTGTGCCTACATAATGTACAGAAGCTGAGGAGCATCTACTGGAGAGACTATGTGGCCTTCGTCTTTTTAAGCCTGGGTGATCTCGTTTAATATATTTCCTACTTCCATACATTTTTCTATAAGTTTTCTTTAATGGCTGAATAAAATTTCATTGTGTGTGTGAACTCTTTTCTTACCCACTCATTTGCTGACGGACAGCTAGGCTGAATTTATTTCCTTATTCTGAATAGAGCATCAGCAAACATGAACAGTAAGTGTCTCTGTGAAAAGATGTACAGCCCTCTGGGCATAGGCTCGGGGGTGGTGTAGCCTGGTCACATGGTAGGTTCTAGGTGTAGCTTTTGGAGAAACGTCCACACTGATTTCCATAATGCGTTTGTTTGCACTCTCACCGCCATTTGCCAGCGTTTTCAATATTTTTATTTTGTGGCAGGTCTCACTTTCTAACCCTAGTGAGCCTAGAACTGGATAAACAGAACAGGCTAGCGTTGAGTTTGTGGCCTTCCTTCTTCGGCCTCTCACGCACTGAGACTACAGGCATGACACCATCTGGCTTCTTGTGGTGTGTGTGTGTGTGTGTGTGTGTGTGTGTGTGTGTGTGTGTTCTTGTAAAATAATGGGGCCTGCTTACATTCAATAAGAAAGTTGCTAGTATGCTGACTATACATTTCTCTTTATAAAAACAATTAATCAGAGTAGCCTTCGATCTGCCTGAACTTCTTTGTTTAGGCTCCTGTTCGTTTTGTATCGTTGTTTTTTTCACTTTGAGCTGGGAAAGAGCCCCCGCCAAAAGACAGCCAGGTTCTCTCTGAGCACAGCCCATGCAGCCATCTGCAAGGAAGACAGAAGCATGTTTGTCTCAAAAGGCAGTCTAAGATAGAACCACAATAGCAACGGTCCTAGCAGAACACTTGGCATTGGTTGGAAGTGTTTGAAACACGATTTCTCGGTTGCTTACAACTTCTTCGAGTTGTGTGTGTGTTTGTTTGTACGTGCGTGAGCATTCAATGTGCCTGTTGGTGTGTGAGTGTGGGCATGTGTGGAGCTTCCTGAAGCCAGCCTACAGTGTGAGTCCTCACCTCCCACATTGTTTGAGACTGGGTCTTTCTTGTTTGCTACTGTGTGTACCAGGCTAGCTAGCCAGCCAACAAGCGTCTGAGAATTCTCCATCCTCTGCCGCCCATCTCAGTGTGGGAGTACAGGGACTGCAAATGCAGACCACTGTGGTCCTGCAGGGACTGCAGATGCACACTGCTGCATGTGACTCATGTTCTGAGGCACGACCTCAGGCCTTCTTACCTCTGCCGACATCGCCTTATCCATCCACCGAGCTATCTAATGAGATCTAAGAGTTTCACATTGATAGAGATGTATGCATTATCCCTGGATCGAAGACATTAAACTCCATCCCCAAGAACTGGAAAAGGAATGGGACCAAGAACTGTGACTGTGGTTGCCTCTATGGCACTGTGCCCTGGGTATCTCTCTTCTAAGTTATGCTACATTTTTACTTCACAGCTTCTATGCCTTTACTGAAGCCGACTGGCAAATTTAGTGATTCCATTCAGTAAAGGAAACATCGTCTTCTCTACTGTTAAAGTTAAGGGGCAAGAGTAAAATGCACCCGAGATGATGGTTAGAATTTAGGGCAGAAGAGTATAGCTAGAGGAACAGATCGTCTTGGGTACCTAGCCACTGACAAAAGGGGAAAGAAAATAAGTCTCATTCTAGTGTCCCAGATGCTTTTTAAATAACCAGTACATTAAAAAAAATGTGTAGCACATCTAAAGTGCAGGGTGTACACAGAAAGCAGGTGTGAAGATGAACTAAACCGGACCTGATTGAGAGCAGTAAGAAGTGGTGGAGGACTCTCTCGGAACCTCATCAGCTGTATCCTGCCCACTTTACCAATCATCTCCTGAGAAGCGAACACCAGCAAGAACTCGGTTGCTTCAAAAGAGCTAACGGCTTGAAAGGATGACTACTCCAGCTAACATTACACGAAGGGCAGTCTCCACCGGACTGCTTCAGAAACGACACATGTTCCCGTGAGCGAGGCGAGATCCAAGCCACACGGGCAGGGTGAACGTGATCTGGCACCCCCATTTCTCAGTGCAGAGATGATGAGAAAAGCAACATAGGACCCAAGGATGAACACAGAAAAGAAAACAGGCCAAGGACTGCAAAAACACAGCATCAATACTGCCAAGCTAACACGGCAACCAGCGAGAAGGCCTAGATGATGCTCAAGAGAGCATCATCAAACCCGATGACCTGAGTTCAGTCCCTGGGACTCCGGTGGTGGAAGGAGAGAGCCTGATGGCCACGCACTCACTTGGAGGCATGCACAGCCCCCTGGCACACAAAGTAACTGACTAATGAACAGATGTGGCAGGATAGGGTAGTCTCTCTTTTTATTTTTATTTTTTAAATAGCACAAACTTGATATACCTCTCCCTCTTATCTAGGTAGCGTTTGAACATTGTATTCATTCTGGAGGGGGTGGGGTGAAAACAGAAAGCCCCCCCCAACCCCTGCACAGAGAAGTGAAGCCTGCTTTCCATCAGAGACCTCTCTGCCTCCAAGCTAAATTCCTATCCCTTCCTTCCTCAGTGCCAGTCCACACTGTCCTTGATTCATGAGGCTTGGTTTGTTTATTGGTGTGTCCCTGACTACGTTTAGAAAGTACTGTCAAGGACAACAGCCTCCTGTTCCTTTTAACATTTCCCATGGTGCTTTGCATACTGTGGCCATAGTCGTCATTCATTAGTACAATGTATAAGACATGTTATTAAAATACCATAAATATTGCCATGAATGCCATATTTGGTAGTCCACAGCATCATATCTAACTTGAAATTTTCATTTAAAATTATGTGGGGACTAAAAGTGTGGTTTACTTGGTGAAGTCCTTACCTACCATGTACAAAGCCATGGGCTTGGTTCCCAGCACCACACAAAACAGGCCTCCCCCGTAATCTTACCACTTGAGCGGTAGAGCCAGGAGGACCAGGAGAATAGGAGTTCCAGCTTATCCTCCAGAAAGTTACTGAGTTTGAGATCAGCCTGTTGAAATGGGACCCTGTCTCAAAAACAAGTTAAAAAAAATGCTAGACAGTCAAAATAAAAGTTTAAAATAGGATAAATCTACAGACATATAAATAAATACAAAATATTGCAGAGTATATTGAACATGGGAGACTATGAGCACAATGCTATTCCACATCTTGTGATGGGGTGAGATCGAATCAGTTATTGATGCTTGTGTAGAACTTCCCTTGTCAGCCAAACATTTTTTGAGTAGAGACCAGTTTTGAAGAGAGAGAGCTGTCGGGGGGATGTTTTCAACCTGGAACAACCCTGGTGAAATTCTTCAGTCACCACAAATGACCAGGAACAATTTGTGAATAAGGACTCAGATTCAGAACGTTTACATTCTTCTAGAAAAGGTATCCACTTCACCATGTGTACAAGCTTACTCTTCCATAGCACCATGGTGGTTTTATTTATATGTTATCCCCTCGACAGAAAGTGCAGGGTTGTATTTTATTCATATTCGTCCTCTGGGCCTGTGTGGGCAGTCAGCCAATAATGAAAGAAAATCGAACATGCTTCAGTGTCTCTAGCCCCTAAGAAGGTATATGTTTCATGCAGACACTATCGAGAGTTGGGTTTCAATTGCCGGTGTGCTACTCCGCACGCTATCCTTATGCCAGAATGTATGTATGAGCCACATCCCAATTCAAAAGCTATAGGATATTCAGTCCACCGTACAGGGGACGTAACTCTTGCAGTCCGTATTGCTATGTACGGGCATTACTCTTTTCAACCAGTCACCTACATGGGACAAGTAGAGGCTGGTTGAGCATCAGTTAGAAACCTTAGCGTGCGTGTGCCTTCACGAAGGCCTGTGCTCAGCCATGCTTGTGTCCATAGTGCCTAACGCATCGCTCTGCACAGGCCGCCTGGTTGGAGTTGGGTCTGGTGATGTGACCATACCATAGGGCGTCACTTGAGAATAGGAGACTTGCATCTGGGAGGCATGGCTAAGGATGCTATGTGTTTCTTTGTGTTCATGCTCACCCCTTCTGTCATCTTCCCTAGAACTCCCTTGCACCCCAACTTACACTATCAAAGACACCCTACCCTTCCCTGAGAAACTCGCTTAAGACAATTTCAGTATTGCATTTTATTCATTTATCTAATGTTATTTAATATGTGTGTGTGTGTGTGTGTGTGTGTGTGTGTGTGTGTGAGAGAGAGAGAGAGAGAGAGAGAGAGAGAGAGAGAGAGAGAGAGAGAGAGAGAGAGAGAGAGAGAGTGTTTGGGGATCTATCTCATGTCTTTGGTCACTGCAGCCAGGGTCTTTATCCATTTGCTGAGTCCCGAGAGCTTTTATTCTTGCCTCTTTTCACACCCATGCATGTTATAAAAGTTGACGGCCCCAAATATCATTCTTTTCATTTTAACTGTAAATTATCTGAAGGAGATGAAAGAGAGGAGGCTCTGTAATGAGTGCCTTTGATCTGTGACCTTGGCCCTCAAGTTCTTCAGAGTCATAGACCTCCTTTTAAGACTTTGTTTCAGTAGAGGAAAAGAAAAAAAAAAACCTCTGAGCAAACATGTGGTTATCATCGCTGCATTGATCAACGTGGCCACGGTTGACTGCGGGTTAATCTCCAAAGGATGAAATACAGTCGCTGTGTTGAAAGGCCATTGGTTATTTCGAGTCACCAAGGATGTGGGCAGGCATTCCTGGAAGAACATTCTGCACAGTCACCAGTCTTTGTAACTCCCGGCCATCAAGACCCATCTCAATTCTGGTCTGTGGTAGCTCTCCCCGAGATCCATCCTGTGCCTGTACACTTCACGTCCAGCCTCGGACACTGCACGTTGGCTTAAGATCTCAGTTAAAAACAGGAGCTAGTGTTTCTAGTAGCTTCTTTCCTGCTTTGTCATTTTTTGAAACTGAAACCGAAAGGGAGGGCAGAATTCAGAGCTACTCAAAAGAGACTTGTTAGCGTCTTCAAGTCACTTTCTTGGAGAGAACTCATTGAGGGAATTATCTGTTTCTTGAGTGGCTTTGACTTCTAACTGCAGGACGGCATCATTTCCCAGGATCGGATTCTAGGACATCTGTCTGTAACCAGAGCCAGGCTTCCAGCCCAGCTGCTGCTTCTGGGTCTGCACTGCACTGAACCTTTTGACTGAAGGAGTTTTATTAATGACATCAAGGCAAAAAAAAAAAGTTGTACTGATTATAACATTAACTCCCCGGAACTGTTGACCTCTGACCCTGCCCCCAGCCCATGTCAGCAGTCTAGATGGAGAGCTACCCCAATGGGTTGAGCTGAGGGTTGCTACAGAAAACTTGTGTTTCCGTTGCCTGTGGCTGGGGGTAAGCTTAGTGGGGCCTTTAAAAAAAAAAAAAAAAAAAAAAGAGTCTGTGGTTGAATTTTTGACTTAAAGCTGTTTTGAAATGCCAAGCAGCCTGAATTCTTGGGAAACTCATTTGAATGAGACCAGCTGTAACTCAAGAGTGTATGTATATATGCATTCCTACTGTGAAAATCTGAAATATCCCCAAATTTGAAGCTTTTAGAACAGGCAACCTGCTGCAGTAGAAAAATCCCACTGAAGCCTGTTTCATGAAGAAAATTACTCAAAATGGTATATAAAATGGCATTCGGGCTAGGTGTGCGAGTTGTGTATGAAGCCCAAATGAATTTTGCTTTTACACTCTGATCTTATCCACCAGACAATCAATTTACTTATATGCAAGTGTTTTTAAATTCTAAAAAAACCCAGGAACCTGGATCACTTGTAGTTCCAAGAACTTCACATTTGGAATGGTCAGCCGTTACATCCCTGCTGAAACTTTCATTCAGAGCAAGAAACCACCTGAAGATTTGGCACACATCTTAGATCTGCGGATCTCAACCAAGGTATCGGAAGACATTTTCGATAGTGAGAAAAGGGGTATTGACTCTGGCACCAAATAGAGAACCAGAGGTACTGCGGAACACCTGCCAGTTTAAAGAACAGTCTTCTACCACCAAATTGTCTGGCCCTAAATGCCACTAAGTCTGGAGTATAGAACCCTTCCTTCAACTTTTTCCCTCATTTCCAGTTTGTTTTAGTGGAAGATGAGCTACAGGCCTAGGAGAGGGTGGAGAAGAATAGCGTTGTGGGGCATGTTTTTCTTTTGCTTCGATCTGATTGTAATTATACCCTGGTTCTTCCGTCCTGGCAGAAGAAAGTATTTAACTTGTTTCTGATTTTATAGCACCCTGCGTTAGATTTTTAAAGAGAACTTGGACTTTTAAATCATGCGACCTTTTGAAAAGGACTATGAGATTTTTAAAAGTTGCACTGTGTTTTGTATTATGATCACAGCATGAGATTTTGGGGACAAACGAGAAAGGAAAGGTTATAGTTAAACAGCCATTTGTTTGTGTGTCAACTTGACAGAGGGTGAAGTTAATCTGGCTAATCTCCATCATCAACTGGACATACCTGGGAATAGGGAACCTTGACTAAGGAATTTCCTCCATCAGATTGGCGTATGAACATACCTATGGGGACATTTTTCTTAATTGTTAGTTGATACCCTTGGGCGAGTAGTCCTGTGTTACATAAGAAAACTGGCTGAGCACAAGTAGGAAGAAAGCAGTCAGTAAACAGTATTTGTTTATGGTTTTTGCAACAGTTCTAACCTCCAGATTCCTACCTTGAGCTCTTTTTCTGAGTTCTTACCCTAACTATGCTCCTTGATGTTGGGATAGAACTAGTAAATCAAATAAACGCTTTGAGTCATTAAAAAAAAAAAATCACAGGAACAGAAAGGCAAACTAGAACAGGCCATACACACTTCGAACCAGTTGTTTTAGATTTTGTTTTGATGCATTTGGGAAGAGACCAAAAGGTATAAGCGTGGGCTGCTGGACCTTGGCCCATTTGTTAGACCTGAGTTCTGTGTTTATGTTCTTCAAAGCACTTGTATCAGTTTTCTGTTGCTACTGTAACAGTTTCTTACAAACCTAGTGGCACCAAATGATACAGTGTCTTGACTTAAGGTTCTTTTAGACCACAAAGCCAAGATCGGAGCGTACTGCAGGGATTGATTGATAACAAAGCTTCAGAGAAAGATTCATAACTTGTTCTAGTTCCTGGAGGCCACGTATAGTGTAAGCTGTGTGGCGTCATCCTCTGTCTTCAAAGCCTACACTACCACTGTACCTCTAGTTACTTCTTTTTCCTTTCTCCATTTTCAAACCTTTGTGATTGCCTTAATCCCTCCTGTGCAGTCGAGGATACCCTTCCCCCTCATGATTACTAATTCAAGATCAGCTGTGCCAGGAAAGGTATTTCTGCATTCTAGAGATTTGGGTGTGGGCATCTTTGGGCAGGGGAGGGGAGACATTATTTTGAAGGGAGTCCATACAGTATGTGGCTTTTGCCTAGTGCTTCTCACTAACTTTAGAAAAAAATATTTAAAATGTGTGTGTGTGTGTGCACACATGTATGTGTGCATTTTAATGCTTCTATTTAGTGTTTCGGAAGGATATTTTATATAGTTGATGTACAAACAGAAAACACTTGGGGATGATGAAAGTAAATGGTTTCAGTGAGGGAGAGGGAAAGAGGTGGAGAAGATACACCAGGTAGTGCTTCTCAACCTTCTGAGGTCTGTGGCCCTCTTTAATCATGTGGTGGTGACCCCCAACCATGATATTATTTTCATTGATGCCCCCACAACTGTAATTTTGCTACTGTTATAAATCGTAATGTAAATATTTTTTTTGAAGCTGGCAGTTTGCCAAGGGGGTCGCGACCGGTAGGCTGAGAACCGCTGTACTGGATCACCAACTCCAGCCCTTGGAGAGACAGTTTCATCCTTACTTGGGGGTGAGGAAGTGGCTTGTTGAAAAGTCAGATTCCTGAACCCCAAAAGCCACATGAAGTAGGTCAAGGGTGGGGCTAGTTTTGGGGACTGATAGGACTTTGGATGTTGAACGCAAACTACCACTGGGCTGTACCTCTAGCCCTAGGGTTTTATATATCATGAGTCCTCCTCTCTCATTTATTTTGCAGGAAAGTCTTGGTATAACATTAAAGAGAAATTGCTGTAGAAACTTAAATAGAGGTTGTTGGGTTTTTTTATTTTATTGCATTTATTTATGTGAATGTTTAATGTATTTGCATGTATGTATTTGTATATGTGTATGTGTGCACAACTATATGTGTTTGTATACGTGAATGTGTTTATGGATGTGGCATTAGGGCTTGGATATGCCATATAGCATGTGCAGAAGTCAGAGGATCACGTGTGGCAGTTGTTTTGTTTTTTTTCAGCCGTGTGGGTCCTGGATCAAACTTAGGTCATCATACTTGGCACCTGCTAAGCCGTCTAACTGGCTCATGAATCCCTATTTTAAAGGAGAACTCCATTTTAATAACTTACAATAAAACTGGGGTGTAACGCCGACATTAGTGTCCAAATAGACACATACACATCTGTTCTTGATAATGTCTCATAAGATTTAAGTCTCAGTAGATGCAAACCCCTATCATGCTAAGGCATGTTCACATTTAGGATCCAGTGGTTTTGACTTCCTACAGCTCATTTATAACAGTGTCCTCTCTCTGCGATTAACTCTTGTTGATGCAAAGGGGACTAATGTCCATTAATAACTAAAGACCTGTGGGCAAGTTAATAGACTCCCTGGATCTTGTTTCAATCCGTCCTAACTCGGCAATCATTACAGGTTTGTTTGGGAGTCCAGAAAGAGCACCTCTGGACATCGTAATACAGAATACTTGCTCAATAAATGTTAATTCTAGAAACAAATTGATGAGTTTCATTTGGGGGATAGAAAGAGCTCAACATTCCCCTCTTTGTGCTTCTTTGGACTCAAAGCTTCTCTTTCGCTTATTCTCTGAATTGCAGGAAAATCATGCCACTCTGTGTGCACTTTCTGGCTGGAGTACAGACTCATTAAAGACCCTGTTCATATCACACCCCCATTTATAGCACAGCCCCATTCATAGTATACCCACATTCATAGCACCCCTATTCATATCACCCCCATTCATAGCACTCCCATTCATATCACACCCCATTTATAGCACACCCCATTCATAGCCCATCCCCCCATTCAAAGTTCAACCCCCATTCATAGCACACACTCCCACTCATAGCATGCTCCCCTATTCATAGCACACCCCGTTCCTGTGGACAGTTAGCTGGTAGACTGTCTCCCCAAAGCTTTGTGTGTCGGTGAGGTGACTTGGCACTTCTCCCTTCTTAGAAACTCACAGGCGGTATCTCACTTCCAAGGAGATGTGTAAAACTTCACAAGGACGTTTGTGACGGCCTCACTGGGGGAAGAGTTATTTACTACGCTTTCGTGAGTCATCGTGATGTCATCCCCCCCTCAAGAATCAGCTCCAGTAAATTTACTTTAATGAGGACATTTGGGGAGGGAGATGATACGTTCCACGTGTAACCTTGGCACAGAGCACAGAGTGGAGTTGTTGGCACGTGGCCATGGTGAGCCATAGCAGTTATGCGTTGCTTGATCAAATTCATATTCATGTCTTGTCGGCTTCCAACGAACCGGAGATTAAAAATAACATTTGTTTCTGTTTTCATAACTGCCTAAAAATTTATCCCAAGTCACTTTATTTTATTTAGCTTGACTTTTAGTCTTGTTTTAAATATGTGGCCTTTCAAGCAGTCAGGAAATACAGCCCAGCAGCTTGGCAATGCTGGGTGGGACATTTTTTTCTTTAAGTGTTTGGGATTGAACCCCCTTTCCCATTATTTGATCAGCCCACCACCGCCCCAGTGCTATCTATGGTCTCAGTTTGAGGTATACAGTTGACAATATTTACCAGCAAGGGCCACATTCCGAGACCTCCAGCAGATGCCTGAGTCAATAGAGAAGATCAAGTCTTTTACGTATCCTGACTTTTCATCTATATTATCTGTCCAGTGAAGTTTAATTTAGAAGTTATGCACTGGAAGGCATTGGCAACCGTAGCTACTGGTAACGTAGAACACTATAATAAAACCCTTTAAAGATGTTACATGACTCACTCTCTCAGGGTCTCTTACTCTTCTGTGGATCTGAACAACCTCCACATATGCTTCCCCTTCTTTATGAGTTTGAGAAGTTTCCCCGTTCGCCACTTTTTCCTCTTTGGCTTGTCCAAATCACCAGCATCGACGGAATTGTAGTCTGTGTAGAGTGGGACAGCAGGACATTCGATCACACTCCTTAAAATGGTGTGCAAATTGAAACTTAAGAACTGCTTATTTCTGGAATTTTTCCATCGATATCTGTGGATCAGAGTTGAACTCAAGTAACCGGAACCGTAGAAAAAGGTAAAAATAAAGGGGCGGGTGTGAAGGAGTACTGTTACAGAGGTCAGAATTCTCTAGAGCCTGGTTTGGTCCTGTGGAGAGTTGACCAAGGAACAGATGAGCTGTCAGACCTCTGTCGGGAAGGGTATAATGTCAGGAGAGGCAGGGAAGGGGAAATATTGAGATGGTAAAACGGGGAAATACTGAGATGATAAAACCGGGAAATAGAGTTGATAAGATTTGGGACCTGCTCACTTAGAAGGCTCAAGGGGAGCAGAAGGAGTGACTCTGGTTTGTGTAGATTGCACCAGTCATTGATGTCCAGCCTGACTGGACCCATAGACACCATGCTGCCAGGGTCCCCTCTTAGTGGCGGCCATTGCTCTACTCATGGTCTTATAGCCCTTCCCTTCTTGAATAGGAATTACAGCCAGCCCCTCTCCCCAAACCCCATTTGGTCTAGGGTAGTCTGGAGTATCTAGGGCTTAGGAATGAGTTCAAGATACCTAAATACTGGTATAAAATTGGGCATCAAAGGAACAGAGTTAGAATAGTCCTGTCCCAACAGCCCACAATGTTAATACGCTTCTCTGACCTAAGATTGCTCATCTGGAATTTTGAGAACCATGGGAAGAGTTTGGTGTTCACCGAGAATCAGTACACCATCCCTTCTCTGTTTAAGAACAACGGCTGGGAAAACAGTCTTTTGTGGTACTGCACACGGAGGAGGCCCACTGAGACCGAAACAGAACTGGGCCTCACAAACTATAATTACCGACGTGTTGCCACCACAAGTAAATATTTGAAGTAGACTAAAATGGCAGTGTCAGGAAGTGGGACCAAGAGGTCATCTGCACCATGCCTTTCCTCTACCTTTGTGGTGGTTGAGCATCTCCACTGAGAGTGATTCATGGAAAGAAGCATGAGAGTGGGAAGGCAGGTATCAGAGGACAGCAGTTGTTGTGGGCGACCCCGTCACCCCAGGTGGTGGAGCTTCCAGGTGGGAAAACCCGCAATCAGGTAGGAAAGTCACGAGGTGGGGGCCATTGGGGCACCTCTCCTAACTTACTGGCTACAAAGATGGGCAATATATTCAATGGTCTGCCTTGGCCGTGTTCCTATACAAGTGCACAAGCCTTCAACTTACTTTCTGTAAGAGAAAGGAGAGTTTTGGAGGAAGGGAAAAATACCCATGGAAGGCAGAAGTACCCAGGAAGGACTGTTACCACTCAGGGCATATTGTGCCACTTAAAAGGGTGTAACATCGTCTCCAAAGAGTAATTAGGAAGCCAAGAAAGGAGGGCAGATCCTGGCTGTGTATCCTGTATGCTGCGGTCCAAATCATCATGAAAGCAATCCATGCTTGTTGGTGGCAGTCCTATGGGAAGCAGAATTAGATATAGAACTCTTGGACAGCCATGGGACTGCTGGCGATGGAGGCAGGGAGGGGATTAAGGATGCCTAGGTATTTAGAATAAGCAAGATACAAGTAGTAGATGGCTGGACACACCCCAGATTCAGGTTCTTTTTGCCAAACATTAATGCACTGCCCTACTTTCCTTTAATGTTAGCTCACACTAGGAAAGAACTAATTCTCCTTCTGAGAATGTTTCAGAAAAGCTGGCTGGCTTGGGCCACCTCACAGAATACTGCTGGCTACATGGTAGAGAATGCTAGTCTCCTTAGTCATATCTAAAACATTTGGAAGAATTACATTGCTAATCTGTTTAATCTTAGGACTAAAGGCAAGGAAGTTTCCAAAGAAAATCCACATTTAAAAAAAAATGTCCTTGTTTTACTCTTCTTTCTTCTCTGATTCTTTCAAGACTGTTTTCTTTTGCCCTCTTCCAGTTAGTCTTTCCCTGGCTTCTCTTCCTCTTCTGCTTCCCTTTCCTTCTGTGTCCTCTTCCTCTGACTTCTCCCCTACCTTTTCTTCTAACTCCCTCCTCCTCTTCACTGGCCCCTGGATCTCACACATGCTAAGCATATACTCTACAACTTAGCTCTCCTCTTACCCGCCATGCCTGGGTTCCTAG
Source organism: Rattus rattus (assembly GCF_011064425.1). Classification (NCBI taxonomy): domain Eukaryota; kingdom Metazoa; phylum Chordata; class Mammalia; order Rodentia; family Muridae; genus Rattus; species Rattus rattus. Next base: position 64,840,557 of record NC_046167.1, on the reverse strand, counting down.
TCACCAAATGATTAGAGAAAGGGAGCTTGTTTTCATGTGTTCGCACTGTCATAAACCAAGTTACCAGAAATCACAAAGATGCTGGTTACCTACCAATAGTCTTGAGAGAGAAGCCCACACAAAGGAGGGCATGTGACACCTAGTCAGAGGGAATGCAGGTGAGCCCATGCTGATGGTGTCCATGCTAGAAATACTTTGGAGGAAAGGGAGAGATCTAGATAGAAAGTATCTGGAACTGGGGCACTGGGCAAGAATTAAGAATAGTCCACAAGGCATCCAATATATCTTTAATGGCTCTAGGTAGTGCAAGGAAAGCAGCTGTGGGGAGAGAGGAAGGGGATAGAGGAAGCTGGTGGATAGATAAGGCTGAGCCAAGTGTCTGAGAGAGCAGGGGTTTGGAAAGCACTGGAAATGGTACCTTCAAGGTGACTGACATTTCCTCTGACCTTGTTTTGTAAATGTTCTGTCAGAGGGAGAGGCAGGGATGCGGGCAGTGAGGGCACTCTGGACTGCGTTTATATAACATCCTTATCAGGGTTCTGTCCTCCTGACCTTTGAAGAATCAAAAGGTTGAGCTTCACCACATCCAGGAAATGTGGCTCTTGAATGAGACTTGGGGATGGCTCAGTGGGTAAAGTTCTTGCTGTAGAGGTGTGAGGACCAGAGCTCAGATTCCCAGAATCCGGGTAAATGCAGGGTGGGCTCCGTGGGCAGCCTGTAATTCCAGTGCTCTAGAAGCCCAGATGGAACTCTAGATATTTATACCAAGACGCTCTGGACTCAATTGAGAGACCCTGCTTCAAAGAATAAAGTAGAAAGCGATCGAGGAAATCTCTCAACAGGAACCTCAGCTTCTATACACACACACACATCGCTGCACTGGTGGAGTCTGTGCACACACGTCCAAATGTGCATACGCCCAACCACATATGCCAAACACACAAGAATGGTAGAAAGGGACTTCCAAGTGTTTTAAAATTCCCTTTGAATCTCTAATGCATTGTTGTAAACATAATCTGCCCAATCAACGGTCTTTTGAGGTCCTTGACAAACATGACAAGTATTAAAAGGACTCAGGAGCTGGGGCTGTGGTACAACCATAGGATGTTGAGTATTTACTGTGCACTCACAAGCTCACAAGCTTTAGTGTCTCTGTGTGTGTGTGTGTGTGTGTGTGTATGTGTGTGTGTGTTTTATGTACAGATGTTTGTGTGTGTCAGTGTATGTGAGAGTGGGAGTGAGAGAGTGTGTGTTTTATGTGTATGTGTGTTGAGTGTGTATGTGAGAGTGTGAGTGAGTGTGTGTGTTTTATGTGTATATGTTTGTGTGTGAGTGTGTATGTGAGAGTGTGAGTGAGTGTGTGTGTGTTTTATGTACAGATGTTTGTGTCAGTGTATGTGAGAGTGTGAATGAGTATGTGTGTGTTTGATGTATATGTGTTTGTGTGTTGAGTGTGTATGTGAGAGTGTGAGTGTGTGTCTGTTTTATGTGTTTGTTTGTGTGTGAGTGTGTATGTGAGTATGTGAGTGTGTGTTTTATGTATATATGTTTGTGTGTGTGAGTGTATGTGAGAGTGTGAGCGTGTGTGTTTTATGTGTATATGTTTGTGTGTGTGTGTATGTGAGTGTGTGAGAGTGTGAGTGTGTGTGTTTTATGCATATATATTTGTGTGTGAGTGTATATGAGAGTGTGAGTGAGTGAGTATGTGTGTGTTTTATATGTATATGTTTGTGTGTGAGTGTATATGTGAGAGTCTGAGTGTGTGTGTGTTTTATGTGTATATGTTTGTGTGTGAGTTTGTATGTAAGAGTGTGAATATGTATGTGTGCGAGTGTATGTGTGTGTGAGTGTATGTTTGTGTGAGTGTGTGAGCGCACGCATGTGTGCGTAGATAGGATGAATGGACTAGATTTAAGTGACGGATATTTTGAGGACTACTGCCCTGTATTATTTTTGTTTTGTCTTTTATTGAGATCAGATCTCATTTATCCCAAGCCAGCCTAGAACTTCCTATAAAGCAAGGACGATCTTGGATGGTCATCCTCCTGCCTCTGCCTCCCTAGTCCTGGAATGTCAGATTTACCCCACCATGCTTGGCTCACCAGATGCTGGTGATCCACACAACAATGCTACGCATCCAGCCTTGGCCTGGGTTATGGCTTAGTAATTTAACCTCAGAGCATCTAGCGTGTGCGGTCTTATAATTTACAGTCAACACCTCCAGGGTGCTCCCTGAATTTATCCCAACCTTTCAAATCCCTCTCATCCCTGTCTTAGCAGCCTTCCTTAATGAATATAGCCTCCCACCAAACACTCTGGCTCATATATGGTGCATGCTTCTCCCTGTTTTGAAAAAATAAGAAGCAATATTTATCAGGCGCTTTCCTTTAAATCCATACTTTATTTACAGGAAGGCTTATGCAAGCTTACCAGCTTGATTGACTGTCTTTAAAAAAATAAAAAAAAATCCAACCCTTATCCTCCATCTTATTATCCTGTCTGGCTGTTCCTCTCCGAAGCTGTTTCTACTTATGTTTCCAAACTCATATGTTTTTTTCTAACTCTGTTTTAGACATTTTTGTGTGTTAATTAGTAGCATCTGCTCCTTATGTCAGAAGACAAGTGCTTCCCTCCTACAAAGTGTCCAAATTGCAGGTTAAGTGGAAGCAGTCTTGCTGCCTAAGCTGGTGCTACTGTTTGCTATTTTTAACTGGCAACAACTTACCTTCGGTCAGGCGTTGGGACTTGGGAAGGCTTAGCTGATTTCCGTTACAGCATGATTTATAAACGGCAGTGGGGTTTGTTGCTTTTTTTTTTTTTTTTCATGATTCTCCCCTCCCCCTTTTTCTAATTCTAGTTTCTTCTGACTATGGGTGCTACCCCAACATGAGAAGTGTGAATCCGTTCCTTGGTGTCTGCAGAGAGAGGTCCCAGGACCTTCAGAGATACCAAAATCCCCAAGGCCTGAGTCCTATAAATAAACCAGCACAGGGTTTGCATAAACCCACACAGTTCCTGTCCTGTGCTTCTCATCATCCTGAGATGCTCATACTGCCTGACGCAGTGCGAACGCTCTGCTATCTGTCGTGCCGCATCGCTTAGGGAGAGTGGCAGAAAAAACAGTCTGTAAATGTTCCCTATAGAGCATTTTTTTCCTTGACAGTGTGTGTGTGTGTGTATGTGTGTGTGTGTGTGTGTGTACATGTGCGTGTAGAAGCAGGTGTGCATATGTGTGCGTGCACCTGTGCATTGAGGCCACAGGTCATCCTTGCTGTTTGACGCAGGGTCTTTTACTGGAATGGGGCTTGTTGATTTGGCTGGGTTGGGTGACCTTTGAGCCCCAGTGATTCTTCTGACGCTGCCTCCCCAGTACTGGAGTTCTGAGAGTATGATAGCATGCCTAGGTTTTTACGTGAGCCTCGTCCTTGCGCTTGCACAGGGAGCTCTTTACTAGCTGAGCTATCAATGCCCTCAGTTCCTGCCTGTTTTTGGTCCTCTCTTGCTCGAACCCATGGGCTCAGAGCTCCACAGATGCGGACTTCTGCTAGTGTGGATGAAAACCATGCTCTTCATTGTTTTGTGATGGACTGTACCCTACTGAGAGTAAGAAGCGTGTGCCTTTAAACAGAAATGCTTTCCTTCCGACACAAAACCACTCTGGATTTGAATTGAGGCAGAAGTCAGACGTGATGCCTCCCCCTTTTGTATTCTGTGCGTCTGTGTCGGTGAACAATGCCGATGTCTTCATTCACTCGTTTAAATAACTAGAGGGACAATAGGCTTTGCATTTTGTAGAATCCAAAGGCTTTGAAAACAACTTGTTCTCCCTCCTTTCTACTGAAACCATGTTGTCTGAATCCTCTATTGCCAACTAAGGATTTTTTTTTCCTCCTCATTATTTTGAAAAATCCAAACAAATCATGGTGGTTGCTTCCCTTAATGTTCGTACTTTTCCTCACTGAGCATGGTAGCCCGGACCCTGCCACAATTCTGCCCTCTGTAAAAAAAAAAAAACAAAAACCCCACCAACAACAAACCAACCCCCCAAAAAAAAAAACAAAACATTAAATGGAAAATTCCAGACGTAAACGACTCAAAGGTTCCAACAAGCTTTATCACAGCATGCTGTTCTATTTCATTATTAGTTATTGCTAATTTCGTACTGCACCTAATTCATAAATTCACATTATCACCCCATGCTGGCTGGTTAATTGTTCACTTGACAGAAGGTAGACTTGCCGGGGAGATGGCTTCTGAGCACCCTGGTGAGGGATTATCTTGATGGTGTTAGTCGATCAGGGAAGACCCATCTTAATGATGGGAAGGATGGTTCCCTGGACAGGGATCCTGGGCTGTCGCCGTGAGGAGAGGCAACTCGGCTGCAGTGTGCACTCCTCACATTCTTCTCTGACTGTGGGCATGACGTGACTGTCTGCTTGGAGCTTCTGCTGACTTGACTTTCCCGAGATGGTGGGCTAGTCCCTGAACCTTGGGCTGAAGGTTTCCATTTTTCCCTTTCCTCATTAAATTTTTTTTGGTCATAGTAATTAAATACGAAAGGGTGTTGTTGGCAATGTACACATTTCAGGCATCCAATGGGGGTCTTGGAACGGAGCCTTTGCAGATAAATGGGACTGTATGTGTGTGTGTGTGTGTGTGCCCGTGTGTGTGTGTGCCCGTGTGCCCACATGCATGCAGATACATGTGTGTGGAGTGTGTGTGTATCTGTGCCTGCATGCATACACATACATGTATGTGTGTGAGTATGTCCATATGCATGCATATACAAGTGTGTGTGTGTGTGTGTGTGCCCACATGCATGCAGATACATGTGTGTGGAGTGTGTGTGTGTATGTATCTGTGCCCACATGCATACACATTCATGTATGTGTGTGAGTATGTCCATATGCATGCATATACATGAGTGTGTGTGTGTGTGTGTGTACATGTGTGTAAAGCTGAGGACAGAACAACCTCAGCTGTCTTTCTTTCCTTGGATCACTTACCAGCTTTTTGTGTCATCGAGACCCAGGAGTTTTCGCTGGTGTGGCACTTGTCAAGTAAACTACACTACGTGACAGTGTGCCCTAAGGATCTGCTTGCCTTCCTCCCCAAGTATTGGGATTACAAGTACTTTTTTTTTTTTTCTTTTACCCACTTTTTGTTTGATTGGTTTGTTGCTGTTGCTTTAATAGATTCTGGGAATTGGATGGAACTCAGGCTTCCTCTTTGCAAGCCAGGTACTTTACCAGCCCAGCCAGCTCTCAGGACCAGCACTGTGGTTTAAATACCAACTTCAGCATGTAAAGGAGGACACGTAGCCTGGAGGAACACATAGTGGAGTGTTTTCGAGCTGTCCTATATCCCGTCCGATAAAGCAAATGGAGCCTGTCGTGCCAGGTTAAGGATTTTCTTCAACAGCAAGAAATTTCCCCTTCATCCTCTCTGACAGTTACTCAGACTGTATATGGTGTTTAGGGACGTCCAAGGAGAAATGTAGAGGCCAGGGGAAGGTTGATGGAGATGCTCACGACTGGTTCATCTCTTGTGCTAAGGGTAGGTTAACAGCACCTTGTAGTGGAAAGCCGAAACTTCAGGCATGCGCTTCCTAGATAAGAAATAAGGTTATCTTCTACCTGTCTGTTAGACCCTGTGTCCTGAGGTTGCACAGCCTCCTGAAACAGTGCCACGAGCTAGCGATGAACTGTGCAGAACTGTGCAAACATTCACATCTATGGAGTCTATTTTAGACACACACCATAGCGTTCCATCTTGGAAAGGATATTCCATGACCTTTGCCCCATCCTCCTATTGGAGCAAGTCACACGTTCTAATCATCACTCAAGTGGAGAATGTCAGCAAGGCGTGAATGTCAAGACGCGGGGCCACTGGAGACCCCTTGGCAGCAGCCTATGACAGTACCAGTGTTGTGATTTGTGTCTCCCACCCTATGCCCATGAATATGTATAATTTCCATATCTCCCTGTAGTCTTTCCCAGCCTGCTTAGAGGCAGCTCTGATCTCAGACATGATTAGATCAGGAGCTAGGAGGAAGCCTCGATTCTTCCTCTCACACAGTTTGTCAACTTGACTCTGTAAATGGGTGTAGAACTCTGCCAGTTCTGGATGCAGGACTGTGCACGAAGGAGGCCAATGCTCTCTCACTAAGCTGCGTTGCCGATTCAACCCAGACCCTTTTTAGATAGGCTCTCATTAAGAAACCCTAGCTTTCCAAATAGTCGGCATTCTAGGTCTGCACCCCGAGACCTGGCTCTCTCATGGCTCTTGGTAATAAATGGCTCTGTGTTCAGCCTTGCGCTATGACTGTCCTTCCCGTAAGCGTCGGAATGATCTCGAATATATAAGACCAGGCATTACACCACTCCAAAGTCTCTATTCTCTTCCCTCTTTAAAGTAAAACTCAATATCTTTGCAGTCGCCTGTGAGGGTTTTTATGCTTGTGAAGTTATTTCTGTGCTTTTTAAATTTTGTGAAATATACTTATAGATAAGAAATACCACGTGTGTGGATCTCTCTGTGACAGCATGGATACATGTTTTGTGGTTCATCTAAAATTCAGTTGTTTTTTTTTTTTTTTACTTTAGTGTTTATTTTTTGTGTTTTGTATGAATACGTACCATATATGTGGGTACCAAAGGAGGGCAGAGGAGGGCATCCGATCCGATCCGATCCCTAACAGCTGGAGTTGGCAAACAGTTGTAAAAGCCACCACAAATGGGTGCTGGGAATTAGGCTCAGTCCCCTCAAAGAGCAGGAGGAACTCTTAACTGCTGAGCCATCTCTCTAGCATCTTACTTTATTTTTTGAAACACAGTCTCATTATGTAGCCCACATTAGTCTCTTTGTCCTCTTGTCTCCACTTGTCAAGTACTGGATATTATAGACCTGTACCAGCACAGCAACTTTAAAGTTTAGTTTCCATTCTGGATATAATAAAGTATTTTTGTTGTTGTGTTCTTTCTAAGTGAAGAGCTACTTTCTCCGGTAGCATTATTAAATCAACTACCTTTTCACCACTGGCTAAAGATTCCACCATGGATCTCTTTTGTTTCTTCCTGTGCCGTCTATGTGTAGTTGTTGCATTGCGAAGACACACCTAAGGGCTCAAATAAATCACAAAGGATGCAGTTGTATTTGTAGAGATGGGGTTGGCACTAGAATGTTCAAATTATCTGCAAAGCAACGTGAATTATAAATCACGGTTAATTTTAGGAAATTTTACCGGATACATTAGGATTCAATTCTGCTTAGGAGGCTAAGACTTTAGTTGAAAAATTTATCCAGCCAGACCAAGGTTAGCAAGCAAGTTTCACAGTTGGCAAGGTTTATTGCGTTTGGCTTATATTGACATAGCACCCCTTGCTTATGACCCTCCAGAAAAGTATCCCCCAAATGCCTATGCAATCTGAACACCCGCTAGAGGCCGGTTTCCATCCCCATGGCTTCTCGTCATATACTCAAGCATGCCCACTGATAGGCTTCTCCTCCCCTCTCCCCTCCTACCTCCCCTCTCCTCCCCTCCCCTCTCCCCTCTTACCTCCCCTCTCTTCCCCTCTCCTCTCCTCCCCTCCCCTCCCCTCCCCTCCCCTCCGCTCCCCTCTCCCCTCCTACCCCCAATTCCGGGACTCTGACCATATTTGTGTCTCATTTTATTTTGTATTATTGTTGCTTTTCTTTATTTTTTTTTTGAAAAAGCCTCATGTATCAGACTGGCTTCAAAATCACTTTGTAGTCAAAAATGGCCTTGAACTTTTGATCCTCCTGCCTCTACCTTCTGAGTGCTGGGATTATAAGCCTGCGCCACCATATCCAGTTTACGCACCACTAGGGATAGGACTAAGAACACCAGGCAAGCAGTGGACTAACTAGGCTTCACGCCCAGCCCCTTTATTTGTATTTACAGCGACACCAACCAGCAGACAAGAGCAATTTGTCAATGAAGTTAAACCCCAGCCTGTTTCTTTTGCTGTTGGCAGTGCTGTTGGCAGTGAAGGGTGTGGTGGGGAAAGGAAGCAGGCTGGGTTTCCTTTGTCCTCGAACTGGGGATGTGGCTCCATGGCGGAGCACTTACCAGCATGTGTAGAGCCTAGGGTTTCATCCCAAGGAAAACAAAACCATTACCTTGTTCCTGGAGGTGCAGCGCTGAGCGTGGAAGCCAGGGCCTCCTCTGTCTATGAGCATTCACTCTACCCCTGAGCTTCCCCTCAGCCCCTGCTTAGGAAGTTTCTGCTTAAAAGGACTTTCAGGGGTTTGCCGTTGCTGCTTTAGATAAAGTGTTACTCTACAGCCCTGACTGGTTCGTTGCTCACTACCTAGCCCAGGTAGAACTGAGCAGAACTCACAGTAGTCCTCCTGCCTCAGCCTCTCTATTGTTTTCTGGGATTATAAGTAAGTACTACATTGTCCAGCTTGGTGGTGCTCTTTTGTGACCCATTCCAGTATGTATAATTGAGGATCGGCAGAGAATCATAAAATGAATCCTTTTTAATTCCATCCCCAGTGGGATGTGGAAAATGGAAACTGCTGTTCCCTTGGATGGTCGGTCTGTCTCTCTCTCTCTGTCTCTCTCTCTTTCTCTTTCTCTCTCTGTCTCTCTCTCTCTCTCTCTCTCTCTCTCTGTCTCTTTCTCTCTCTCTCTCTCTCTCTCTGTGTCTCTCTCTCTCTCTCTCTCTCTCTGTCTCTCTGTCTCTCTGTCTCTGTGTGTGTCTGTGTCTGTCTCTCTCTGTCTGTCTGTCTCTCTCTCTCTCTCTCTCTCTCTCTCTCTCTCTCTCTCTCTCTGCCTCTGTAAATTGAATGAGCACTGCTTCTCCCATCTCCAGATGCATGGCATTGGCAGCCAGCGAAAGTCCCCTTCTACCTCCCCGATCCCCCACCCCCTCTCCACACACAAATGGATTTTGCTCACAGACAGGTGACAGCAATATAATCCAGAAATGAAGTTCTTTGTTAAGGACAAAAGCAAATCTGAAAATTGAGCTCTGTGCATTAATAGAAATGTTAGGAAGCTGGGTGAGCTTCTTTAGTTTAAAGCCACTCTCTATTACATTAGATGATTTTAATATCCTTTAAAAGTCAAAGAGAGCCGAAGGCGGTGCTCCAGCACTATAATCCCAGCACTTGGGCGATACACTGGGCTACACTAGGAGACAGGGGCCAGCTTGGGCTCTCAGGCAAGACTGTGTCTCAAAAGAAAATAAAAGCGAAAGAACTAAAAGAGTCGATTAACGTAAAAGAGTTCAACCCAAAGTCTAGTCAGAAGTCCTGACTCACTTCCTGTGTCCTTAAGATGTGGATGGCTCTCCAGAGCGGGTGGGAGATTCATTGTAGAAGTTAAATGAAGTGACAAAGAACTCGTCTAATTCTAAAAGACCCAGAGAGAAAGTTGGTGGCCGTGAGAGCAAAAGCAGGAGCTATTTTTAGTCTCAAGAAAAAAAAAAAGTTTGATGGCCCCTAATAACTTGAGAGACCAAGGCCCTCTCCCTTTTCTCCTCCAAATTCCATTTTTCCCAAGACAGTTTTTCTCTGAACTTAGAAGCTTATCTTGATTTCTGTCAGAGTTACTACTACATACTGCTCCGCCCCCCACAAGGGGGTAAGTTACATTCAAGAGAACTGCCCAGAAGAAGAATGGTTCTCTTATAACCCCACCTTCTGTGGTATCCATGTCCTCTAGAAATTTCTGTTTCCTATCACATGCATTTCCAGACTGGACATTCACTGTGTGGCACTGAAGCCGGATTCACTTGGCTGAGTGTTGACCAAGAGCCCCCCTCACCGTTTCTGACTCTCGGCCGTTGGAATTGGGCACATGGATCTAAGCAGATGCCCCTGGAAGTCCTCTTAGAAAATGTCGACTTTTCCATAAAGCAGTAACCTGTAAAGTCTATCAAGAGTCAGTTGTGGACTGGGGATGTTGGGAGTGTTTGCTTGGTATGCAAGATAGCCTGGGTTTGATCCTTAGCACAGCATAGATTGGGGAAGGTAGTGGACAGAGGGGGATTGTCCTTAGCTCAAGGTCGTCCTTAGCTCAAGGAGTACTTGAGACCGGGATGCAGGAAAACAGAGTAGTGTTAGTTATCCCAATGACCTAGGTGTACACGTGAGGATGGTAGCTTTCTTGGTCATCCCGGAAGCCCTTCTGAGATTCTTAAGGTTTATTCAGGCGTTGCCTTAGCTCCCTTACATTCTAAAAAGGAAACTGATAATGAAGAACAGATCCGTTTACACTATGGACAACGGCAGGGGCTGGGGAGAATCGCATTTCATCCATACTGTGCCTGGGGGGAGCCATGACACAAAGACCAATACGTGGGAGCTGAACTAGGTTGAGAGGGGTGATCTGGGGCCTGGCCCTGGGTTGCTTCCATTCTGTGTTGGAGACCATGTTTTGTTCAAATTTGAGCCAAACAAAATAGGTCATTGAGACCCTCCTGGGGGCTCTTTGTTGTTGTTTTGTGTTTTTGTTGTCGTTTTGAGGTCCATTTCTATTCTCTTGTTAGGTGGCCCTGGCCACCCCCGACTTGCAAGGTAGACTACCCTAGCCTCAAATCTGTGGCGATCTTTCGACTGTAAGGACTGCAGCCGAGCTTTTCTGTGCTGGGCTCTTGGGGGCTCGGCTTCAGTTCTGATGTCTGCCCACATGTTGCCTGGACACACTAAGTCTTCTTATAAAAGTTGGGAGAGGGGCAGAGTGTCTGTCTTCAGGATCTCTCCTCCAACATCCAGAACTACAGCTAAAGCATGATGTAGCCACCATCCTCAGGACTGGGTGACAGCCCTCCCACAGGCTTTCAAAATAGACAGGGGACAATGACTGCAAAGTTGAAACAATTAATGGGGAGGGGGGCGCGCCAACTCCTTTGAAGTTGACCTCCAAACTCTCAAACTGCCACAGTCAACAAAACAGTAGGGTTGAACTATGGTTCAGGAGAAACTGGAACCATAGCTGGGGACAAAAGGATTTTAATTACAGTTTATGAAGGAAAAGAATTTTCCAGAATGGGTTGTATGTTAGGCGGTTCCAGTGTAGGCCCCATCAGCTGTTGCCAGACAGGTTGAGGACTCATGGATACCTTTACTGTTCATTTCATACCTACCATGTACAGCAATTAGCGTTTCCTACCATGTACAGCAATTAGCATTTCCCACCCTGGGAGGAGATGGTATTTATCAAGTTTATCAAGAGGCAGGTGGGGGAAACCCATCAACTAGCTATGCACAGCGCAAAATGGAAATTTCCTTTCTCTTGCTATCATTTTCCTGTTCTATCCTAAAAGCTCTGTATTAAAAAAAATGATAATATTTGCTCATCAACCAGATGAATGTTCATTCAAGCATGAGTGAGCTTGAAAGCAGGAAGGGCTTGGAGTAAGTTACCCCATTGCCATTGGAATTTACATGTCTTTAATCTCATGTGGAGTGTTTATTTGGTGTGCTGGGATCTTTTTATGAATAAGATACATGGCTATCCCCCCCACCCCATAGCTCAAGCAGTAAGATAGTCAGATTAACTTATTAGGTTCATTTCTAAACATTTCAGGATAGCATTTTTAAACACAGAAGCCCCCTGTGTAGCCTTTGCTGGTCTTGAACTCCTGATCCTCCTGCCTCTACCTCCTGAATGCTGGAATTCTAGGCGTACAGCATCACACACAGCAGTCTCAGACTGTAACAGCCTGGAGGAGTGATTTTAAAAAAGCAACAACAGCAGAAAATGCCCTCTACTTTCTACCCTTGATACCTAGAAGGTATTATATTTCGTTATTCAAACCTGAAGAATCTTTCCTTTACTTCATTCATTTGGTAAACTTGATAGTTTGCGAGCACAGGTCTACTGGGAATACTGTCTTGCCCAGCATGGTTCGCTTCATTCATATTCATATTCATTCTCTCTCTCTCTCTCTCTCTCTCTCTCTCTCTCTCTCTCTCTCTCTCTCTCTCTCTCTCTCCTCTCCCCTTCCCCTCTCCTTTTATCCTTTCCTTTTCTTTTCTTTCTTTTCCTCTTCTCTCTTTTCCTTCTCTCTCTCTCTCTCTCTCTCTCTCTCTCTCTCTCCCTTCCTTCCTTCCTTCCTTTCTTTCTTTCTTTCTTTCTTTCTTTCTTTCTTTCTTGCCAGTATTTTAGGGCACCACTGTAGAGAAGATTGTGATAGCTTTGTTCAGCTGATGGACACACTTGTTTGACATATAAGGTAGACATTGAGAACGCCCAGGGATTTCCCCTGCATAATCACCAACTGCTTGAAGTGGCATTTTCCACTCTGATTTGCTGTTTGGTTTTGTTAGATTGCAGCATCCTGGAACGGAATGAAAGGATCTGTGCAGAGACGGCAAAAGTCGGGTTACAGTAGACCCTGAGCAAAACAGAGTGGACTTGGGGCTGGGGATTTAGCTCAGTGGTAGACGCTTACCTGGGAGTGGCCCTGGGTTGGTCCCCAGCTCCGAAAAAAGAACCAAAAAAAAAAAAAAAAAAAAAAAAAAACAGAGTGGACTCCAGCCTAAATGGATGATCTTGAAACAGGAATGGTTTGGGGTAAGTCACCCCACTGGGGTTGGTGTTTACCTGTTTTAAATTTCATGTGGACTACTTATTTGGTGTTCCAGGATCGGTTAGTGAATAAGATGCATAGCTATTTTCCCCCCATAGCTCAAGCGATACGACTTCAGGGCAAGACACATGTGGTTAGGAAAAATGAAACAAAACCAACAAATGAACCAACCAAAAAAAAAAAAAAAAAAAACCCAACAAATAAGAGCAAGAATGACAGCGTCGGCGCCCACACAACTCTCACACAGACGGTAACTAATCCATGTGTTCCATAGGTCCATTTTAGCCAAATTCATAAGGGATCAACCAACCCTACAGAGGAGTGTAGCTATCTGGTGATACCTTACACAATACCATAATCAATATTGGACCAGCAAAGAGGAGCTGGCATCAGTTGTTTCCAGACCACATTCAACAAGGGCTTCCTGTGTAACCTGTAAACATGGCGTACGATAGGCTCAGTTGAAAGATGTGTGTGGTATGTCATTTATGATCAGGATGGCTAGTATTTCCTTCATAGCTTTTGGTCTGTTCTTCATGTTGGCGACCTTTTGGTCCTCACTCCTGTTTTTCTCTAAAATTTATAATACATGGTTGTGAAACATAGTGACCATCTTGGCTGTAGAATGTAGACCTTGGTCCTCTTGTTTATTGGTGCTCTTGGTCCTGTGAGTGACAATCTTGGTCTGAGTTACAGTCTAAGAATTCTAAGCTTTAAATATGTAATTTTTTAAAAAAAAAATCCAAACGATAGACAGAAAAAATATAGGTTTCTCAGGATGCCTTTTTGGCTTCTTCCCTGGAAGCAATCCTCAGATTCCAGCCTGTTCATCTCCACCTATGGTGGAGGGTATTGGGAGAGCATAGCACCTGCTATGACTGGCCCGTAAAAGTGGGTGTGTCCTACTGATCTCCCTGGCCTCCTGCAAATTGAAAACTCAATGCCTTCTAGTACAGTTGAATAACTGTGGTCTTCCATTCTCTCCGTGGAATTTATTGGGTGCCTGGGGCAAACTATCATTTGCAGGGAGTTAGGGAGGTCATCCTAGGAGCAATTATAGAAGAAAGGGTCCAGTCCCTAAGAGGCTCATCTCTACTGTCTTTTGGTGATGCAGTAGACTTTCAGATTCGGTGGTTAATAATTTAATTCCCTTGTGACATTAATAAAGGGGTGTTTCATGAATTTTGTATTAAAATAAACAAGACTAGGGTCTTTTAAATTCTTGTCCTTCCTTTTTTTTGTTTTTCTTTCTATTGAGGTCCCAGAATTTTATCACTGTGTGGCTGACTGAATGTAAGCCGTTTCACTCCACGGAGCCTCAACCTTTGTTTTCCATTGAGAAGAAGGTTCTGGTTTTCTTTCTTGCTAAACATCTCCTTCCTGAAAGCTGAGCTGTGAACAGCAGTCTAAATGACGGTCACATGTCATTCTTGTTAGCAGCTGGCTGTCTGCCTCGGAGTGGCACATTTTTCGGGTTTCATAACAGCGTTTTCTCTCTCTAACAAATGCTAAGTTTTGAGGATCAGGAAACCACGTGAGTTCTGAAGAGTGACACTGTTGACTGGGTGTGATCTGGAGACACCAGGTTATGACTGCCCCGGGTAGAGTGTCCTTCCTGTCTGGTGGGGTATCCTAGCCTGTATCTTTTCTCCCATATGTCTACTGTGTGCGGTGGGTCATAGGAAATCACAAACCTGCTGAAGAAGACATTTGCTGGGGGTTATCTGTGGACAAGGCTTGCCATCCAGAACTCAGGCTCTTATAAGTTCTTCCTGAGTTCCCAGACGGCTAATGAATAATGTCTGTGACCCCCAGGCATGACCTAGAGCTGTGTGTTTGCTGGTACCCCATTTAGGTTGCAGCCTGCTGTAGGACAGGACCCACGTCACAGGCCAGGGTTTCTCAATGGTGGTCTCATCTCAAGACCTCCTATATCTGATTCACCAGGATGTGGTCATTAAAGTCAAAGACCCAGTGACACCAGGCTGAAGCAATCAGAATTTCTGGGGGTGGGGAAGCTCAAATGGCTTGCCCCGCCTAACTCTTTGCCTGCTGGAGTTTCAAACAACTGTCTAGAGACTAATGGTGAATAGTTCCCTTGTCCTCCTGCCCACAGCAGAACCTGCAGGTCTGAGTACAGTGAAGGTTCTGATGAAATGCTCCCTTATTGATCTAGGCAACCTTCACCAGAGTCACATTTACCTTTTTGATTTATCAACTTTTAATGACAAAAAAACTGAGGGATCCTGTCCACCATTTTGGGGAAAGGAAGTCAGTATATATAAACTCTCGGAGACCCAGTTCCAGCTAAACATCCTCTACCCCCAAGCTAGAGGCTCTTGGACAACACTCTAGTGTCTCTTTCTTCTGTCCCTTGTAACAGCAGCTCCTGCTGAGGTCTGGTATAAGGGGACATCCGCTCGCTCTGTGCTGGGCAGCTGGAGGAGAGCCACAGAAGGGCAGCCAGCTCCCAAGGCCATATCAGCTGCCCTCAGCAGTTTATTCTGAGTTGTATCTCTTTCAGCCGTTGGGACTTTCAGGTGGTCAGACTGAGTGACGGGAGAGCCATCCTGTTAGGGAAAGAGACCCAAGTTAAGCCCCAGTGGCCATACACCATAGCTCCACAGTGGCAGTGGCAGAGTCTGGGTTTGAATCTGATTACAGTGGTGACATCTGCCTCCTCTTCCTTCTGCTCTGCCACCCATCCCGGAACCATGGGGTAATCAACCTGGCTTTGCACGATTCCAAAGAAATCTGTGGTGGCCAAGCTTCTGGCAGAACTCCTCAGTGGTTTGCCTGCTGCCCTAGTAGAAATGATAATACCCTCTCGTTCTATGAAGGGCTGATGGGGCCCATCAGGATGGACGAATCTATTAAGATGACCAGGATGAAGAGTGGAGGGGGGGAGAGAACGAGGGAGGGAGGGAGGGAGAGAGAGGGAGGGTGTAGAGCCTCAGCATTCTCTGGGCAGGCTAAACTATAGTATCCTTAAACTCTGCCCTTCGAGTTTTTATGGAAGCCTCCTTGTATAAGTATACCTATAACCTCATTGGCCACAAACCGTCAACGCAGTCCCCGGCTCCTAGGAGACTAGGAGATAGGCCAAATGACCTGACCTGTAAATCTAACCTTGGTGTGTCCCGCACTGAAGCTGGGGAGATACCAAGTCAATTAATCAAAGGACATTGGTTACTTCTAAGAGTTTTAAGTGTTGTAAGCCAGGAAAATGGAGACCAATAGCAAAGGTCTATTTCACGATATCGTAATTTACCAAGTGCATCTCATTTGTTTTTGATGCCGGTGTCATGCTCCCTACCCATAATCCCAGTGTCTAGGAGACCAAGACCAAGATTGCCTTGGCTCTCTAGCTTAAGATCAAGTTTTAAAATAAAAACAATTTTCAACCTTTTCTCCACCTATTACTTAGCCACGGTTTTGCCTGTAGAAGTCAGGCTGTTCGTGACTTAAGTTTGCTTGAGAAAACACACTCAAGGGCAATGATGGAAAAGCAGATACTCCCAGGTGTCCATTACAGCTTTCGTTTTGGTGCTGGGATGGACTCGGGGACCGCGTACATGTTAAACAGGTATTCAGCCACTGAGGTACACCTTTTTGTCCTTTCATTCGATTTAGGAGATTAGAAAGAGAAAAGTGAAACAGGGTAGATTTTCCTCACATTCTCTAAGTACAGGTAAACAGGCGTGGGCTCCCAAAGCAAGGCCAGCAGCAGAAGAGACTCTTGAGCGTGAATGTCATGGAGACCAGGCTGGATCTCTCTGTGTGGCTTTTCTCATTCATGTGGGCATAGTTGTGAGAGCTGTGATGCGGAAGGGAAGTGCCCTGGATGGCATCTGCAGGGCAGAAATGTCTAGTTTGCATCCATACGCTCGAGCCCTTCTTAAAAGGCTCTCAGGTAGAAGAATAACCAATGAAAGGAAATGTAAAACGTGGGGTTTTATCCTACTAGCAGGCTGTGTAGCTGGCCATGGGTGGCCTGGAACTCATTATGTAGACCTTGCTGGCCTCAAACGTCTCCGTCTGCATCTGACTCTCAAGTGATGGAATGGCGGGTGTGCACCGCCATAGCTAGCTAGCATTCCTGAGTTGGGGGTGGGGTGGGCCTTTAGTGGTGGATGGCATGTTTCCTTTTTAGAAACCACCTTTCCTTATAAGTGGGCAAAAGAAAAGCTGATCTTATAAGCAGAGCATCTGCCCGGTTAGAACCCATGTGGCTTGGGCCACTTGCCACAAAGTGTCCTTGAGAGCTGTCCAATTTCCAGAGCGGCACTCATCCGAGGTACTGCTTTGGGAAAGCAGGTGTTGGTAGGAAAAGTTCCACTGGTAGCCAAACACACCTATCATCCCAGCATTTGGAAGGTTAAGGCAGGAGAATTACCATCAGTTTGGGACGAGCTTGGGCTTTCACAGTGAGTTTAAGGCCAGTATAGGCTACAGTGTAAGAAACCCAAAAGACAAAGCAAGAGACAATATGCTCACCGCTCTTACTACAGGCGTCCTTAGAAAGTTCTAGAAGTGTTCCAGCTTAGAGGAGATCGGTGCCACACACACCTAAGCCAGCGTTCTGGAAAGCAGGACCTAGATTCTGTCAGATGTGTTAGCACTCACTCGTCTAGCCAACGACATCACGAGCTCCTGATTGCAGAAGTCCTTCTGAGAAGCTTGCGTGGGTAAGTCTAGCTTTGAGCAAAAGCATACTACATTAGGAAACGGGATGGGTCTGCTTAGAGCAGGCATCAGTGAAGCAGGTGTTGATTGATTTGATGGGTCCTCTTCTTTACTGACAATCTGAGAGCTTTGAAGGGAGGTATTTTCTGTGCATCAAAAGAAATTAGAATTTTAACTACTGCTGCTGGCGCAGATAGTGTTGAAAGAAATTGGGAAAGCCGCATCCTGTTACTTCACATGCTTTTCTTGGTGTGCGTGCGTGTGTGTGTGTGTGTGTGTGTGTGTGTGTGTGTGTGAGTGAGTGTGCGTGTGTGCGCGTGTGTGTGTGTGTGTGTACACATAAACGCATGTGTGTGCACATCTGTCATCTGTCTGTCCGTGTCTCTGTATATGGTGTGCTGTGTGGCAGGGACTTCACTCTGTGCCAGTGAATTAGACCATTAACATTCCCATCTCTTCAGACCCGGAACTCACTCACTTCCAGATCCCCTTCAGATGGCTCCAATCAGGAATCCCACGGACCCCCTTGCATTTGACCTTGAGGCTAAGTATAAAGTTGAAGCTGTCACATTCGCTTTTCCCTGGCTTCTCATTTAGAGATACAGATCGGTCGGCAGCTTGAACCCTGTCTGCTGCTGGACCCCTAGTCTTCCCATCCGCTCGCAGCACGGCGGTTTCTCCTGGGGGATGATTTGCAGTTTGCTGCCTCCTCCCCTCCCCAGACCGTGCACATCACTTCCGTCTGATTGCTTGCCCTGGGCTCCTGTGGCACCTTCCAAAAGGAGCATTCTTTGCGGCTGCTGTTGGTGCATCCTGAGATAGGAGCTCTCGAAGCACAGGCCGCCCTCCATCCTGATCCGTCTGAAGCCAAGGATGACATTGAACTTGTGATCCTTCTGCTTCTGTTTCCCAGGCACTGGGATTCTGTTTGTCTGTCTGGGTCTGGACTTTATGCAGAACTGAGGACTAAGCGCAGGGCTCCCTAACACACTAGGCAAACCCTGGACCACCGGCCAGATCTCCAGCACTTACTCCTATTTCTCAAAAAACTGTGAAACAATGTTCCTGACTAAACCGTTTTATGGAAATACTTGGATCTAGTGTTAAATTATTTAAACTAAACAACCTAGGTTAAACTTAACAACAGATGCAGCCATGTCTGCTCCCTTGTAAGCATCTTTGAGAAGTTCCTAGAAATGGCCTTTCTAGCATTTCCGTGACATCCGAGATGATAGCCCCCAAGCCGGGACCCAGGTTAATGGGACTTGCTGTACCGGCAGCATCGCGGGACTGTGTGGGATTTTTAAAGCGGATTTAAAAAGTCAAGACTGGATAACATTAAAAAGGTTGACGTAACATTTTCAGTTTTGAAAGGCTACCCTGCTCCAGGAATATGCTTGATGCTTCCCCCCCTCTATTTCTAAGAATTCTATTTGGCTAAAATACCAAGAGAGAGCGAGAGAAAAAAAAAACTTGGCTTAAGTAAATGAAAGGTCATCTCCAAAATTAATTTCTATTCTCTGAGCATTCCTTTATAAAGGAAAGCAGGATGGATTATTTTTTTAAAAATATATTACGTTAAAAATGTCCCTCAAAAACCTCGCTTTTTATATCATAATCAAGACATTTAGATTTTTTTTTTTTTTTGGCAGTGAGTCTATGAGGCATGTTATATGTCTTTAATATTATTTCTATATATGTGTGTGTATACCTGTGTGTAGATGTCCTTGAAGCTAGCTAGAGTTACAGACAATTGGGGGAACCCTTTCCCAGGATTGAACTTGTGTCCTGTGGAAGAGGAAGTGTTCTTAACCACCGAACCATCTCCCTGGCCTCCAGTTGCATGTCTTTTAAGCTCTACCTTCGTACTGGGGTGGGGAGGGGTGCCCTCAATTCTCCAGGATACACAACAGATTTTTTCTATTAATTCTTTAGTTGGTGTCAGTGAGTGGGAAAGATAAATTCCACCCTGCAACTTGTCAGGTGCCTTTATTTTCGTTTTTGCATGACGCTCTGATGCAGTCTTCAGTCTCTTTGTCTATAAAATCAAGACAAAAGGTGGTCTGTTCCCGGATTCACGAAGGGGTCAGTCTTCCTGTGCTGATTATAGACTGACTCGGACACATACAATATCACTCTGTAGCATGTCATAGAATTTGACACTTGCCTGTCCTGCACAGGTGATGTACTAAAACTCAGAAGTTTCAGTTTTCTTTTTCTCAATGTTTTTATTAAAGTTTATTTATTTTGTATGGATACACACACACACGCACGCACGCATGCACACATGCAGCACAACTCCAGAGTGCAGGTCAGAGGATAACTTGCAGGGATTAATTCTCTCCTATCACCATATAGGTCCCGAGGCTTGAACTCAGGTCGCAGGCCTTGGCAGCAAGCACTTTTACCTGCTGAGCCCTCTTGCCAGCCCCAAACATCTTACTTTTCTTCCCCCAGATTGTATTCAGTTGAACTCTAGACCTTTAACTTGGTTCAAAGATGGCTCAGGAGATCCAGCCTGACTGGGTCAATGAGCTCAGACTTGCATATTACCCCTTAGTTATTCTCTGGTGCTCTGATGGGCTGTCCAGTGGCTAAGGGCTTCCGTTACCATCCATCGTGTTTGAGGAGACATTGAGTCTTACACTACCCTGTTGTGATCCTGAATGCCTCCTGCTGAACACATGGGAAGCCAGCAGACTCCTGCCATTGTCATTACAGCTACTTCCCACTGTAGTAGGCTCTTATCCAGAACTGCCCTCTGTGGACTGTCTAGACCAGTCTGTATGGTGACATTGTGACTGCAGGTGATCCAAGAATGCCTGGCGTCCTTAGCATAGACGGAAGCATCTCTGAGTGGGATGAGGTCCTGACTTCCATCTCCAGTTAACTCCCTCACTAAAATTCCTGTTGTAGTAGCTTTGATTAGAGAAGGCAAGACAGAGAAGTGAGCAGGCTCTATGCATGAGGTACTGTCCTCATGGCTGTGGTAGAGTACTTAATAAAATCAGCCTAAGGGCAGAAGGGCTTAATTTAGTGCACAGTTGAAGGGCACAACCCATTAGGTGATGAGGCCTAGCAGCCAGGTCAACTCAAAGCTGAGGCAATGGGGGTCGACTGCATCCAGTCAGGAAGCTGAGGAGATGACAATTAGCATTCCTCCCACTCCTGTTTATTTTGCTGAGGACCCCAGCCCATGGAAGGGTGCCATCAGTGTTCCTAGAGGAGGGCTGTCTTCCCACCTCATTTAAGGTTCTCTGGAAACATCCTCATAGACATATCCAGAAGTATGTTTCCTCGGTGACTCTAGCTCCTGGCAATCTGGAAAAGGCCCTTGGCACATTGTCCTACCAGTTAGGGTTTACTACTGTGAACAGACACCATGACCAAGGCAACTCTTAAGGACAACATTTCATTGGGGCTGGCTTACAGGTACAGAGGGTCAGTCCATCAACATCATCAAGGTGGGAGCATGGCAGCATCCAGGCAGGCATGGTGCAGGAGGAGCTGAGAGTTCTACATCTTCATCTGAAGGCTGCTAACAGAAAACTGACTTTCAGGCAGCTAGGATGAGGGTCTTAAAACCCATACCCACAGTGACACACCTACTCCAACAGGGTCACACCTATTCCAACAGAGCCACACCTTCTAAAAGTGTCACTCCCTGGGCCAAGCATATACACATCACCCCACTATAAGTTACTCCTGTACATGTCTCATCTCCTTTCCTCCTCACGGGATGTCTTAAAGAGATATTTATTTTACATTTAAGTTATATGTTATCATAATGGCATGCACTACTGGAACTGGAGAGTGTGACCTTGCTTATAGGTGATGAAGCTAGGATTCAAACCCCAAGTCTTAGTTTGCCTGCTATAGTCTTCACACAGTAGTTTCTTCTCCTGGCTTCAGTTCTTGTTGCTAAGCAGGCAGCCTCTTGCTCTCCACTGAAGCCCCGCAAGGACACAATCGCCTTTGCAGAGGTTGCTGGGGGAAGAAATTGTTTTCTACTGGCCTCAGGACCAGCGTTAGTCTTAAGTGATGCTGCTGGCAGGTGGCCATTTGCAGGAGGCAGTCAAATTAGCCACTGGTATGAGCCCAGCATCCTAGACTGAGCCTGCAAAGTGAGTTTGCCCTTCACAATAAATAGATTTGGGAGTGAGTGCCTAGCAGGGGCCCTGGATATTTAAGGCAAGCACTTTGCTTCCTCCATCTGATTGAATCCAGATTCATTATAGCACCGAGACACATAGCAACAAGCAGTGCAGCACTGGCTTCCCAAGGCTGCCTGGTTTGTACAGAGGAAGTTTAGTTCACAGTGTCAAAAGCCATGGCCAGTGAAGCCGCAAGAAAATTATTATGTAATCTCGACCTAATTAATATTAGAATTATATTATATTTTACAAGACACAATTTGAGTTTGTCTTTGCTCTGACAGTCTGCTCTGAGACTTGCTAAAACATCAAATCGTTCGAGTGTGTCTCATTTGGGAGTTGTATTTTGCAACCATGCTGGCATGGGTTCACAGGCCCTTGGCTTATCCACAGCTGTACCCACTTTGCAGGAATGCCTATGGCTACCTCCTATTACTGAGTTGTAGCATTTCCAGCCTTACCTGGAACTTGCCTGATCTCATCTCGAGGGAGAGAGAGACAGCGCGCTCAGAACACTGTCTAGGGAGCTAGCTGACAGTCAGACGTGCTACATTTAAACTGTCCTAAATTGGATCATTTTATTCAGCATATCTATGTATCATCTCTGTATCTATCTAATCGTCTATGTGTCTATCATCTATGTATGTGTGTATGTATCATATGTCTATGTGTCTATCTTGTATATGTGTATGTATATGGGTATGCATCTGTTATGTATTTCTGTATGTATACATATATACACATATGTACTTTTAATTAGACAGGGAATCATATAGCCCAGTCTGTGTCAGCTTGCTATCTTGCAAAGGATTTCCTTGGACTGACTAACATCTATCTATCTCTCTATCTATCTATCTATCTATCTATCTATCTATCTATCTATCTATCTATCTCAATTAGGGCAATTATATTTTGTATCCTTTGATTCAGGACCCCCACCAATACCAAGGTACTCAAGTCCATTATATAAAAATCACACAGAGTCTGCAGATGCTACACGCATATCCCCTCAGACCCTTTAATCCCCCTCTAGATTACTTATGACACCTGGAACAATCTCAGTCTTAAGAAGAGAATTGTTATTTAGTATTGTTAAGAGAATAACGGCAAAACAAAATCTCTTTGCGGAAAATACAGTTGCGATTTTTTTCCTTGCAGATCTTTTCTGTTTGCCGTTGGTTGAATCTATGGAGGCAGGCTGCCTGGATACAGAGAGCCAACCACACACATAGACAGACAGACAGACACACACACACACACATACACACCCATTCATACTGTTGTTAAGTATATAGTTCAGTGACATGGTGTACATTTCCAGTGTTGGGCATTCATCATCTGCTATCCATTCCAGAGGCTTCCATCATTCCAAACACAAACTGTACCTATTGGACCATGAATTTCCTCCTCTTTCCTCTACTAGTTCCTAGAGACCTCCTCCCTCGCCTTGCCTCTCCTCCTCCCCCTCCTCCTCCCCCTCCTCCTCCCCCTCCTCCTCCTCTTCCTCTTCCTCTTCCTCCTCCTCCCCTTCCTCCTCCTCCCTTTCCTCTCTCTCCTTTCTATTTTTCCATTTGTTTATTTGAAACAGGATCTCACTATATAGGCCACACTATGCTGGAACGATATGAACCAGGCTGGCCTGGAGCTCACAGAGATCTCCCTGCCTCTGCTTCCAGGGAGCTGGGATTAACAGTATAGCTAACATACCTGGCTCCTCTCTTCAGCCTTATGTCTCTGTGCACTTGGTTTTTAAAGATACCAGTCCAAATCATATATTATATTTTTTATTGTCTGGCTCCTGACTTTTGTTGTTACTGTTTTTCATTCATTTACGTTGTTTTGTTTTGTTTATAATCTAGGGTCACATTGCATACCCTAAACAAGCCTAGAACTCACAGTCTATCCCAGGCTGATCTTGAACCCAGGTTCTCTTGCCTCTGCTTCTTGAGTGCTGAGATTATAACCATAGGCCACTATGCCTGACTTTTAGCTCACTTGTTTAATACAGTGCTTTTAATGTGGCATTTGGAATACGGTTTTATTTTGTAGAGCGTTTGCTGTCGATACACGGTTGTATAAATAATTACTAATACATTATGAATCTTGTTCTAATTTCAGAAACCAGGCTCTATTAGAGTCTTGGAGAAGGAAGTACCTCAACCTTTCTTCTTGTTAGCTCAAGAAAACACCACCACACAGTTTCATGTTCTCCCTGTTCATCTTTGGTTCTTATTTCCTCTCATTTTTTAGCCTCTATTTGGCCTGAGTTCTTCGCAGTGTTCTCCAAGCAGGCTTGCATCTCTGTAGAGCCTGGTAGAAAGGGTTCCTAGCTCTTTGGACACCACCGTCTCCGTGACACGTGAACTCCTTTTCTAACTAGTCACGCCGCCGACCTGACCTGCCTCTGTCCAGCAGTGGTCAGTGACACCAATGTTACCCCTGGAAATGGGTGACTCATAGCCTTCCCCACTGGTGCTGATGTGACTCGAGGCAGAAGTATTCTTCTCCGCTAGTGCATCTGTAGTAGAGGTGAACACTGTTTTTCTATTTACATCTTTTATGAGCCACAATTAAAAGGAGTGTGAGTCACTGTGTCAGAATGGGTGCATTATTTTCAGACGTCCACGAGAGCAGTTGCTGCTTGTGACTGAGCTTCCCTCACACCGAAGCTCTAAAACCCCACAGGAAAAGAACCCAGAGGGGTCTCATCTACTTCCTGGAAGTAGATGAGGTTGGGGTGTCTTTCTGCAACAACAAGGCAGAGCTTCAACTGGACTTCCCTCAGCCTGTGATCCTCCAGAGTATTTGACATGCATGTTGTTCTTCTGGTTAAAGAGTTTGGTCTGATTTGAAGTACTTAGAGGTTGTTTTCCTCCTCTTCCTCCTCCTCCTCCTCCTCCTCCATCATCATCATCTCCTCCTCCTTCCTCTTCCTCTTCTTCCTCCTCTTCCTCTTCCACCTCCTCCTCCTTCTCCTCTTCCCCCTCCTCTCCCTCATCTCCTCACCTCCTCCTCCTCCCCTCCTCCTCCTCCTCCTCTTCCTCCTCCCCCTTTCTCTTCCTCTCCTCCCCCTCCCCTCTCCATCCCCTCTTTCTCCTCTCTCCCTCCTCTTCCCCCTCCCCTCCCCTCCTCCCTCCCCTCTCCCTCCCCTCCCCCTCCTCCCTCTTCTCTGTAGTCACTACTGAGATGTGTTGGAAGGCTTGGAACATAGCTCAGTGGCAGAGGACCTGCTTAGATTGCACAAGGTCCTGGGTTATTCCGTTGCTACTTTATAATTTTGCTACTCCTATAAACCATACTGTAAAGTTCTGATATGTGTCCCCAAAGGGGTCGTGACCCACATGTTGAGGACTGCTGCTCTAAATGGATTGGGTTCCAGGTGTTAGACGTAGATGCAGGAACAGAGCATTGGGGTGTCATTGAGGGCTTTCTCCTCTACATTGACCAACTTCAGGGCTTCTGTGTGCCTTCCTATCACTTCTGCTTCCCATTGTAGCCACCAACCTTAGGTGTCCCACAGCGCTCATCCAACGTACTCTCCAAGGAACCTGAAGATGGGTCTCCACACATGGCGCTTTGCTGTGTAACAAATGGCAGGGGAGTTTAGGCTTTTCTCGACGGCTCACCAAGCTACACACAGTCATTCATCAACAGCTTAGCTAAAACCACATGTAAGCATTTCTATTTGGTCACTCCAGGTCAACAAAAAAATGTGTCCTAAATAACTTAGGGTAACTAAGTGATGAGGAGACAATATGGACGGACATGCGTGGATCTTGGTCAGTAGTCACAGAGATCTTTACCCCTGAGGTGTGGGCAGGACACAATCTTGAACCCACAGTTTCTCTACTTCCAAATCCTTGCATAGGCCCTTTGGAAACCCTGTGGCTGATTCTTATGATAATTTTGTAAGCTGTTGCTTCCAAAGACTGCCTCTACCCAGCATTCTTCAACCCCTTGCTGGAGCTCCTAAGTTTCAGGCCTGGTTGACTGACTGAATCCTTCCCCAATGATGAATATGCATAAGCCATACCCACGCATATGCTAATGAGATATATTCAACTTTCTTTCATACTAGTTTGTGAAACTTAGAAAAAAAATTTTTTTCTTTGCCAGTCTGCAAAAGAGGAAAATGAAAGGCTGTGTGGCACCCCCCCCTCCCAACACACACTAGGTGTTTACAAGGAAGTGTGTATCTTAGGTACTCAGCAAATAACACGGTCGGGTTTAACTCACAGCGATTATGCTCTGAATTTTCCAAGCTGGTGAATCACATTTATGACTCATATTTTCAAGGGAATTCCCCCCATCTGACTTTCCTCTCGGTTCGAGTCGGGTATAGCCTAGCCGGCTTGCTTAGGAGGGGAGCAAACCTGATAGTTCCTTAGCTTGTTCCGCCCCACCTCAAGAAGAATTAATTTAGCTGCTACTGTGTGAGACAATGTCTCTATCCTTTCCCTTGGTAACTCCAACGTGCTTTCCTGCTAGGAATCCCTTGTTGATGGTGACTGATTTGTTGTTGATTTCTAATGTGCAGAGTTGGTTTCTTCCTTTTTTTGTTTTTCTTCCCAGAATTCCTTTAATGTTTCTACTCTGTTGTTTGGTAGAAAAGATAATTTCATGAACCTAATTTTTTTTTAATGCACCCCATAATCAAGCAGCTACATTTCCTGCAGGAGCAACACTGGGAGAGAAAACACTTTGAAAAATATTAAACCTGTTTTTAAAAGGTGGAATCAAGTATTTGTCTATGAAAAGGTGCTAAATGAACGAGTAGTACCATGTATCAGCCAATTAAGTGTTACGTTAGCGAACTGTAGGGATTTGATGATAATTTTGTTGCTTCGGAAGACCTCCGCCGAGATCTCTTCAACGTCTTGCCTAACTTTACGAGCATCAGGCCCAGAAGACCGAATCTTTTCCTGAGGGTAAATGTGCACACGCCATGCCTAGGTGGTGTTGTGGTTGTGAGGAACCTTGACTGTGTGGGCAGCAGGCCCCCGTGTGTGATGGGGAACAGGGTGACTGCCAAGGGAACTGGTCACATGACTTGTCCACCCCCAGGTAGGTCTGCCCCAGTGGCCTGCTTGGCACCAAAACGCATCTCCATGACTTAGCAGCCCTACAGGGTTGGCAAATGCCAGAAGCAGGGAAGACCAGACAGCAAAGAGTGGGGAACCTGACTGCATGGGAGGAAGGAGCTGGTTCACCATGCGGCTTTCAGTTCCTGCTTCGCTTCTAACGTCGTGAGCTTGGCAAAGTTACTCATTTCTCTGGAATCCATGCCCTTCCTCATAAGAGGAAGGCTGTAGTCTCTAGGCCAGGCTCGGAGGATCCCTTCAAGAAAGGAAATCCTGTGTGTCTCAGGCAGGTGAGAGCAGACTCGGGGTGATGGAATCAGGGTGTAAACGTGGCTGGCGGTGGAATCACGGTGATGTTGAGGGTGGCCTAGATCCCGAGGTAGGACTGGGGACGTGGATGAGGTGGTAACTTGTTTGCCATGCAAGCTTGGAGATGTGGGTCAGATTCCCAACACCCTTTTAGAAAGCCAGGAGTGTTGACACGTGCCCTTAAAGCCAAGTGCTAGGATGATACAGCCAGGCGTATCTCAAGGGCTTAATGCCTGGCTAGCCAAGGGAACTGGTCACATGACAATGCAGCCTCGATGAATTGATGAGTTCTGGTCTCACCACTCCCAGTAAGGCCGAAGGTCCACATCCAGGTACTCGCATCCTCACCAAAGATACTCACATTCCCCTAGACACATATATTTTTCTTATTTTAAAGAGCACACACAAGCTATGATTTCTCTCTATGATTGGTGACTTTTACAGGGGAAGACCAGTCTGAGTTCAGGTGAACTGGCTTGCGTCTTGAAAACATTTCCCTTAGAGCCATTATTTCCCGTCCGTAACACTGCCCCTACTCCTTCCTCAGAGCAGAAGCCTCTGCTTTGACTCTGCCCTCCGTGTGTGATTGGTTTTCCTGCTCAATCCATCCTCTGTGTGTGATTGGTTTTCCTGCTTCCAACCCATCCATTCCGTTGCCCTTGTCTCTCAGATGTTTCTGGAACCCCGGGGGCACAGTCAGTTGTAGCCTTCACTCTGAAGTCCTGTTGAGTTGAGTTCTCTTTTGGATCTGGGCACAGTTGTTTATCTTGTCAAGGTCCCAGCATAAAGAGTCAGCCCTGTTTGTTTTTCCCAGGAGCTCTGCAGATCTGAATGAGGGCTGTCATCAGCTGCCGGGGCTTGGGGCTTGAGGTGAAACTCCGAGTCTTAGTCAGGACTCATTTCTTGCTGGCCTCCTTTTCTGGGCAGTACGTTAGAACAGCCCCATGTCTCTAGAGTTTAATAAGTGATGGAGACCGATGGAAACTTAAACCCAAGTGACAGACCAGCATGCTAGTGGTCAAAAAAGCACCGGACATTTTTTGAATGCTTATCCGTATCCACGTATTGTGCTGAGCTCTTGATAGCAGCCGTCTTCTGCAGCCTTAATTGTGTTTCTGGGCACTGTGCTGAGTCCGTAATGTGCACTTAATACATGTATCTCTCTCACACACATCCCAGATGTCTAATTCTCAAGGCAGCTCTTTGACTGCCCCACCCCAGCCCCACCCCCATTTCCCAGATGAGTATACCCAGGCTCAGAGAGAGAAGTCATTTGCTCAAGCTTATGCAGGAGGCCTGTGCGGATTATGACGACCCCATCTACTGATGACATTGGATCCAGAACTGTGTAGGGTAGGTTTGTTAGATGGGGTTAAGGGATGAAGTGATTTTTGTAAGAAGAAAGAAGCAGGGCAGGATAAGAGAGTCCTTGTCCAGCATGCAGGAAGCTTTGGGCTCTAGCCCCAGCATAGCATAAATTGGGCATAGTGGCATATTCCTATAATCCTAGCCAGCCAGAGGTGGATACCAGGAGATCAAAGCCAGCCTGCTTCACAAATATAATGGGGGGGGGAGGGGGCAGGAAGACATGAACAGCAGCTATGTTTAGGTTATGAGGATTAAACATTAAGAACCACCCCTCAGGTCAGTCAACTCCCCCCCCATCCCCCATCCCAGCCTGCAGGTTTGTTCCATGGAGCTGAAGAATGTCCCTGCCCCTCGAGATGACAACCAGGTGGCATACAAATGGAAAAATGACAAATTATTCCTTTGCTCTAGTGCAGGCACTGCTGTAATTAGTAGCAAGTTGGAACCTTAGGAGAAAAAAAAAAAATCTCACCCGAGTGTGAAGATGAATTCTCGGTGCCTTAGTCTGCAAAGTAAATAAAGTGTCACACCAGTAGCCTGCCCTGAGGCCACTTCTCCTTGGGTTCCCTTCCCTGAGTGGCAGGAGCTTCACACTCTGTCACCAGCTTCCCTCGGGTTCCTGTTAATTAGCTCAGGGACTTGGTCTGGAGTCTGTAGAAAGAGTTCAGGACACGTGTGGTGCCAGCCCTCCTGGCCAGCGTGGGAGATGTGCCTTTTCCTGTACTCTGCCTTGCAGTGGCAGCATGTGACCCACACACGAGGCAGCTGCCTCTGTAAGGAGCAGAGGTGATGGTGACCATTGGCAGAGCGCATGTGTAATCACGGCAGGTGGCTGACAACCATTAACAGACTCCAATGTGGGCCAGAAGGAGACCTGGGTGTGTGGGCGCAGGATGAAAACTATCACAAGGAAGAGTAATGTAGGTAGTGGCATTTTGTTTCAAGGACCTTCCCTTCCAAACCAGGAAAAGAAAAACAAAATACCTGAAGAGGTTTCTCCTGGCTCTACTGGCTATCCCCATCCTTCCTAGATAGATCAGGCTAGCCCTGAACTTCCCAGCGGTCCTCCTGCCTCAGCTACAGAAGTCATGAACTTCAGTTGTATGCTACGATGCCTGGTTCTAAATTTTATTTTAGTTTTTTTTGTTTGTTTGTTTGTTTGTTTTCATATTGTATGTGTATAGGGGGTGTTTTGCCTGAATGTGTGATACGTATCATATCCATGCAGTACCCGAGGAGACCAGAAGAGGGCGGCAGATGCCCTTGTAGCTGGAGTTGTAGACAGTTTCCAGCTGCTGTGTGGGTGCTGGGAATCAAAGAGGGTCCTCTGCAGAAGCTGAGAGTGCCGTTAATTGTTGAGTCATTCCTCTAGCCCTAATTATTTTATATATAATATTTTGTATGTAAGTCTGTCGATTGAGAACCTTACAGAACGAGGATCTTGATCTCTCTTTGGAAACACGAAGGGCTATTTGCTTTGCTTGTTGGCTGGTCTCTACTCAGCCTGAGCCCGGGTCTTTCTGTGTGTTATAGAACTGTACTGGCTGCATCCCCAGCCCTCCGCTTAGTTTTTGAGATAAGTTTTGAGTTTGCTAAGTTGACCAGGCTAGCTTTTAGTTTATTCTGTAGCCCAGGCACATCCTGAGCTTGGGAACTTCAAGTGACTCCTGCAAGCCTCCTCAGTGACTGTGGCTTTAAAAAAAAATCAGATAATAACAGATTTCAAAAATGAGGATTAATCATCTACTTTTCCGCTCTTAAGATGTGCTTGTTTGTTAAACTTCGCACCGGCAAGCGTTCCTTGTTTTCTAGAAGTTTCCATAGAGGTTGCTAGGTGGGAAACCTTAGACATGGGATGCTGGCAGAGCAAGTCTTCTGTTCTGTTGTTTACGCTCATTGTTAAGATCCCCCCTGCCTTTGGGAGCATAGTAGTGGTAGTACAGAGACTGCCTTTTCTGTCTCGGCAACCATGACACTCGCATCCTAAGGCTCCCCATGATCTAGGCTATGTGCTCGCCTGGAAGATAAGAATGGGTTCTCAGTCATTGGGAAAAATCTTGTCTGTATGAATTCAGATGAAGCCTTCAGAGAGCAATGTGTCTTTTTCTTTTTTTCCTGTAAACCTTAAGCCACACACACTGCCATTACCGACTTGTAACGCACTTGACCGATGCTTACACATGAATCTTAGAGGTGGCCCTTAGAACTGCCATGTAAGGCTATCTACCAGTGGACCACGGTTCGGGCAGCCCTCCCATGAGCACACTGCTTCGGTCCCTTTCCCATTGAGGTGTCCCCAAGCACATGGGACACAGGGCTGGGGCGGGGGCTTCTTTGGGTAAAGACCAGTGAATGGGGGTGGGTGGAGATAGTACGAGGAAGCCATTGTGCATGGACCGAAGAGGTTAGGGACCAAAGCAAGAGCCTCTCACTGGGAGCAGTCACGAACTACACTGTGGATGCAGCAAAGCCTGCACCCATTTTCAAACGTGGGCCCAGTACCAGGAGACAATATTTGCTTTCTCGTGGTCCTTCAGAGGCTTGGCGTGTAGTTTACCTGTGAAAAACTGAACATTGCTTTCAGGAGTATATGGAGTGTGGAATGTAAGAAATCTGAGCAAGAATGGTTATTGGCTCGCCATTCTGGGGATGGTGTATGGCTGGGATGAAAGCTTAACATCACCTTGGGATTTGGGGACACTGACTTCAACCACTTAAAACTAAAGAAAGGAGGGCCCTGAAGTCCTGAAAGAGGAGCAGTGAGGCAGGTGTCCTGGAGACTTTAGAAATGAATAGAGGGGAACCGGGGAGATAGATAGCTCAGTAAAGTGATTGCTGTGCAAGTTCAAGTTCAGTCCTCAGGACTCGTGTGAAAGGCCTCGTGTCAGTCATGAGAAGGCTTGGGCTTATAGCCCCAGTGTGGGAACAGAGAGACAGGAAGATCTCGAGGGCTCGTTGATAACCCGGAGACTGAAGTTAGCCTACTCAGAGCATCCAGGCTGGTGAGGAAGGCTGGGGAATGGCATTTGGATTATAGTCTGGCCTCTACACACGCTGTCACTCCTGGGGGCGGGGGGTGTTGTTCATGAGACTTCACATGGATCGAGTCACTCATAATCTGTCATTGGAAGGTTATAGGAGTTAGGTTCATGACACCCATGTGATATAAATTCCTTGCAACAGATTAAGAGCTGATCAAAGTGTGACACTTAACATTGAAGGAACAAATGCAAGTATCATTTGGTATTAAGATGTGTGCCCATGGATGGCTCTGAAAGACCCCCAGAGCGGGGAGACCCTCACTCAAGTCTCGGGATGATGCGACCCCCCAAGAACTCACGTGAGACCGTCCTTGCTGTAATAAACATGAGGTTTATTGATAGGAACCAGTGCACTGGGGTCGAGACTCATATCCCACGCAGGGGCAGTGGAGTCCAACCCTGAAAGGCTGGGAGAAAGGGTATTTAAAGAGAGAAACCACAACCCGAGGGGACAGGGATGGTGTCATTGGAAAGTGTCGAGAATACTAATGAAAAATCACAAGGAGGAGCTTCCTGTTTCTCAAGATTGTTAAACTTTATGGTCCATCAGTTCCTGGGAGGAACTTCCTGTTTCTCAAGATTATTCTCTAAGATTTTAATCTAACTTTATGGTCAGCTAGTACAGGTAGAGGGCAGGGTCTGGAATTTGAGGTATTTGGGGCTTTTTTAAACTTCTGACTTCTTAGCTGCATTTTTTATTCTTTCAGTGTCCATTTTTGTAAACCCACTCCTACTCATAACTGTCAACTGTCTGAGGCATTGTGTTCGGGGAACTAGATGGCTAGGTTAATGCTACACTGAGAAGTAGAATGGGCTGGTGTTGAACAGACACGAGTTCGAATCCAGGTTCTGCTATCTGTGCTGTGTAAGATCCTGGGCAAGTTGATGTCACCCTTTGAGATCCCAATGGTACAGTGTGGGTAACAGCCCTGCTCCAAAGCACTGCTGTATTGGAAATAGTCAGCACTGACCGGTGCACACATGTACCTATGACTTACTTTAATGATCATCTAAGAGGGAAACTTTCCTCTCACTGCATGCTAAAAGCCACGGTGCACCCTCATGGTCCAATGTGAGGTACCTTGAAATTTCTGCTACAGAGAAAATGCCAAGTGTTATGGATACATTTTCTGGCAGACATACGAGCCATTTGCATAATGAAACCTCTCTAAAATTCTTTCTATTAATAACCAGCCTTCGAAGTATCAATCTGACCGTTTTGTATTTAGAATCGTTCTCCCTACGAACAGTTCCCTTTTTATTGCCTTAATATCTGCTGACAAGTATCATCATCTCCTTACGTATTCGAGTGTTTGTGATTTTGTGGCTTCTTAACTTGCTCATTTACAGCCTGGGAACTTCATTTTTAAAGGATGTGTCTTTCTTTTTATTTTTTTTCTAAGTTGGGGAGGAAAGGCATGTCAAATTTTCTGCTGTGTGGAGACACAGGTGTGTAGGCAGTGTGGACCTTGCAGAACTGAGTTCTTGAAAGACCGCTTGCTTTACTGGTGTCTTTTGTATGGAAAGGGTCACCTTTCTTAGCTTTCCCACTGACAGACACTGAGAAGCAACCCACTGAGTGTGTCAGCACATGGCTGTCCATAGGTGTGAACCATGTGCTCATCCACTCATGGGGCCTTTGGATTTCCTAAGGGACATGACTGTTGTTGGGGGCGGGGGGAGGTGGCAATCACTGGTGAATGGACCTCCTGGTGTTAGCACAGCATGGTTTCTATCTTCCCTTCAGAAGAGTGCTCTTTCCTGCTTATCTGGGATGTCAGTCAAGGGAATCAACAGGTGTAGAGGGGCCTGAGGGCTTTTCACATGAATGAGGAGGAGGGAATCCCCATGGGGTGAGGGAATCCCCATGGGGTGGTGGATGCTTTCCTGGAAGGGTATTTTAAAAGCCATTTTAGCTCTATGAACCTGTCTGTGCAGATATGACCTAGATGTCTGTGATACACACACACACACACACACACACACACAGAGAGAGAGAGAGAGAGAGAGAGAGAGAGAGAGAGAGAGAGAGAGAGAGAGAGAGAGACTTCTGTGGGAAACTTATTACATTGTAACTTTAAATTGTTTCTTTTGTTTTTGAGATTATATTGTAATTATGTTACTTCCCCTTCCCTTTCTACCTCCAAGCCCTCCCATGCACCCCTTCTTGCTCTCTTTTAAATTCGTGGTACCTTTTTTCTTAATCGTTATTGCAAGCACATATGTATGTATGCATAACAATATAAATATGAATTCCTGAATATAACCTGTTTAATCTGCATACTGTTACTTGCACATAGTTTTTCAGGGCTGACCATTAAGGTGTTGGATAAACAGTTGTTGGCTCTTCCCTAGGGAAAATGTTCTCTCGGGCTCTCAGCAGTCCTTATGTCAGTCCTTTGTGTAGGGCTGAGGCCTGTAGTGGCTTCCCCCAACCCACACCAGCATGTCTCCTATGTGGATCTTACTCAGCTCGTGTTTAGGTAGTCATGTTGGTGAGTCTTTACAGATGTAGCTACTGACCTATCTAGGAGACACAGTCTAACAAGAAACTCCCCAATCCCCTGACTCTCACAGTCTTTCCACCCCCTCTTCCACAATGCTTCCTGAGCTTTGCATGCAGGAGGCGTTTTGTAGGTGCACCCGTTGCGACTGGGCTCTACAACTCTGCATTGGTCTTCGTGGGTTCTGTAATAGTCTCCCTCCGTTGCATCTGAACTTTTATAGTATTAACTTTTAAAGATGAATGAATCTTCAAAACTTGCTCTTTCCGCAGGGAGATTGTACAGCTTGCCCAACTTCATCGGACAAATATAAAAATAACAGGAAAGCAAAATGTTACCTAAGCTTCATTTCATCTTGCTGGCTCTACTGGGATTGAACCAAGGGCTGGGCACGTATTCTACCAATGAGCTCTACCTACAGTTCCATACAAGGTGCCTGGTGTGGCTCCAAACCCACTCCAATCCAGGCTTTGCCTCGAGCTTGTGACCCACTCAACTGCCGCTGTCACTGGGGCTAGAGGTCTAGGCTACCAGGGCTGGTTAAAATAATACGTAAATGAAGTAAAGACAATCTTATTATATTTCTGTTTTTGAAATATGCTTTTACCAATAAATATGCACTTCTCTGATGTCAGTCCATGAATCCTACTAGATTAACTTCTGGGAAACTTCGGTAAGTGCCCAGGGGTGGTCCATAGATTTAAGGGAAAGGAGAAGTTGGAAGGGAAGGGAACGAAAACAAAGCGAGCAGACAACCTCACAAATCGAATCAAAACATGCCCAGCACCTCTGATATTGGGGTCATGTGTTAATCAGTTTTCACTACAGGGAAAAAAAATAATGACAGAATAGGCTTCTCTTAAGAAAGGGTTGGCTCACCGTTCTGGAGGTTTTGGTCTATTAACAGTGTCCCCATTGCTTCTGGGACTGTGTGTCAAGGCAGGGACATGTATGGAACAAGATCTGCTCACATCATGGCTAGTAAGGACAGAAAGGAAGAAGAGGAGGCTGCAGTTCCATAGTCTCCCTCCAGGGCATGACCCGAATGGCTCGAGGAACTCCAAGCATGCCTCATCTCTTCAATATTCTATAACTTCCCCAAAGTGCACATGACTAAGCCAAGATGGGGACCTTTGGGGCAACATTCTAGATCCAGGCTGCAGCAAGCACACGGACAGGCAGTGCCCAGACTAATGGCGACGGAACGTAGTCCACTATGCATCTATCTCTACAGAGGTTGGACCAAGAGTGTGAACTGTGTTATCTTCCCTTGGGCTAGTGTTGGTGATTCTGTAATCATTAGTGCTAATATTACCGGGGAAACCACTAAGCTGCCTAATGTTTGGTGGCACTCATTTCTCTTTGCTGGACTCTGGCGTGGCCCCTTTCTGGTTGGGGGATTCTCAGACCACACCACACCTGGAATCCATTGCCTGTTTGTTCTTGTTTGCTCTTTCCTGTGCTCGGCTTGCTGCCCACAAGGTGAAGTCCCTCCGAGTGTGGCAGTCTGGTGGAGCTGAGTGGTGGGGCCTATGTCCATGTGGTAGGAGTTCCCATCTTCGGTAGGATGTTAGAGGGTGTTCATGGGAAACCTGGGGAACCTCCTGCGATGACTCACTGTAGCCAGAGAAAAGCAGCTATTTCCAAAGGAAGCAAGCCATGAGCTCATTATGGAGAATGATATAAAGGGCCAGGTCCCCTGGCCCTGGCCGTTCTTATGATCCAAATGTGTGTGTTTAAAGGAGAAAAGCGAAGAACAGGCTTAACCAAGATGTCTGATTGGGACCATGAGTGGGCACTCTGACTTTCTGTCACTAGCATTTCCCGGTCCAGACCTCAGTCCTCAATAAGGCCTTGTAGGCTTTCTGTGTCAGTTTTCTAGGGCTACTGTAACAAGATGCCCCAAGGATGGGCTGGAAAGAGAGATGTTTGTTCCCCGTGACTGTGTGGGTGAGGTGTCTGAGGTAAAAGGTCAGCAGAACTAGCTTCCTCTGGGATGTTTCCTTTTGGCTTGTGGACTGAATTCTTCTTGAGTCTTCCGGTTGTCTTCTCGGGTGTTTTATCTAAATCTCTTCATACAAAGACACCAGTCATACTGGGTAAGGGACCACCCAGACAACCTCAGTTTACCTTAACTCCCTCTTGAAAGGTCCCAGGAGACGTGATTACCACCCTCTATGTTTTGGTCTTGCATACACTGATTCAACCAGCCGAGGCCCAAAGTTAATTTCTCATTTTAAAAAATAGTATTTATTTTACACGTGCGTGTGGAGATGTCTGAGTTTCTGTATGTGTACCATATGTGTACAGGAATTCACAGAGGTCAGAAGAGGTTCCAGATCCCCTGAACTAGAGTTACAGAGAGTGGGTAGCTGCCGTGTGGGTGCTGAGAACTGAACCTGAGTTCTCTGAAAGGGAAAGGAATGCTCTGAACCACTGAGCCATCTCTCCAGCCCGGGGTATGTCATTTTAACAGAAAAGATTTGGAATCTATGGTTTTAGTCTCCATTCATCAAAGAGCCAGAATCTGTCTTTCCCAGATACCAAAGGAAGATGGCATGGCCTGGTGTTGAGGGACCAGGAGTTGGGTTTTTTATGGGCACCATTGTTTCTTCAGATGAGCCATACCAGATTCTTCAACCGTTGACTTTTACAGTAATACGCAGGTGGCTAAACCACAGTTCTAATGTGGAAAATGTTTTTAACCACTTGTGCTATGCCAAGCCTTGTGCTAGGCACTGGGGTAACCTCTGCAAATGAGAGTCCCCTCTTGCAGGTCTGTGGAGCTTAGCGTACGAGTAGGCCCCAGGCCTGTGGTCGTCGATCTTTCGAGGCTTACATTCGCATCGGTGTGAGTTGGTTTCTGTCTCTTAGGGGACACTGGGACGTTTATGTGTCTGGAGTCTGTGCTAACTGGAGTTCTAAAGAGGAGAGTCTCCAAAGAGGATACCGGGCTTGTTGTAAATCTGTCCTTCCAGTGTGTAATGTTTGCTCGGGAGCTGGCTGACGAATGTGTACTCGGATTTTTTTTTTTTTTTTTTTTTGAGGCAAAGCTGCTATTTTTGCCACCTGGTAGTGTTCCGATGACTCCCTGAGAATGCGGTTGCTATAGGCAGCCCCAGCCGTTTCTTCCCTGGGTCCACGTCTTAGGCATATTTCTGTCCCCAGTCTCTGGCATTACGCCTGCCCGGCATTTAGTAGGTCTTCGGTAAATATTTGCTGAATTACTTGTGCTGAGGGAAAGGCTTGCTGCTGCCTGTGACTCCTTCTCATGACAAACCCCTTGCCTCTCCAAGAAGCAGCTTCTCAGCAGGAGCACCGTGAATCACACTTGGCCTGGCTGAGTCCTCGTGGGCACCCCCCTGAGTCCCTCTCCCATTCAGAGCAGCCAGTTATCCTGGAACCACTGAGGATTCTCAGAGTGAAGACAGGCACTGCGGGCACAGGTTAATCCAGAGATGGGCATGGGAAAATACTAGCTCATTGAGCAAGATGGAAAAAAGGGGGAATGAGTAGAATAATTGGGGTGGGCATAGATGATCCCCCAAGCCTTGCTTGGGGTTGGGGGTGGGGTGGAGAGTACTCTTTGTTTCCCTCACACTGCACCTCCCCTGCCTTCATTATAGAGTCACTGAGAAGTGACTTAAGGTGAATGTGCTTTCATGATAGATGTGGGAGTGGGTGTGGGAAGGTTGTTCCAGGCATTAAAAGAAAAAAAAAAAGCCATCCAAGAGGCTTGGCTGGTTTTCCATTTCCAGCAATCTCTGACAGTTTTTATTGTTTAACGTTTTTCAAAGTGTCCTCGGCACCTCAGGATGCTCGAAAGGCGAGCATTTCATGGGAGCGGTTCTGCCAGATGATAAGAGATGAGTTCTGTGATCGGCAGCGGAAGTGGAGTGGGCAGTCCCAGTGTGATGGGAATTTAAAAGTGCGGGAGTCAAAAAATTCAGGAGTTCAAGTCAAATGGTGAATGTGCCTGCCCCAGTCCCCTAGGGTACACGGCGGTAGCATGCTTCTGAATTTGTGGCAGATTGTGTTAAGTTGAAGCCCTTGTTTTTGCAGTCTTTTTGTCAAGGTCAACATGTGAGCAGTAACTTTCAGCTTTCTTGACTCTTGCAGTCTTAAAGCGTTTGTGGATTAAGGGTCAACACTGTCACGGAGATGAGAACTCTGCCCCTGCTCTGGCTGTGGTGCAGAATCTATATGATGTGAAGACAAGTCACTGCTTGAGTCTGGCTTCACACTGACACAAAACAGTGGCTTCTGCATTTGGATGATATGTAAATGCCATGGACTTTACGGTTGTGTCTGGTTTTAAACTGCTCAGTGATATAAATGCATCAGGATTGCTGTGCGGCCACAACCACCATTGTCTCCAGAACCATGGTGGCCAGTCCATATGTCAGCTTGATGAGACTCATGTGAGACATAGGCTTAATGTATGCCTGTGGGGTATTATATCCATTAGGCTAATCAAATAGAGGAGAACCTTCCACTGTGGGCGGCACCATTCCCTAGGCTAGGAACTTGAGATGTATACAAAGGAGACAGTACGTTGAGTCTTCCTTTCTGTGGATCTATGTGACCAGCTACTTGATGCTCTTGCCGCCAGGAATCCCCTGCTGTGGTCGATTATACCTTGAACTGTGGCCAGACTAAGGCCTCTCTCCCATAAGTTGCTTATGGCAGTCTTTTATATCAAATTGGTAGGAGAAGAAAGTAAGATAAGAACCATTTTAATTTTGTAAAATCAGACTATATTTTAGATAACAATTCTTTTATGCCCTGCTCAGTCCCTAGACTACTATATAACTTTCTGCCTCTGTGATATTAACCACTTAAAAGAGCAAATCAAGTGGCCTGAGAGATAGCTGAGGGTAAAGGTGCTTGGTCTCAGGATGACAACTGGAATCCACATGGTGGAAGGAGAGAGTCCACTCTCTGCAAACTGTCCTCTTACCTACACATCTGTGCATAGACACATACACAGGAAATAACTGTAAATAAGTGTTAAAAATGAGTGTGAATCAAATAGTTTGGTGATTTCATAATGGCTTATTTTTCTTAGCTGGTGTATTTTTGGTAATAGCTTCATTAGGAGATAACTTATAAATCACTACAAGTAAATTGTTTTTTTTTTAGTAATTTTAGTTTCTTTTCTGTAATCTCCAAAAATATACATGCTTGTTTCTTTATTTAAACTGTTTAAAATGTGTGTGCTTCGTGCATGGTGCATCTCTCTCTTTCTCTCTCTCTCTGTGTATGTGTGTGTCTGTCAGTCTTTCTGTGTATATGTCTCTGTGTGTGTGTATGAGTATTTGTATACATAGTGTATGTATGTGTGGGGTGTGCCCATATTATACATATGTGTGATATGAATATGGTGATATATATGTGATGTGTTGGTATAATGTAAATGTGTACACGTATGAGATGCGTGGTATATGTGTGTGTGTGTTTGTGTGACATGCTTATAAATGCTGTGGTGTGTGTATGTGTATGGTATGTGTGTATGTAGGTGTGTGTGTGTGTGTTGTGTGTGTGTGTGTGTGTGTGTGTGTGTGTGTGTGTGTGTGTGTGTGTGTGTGTGTGTAGTGATCTCAGGCACCAGAGATGGATGCCGGGTGTCCTGCTCTATCACTCTGAATCTTATTCCCTTCAGACAGAGTTTCTCAATGAACCTGCGTGTAGGCTAGTGGCCAACCACCCTCGGTGATTTTATGAAGTGCCACAGTTACGGGTGTGCAGAGGACCGTATCTGACTTCTTCTGTGGATGCTGGGGATTTAACTCAAGTGCTCGTGCTGGCTCAGCAAACAGATTTACCCAGCGAGCCATCCCCCCTGTATATATGATTATTATCTGTCAAGTCTAGCTAGAAAAATCCTAGGAAATAAACAAGGTTGGGGAAAGAAACGACTAGACTATGCCCACGTTATTCTAATCAGTTCAGGGAGCCCCACAATATTTGGTTTACATGTTTCTTTCTATTTAGGTGATGACGTCATCTTCCTCCCCACAGCCAGCAGTATGTAATTGTTTCTCGTTGTTCTGATACGTATGCTAGAGAATCCACAGAAATGAATTTCCTGTAGCCCGGAGTGGCTCGGTGATACATTTGGAGCATGTGTGGTGTGTGCGTGTGTGGTATGTGCATGTGTGG
Organism: Rattus rattus; assembly: GCF_011064425.1. NCBI lineage: Eukaryota > Metazoa > Chordata > Mammalia > Rodentia > Muridae > Rattus > Rattus rattus. The sequence goes on along the minus strand of NC_046167.1, from coordinate 64,800,686 downwards.
TGTGTTCATGTATGATATGTGCATGTGTAGCGTGTGCATGTGTAATGTGTGCATGTGCATAGGTACACGAGTACATGGTGCATATGCCGTGGAGACCTTTGGCTAATGCCAAGTGACCTCTGCCCTGTCTGGCCAGTGAGCTCTGGGGACCCATCTGCAAGGACTGAATTTGAATTTGCAGGGGTCTCTGCAAACACCAAGGCCAGCAAATTGTTGATCATCGAGGAACAAGAAGACAGTGAGGGTCAGTGTGACTCAGTAGCTGGTATTGGTTCAAACCTCAAGATGCTGACCTCCCATAGTTTATTTCAGGCATATTTAAGCACAGCACAGTTTGGGAAAATCATTTTCTGGCAATAATTAACTCAATCCCATGTACACCGCAAGGCTTAAGACCGTGACTACCTTGAAAGTCATTATAAAGTACAAGTAATATCTTCTGGGGAGGTAAGCTCTAAAGGTTAAGATAAATGTGCCCCAGAGAGGCACCAGATGGAGGATCCAGCATGGTCTGGCCACACAAACAGAATAAAGGCCACCAGGCTATTAACCATGTCTGCTTCCAGCCTCCTGGGCAGAAAATAGGTTGTACCTCTCTCCCTTTGAAGTGACAGTCTGTGTGTTAACATTCCTGGTTCCCCGAGAGCTTATCTGTGAGCACAAGAACCTCTGTACCTCCTACATGATTTGGCAGAACTATTGGCCAAGCCAAGCTGGTACACAAGTTATTTGAGGTCTATAATTCCCATAAAATAAACAGACCTCTAGGTGAAAAATAGCCCCGGGTATGGAATAGGCGTGGTGACCCATGCCTGTAATTCAGTATTTAGAAGGTCGAGGCAGGAGGCCTGGGCTGAGAGACCCTACTTCAAAAATTCAAAACAGACAAACATATATGACAGTACTCTTTGAAAAGGAAGAAAAGTGGCATCCAATGCCTCCTTGCTTCTGGGAAAGGTATCGTTGGTACAGTTATTTAGGAAAATGATCATTTTCCAGGAAAGATCAGTGTGCACACATGCATTTTAATTATACTGTTTTCCTTGTAGGTTTCCCTTTGAAGAACCACTATACATGTGTGCTACAAGTCATGTAGGGTGTTCATTACGATCTTAGCTATGTTCTTGATTTCAAAATTCAGAGCCAAACTCAGTGTTCTGCACAGTAAAACAAAAGTCAATTTCGTGGCCTCGGGATGGCTCTGCAAGTGAGGTTACAAAACTGAAGACCAGCATTCGGTATCCAGGACCCACATGGGGGAGAAAGAGAACTTCTTGCCACAGGTTGTCCTCTGTGCTGTGGTATGCATGTATCCACATACATACATACATACATACATACATACATACATACATACATACATGCAAAAACACATTACAAAGCACATCATGATATATAATCGAATAATTGGATACTCTACCCTACTAACATTGAATAATCTGTAGCTAGCAATTCAGAAAAGTCACAAGCCAGTATTATACCACAGGGATGAAAGTTATGGAAAAAAATCTTTTACACTGCGAATGTACATGCGTGTGACTAAACAACAAACTCTTCACCCCAAGACAGGTAAGAAAAGGCTGGAAGCTTAGAGCGGCTTCCATTAAAATTCATATCCCTCTGTTTTGAGAATATCTGTGGAAATGAAAGCTACCAGCTATTTCTGCCATTTCAGTGTTCATATGTGATTTTTTTTCCAAGTGCCCTGCACAGAAAAATCTCTAAAATATCATATGTACTCTGCTGGCAGGCAGCAAACCAACAGAAAGATGGCTGGGTAAAAAGGAACTCATGCACACAGAATATTTTTATCTTTAAAAAAAAATTACATTCATTCCTTAAATAGAATATTTGGAGAGAAGCTTTTCGTGAATGATGGTAGATTGAAGGCTGTATCTAAAAATAGAGCTGCAAGCTTTAATAAATGAAAATTAGGGTCCTAATCAGCGCCTTATGGGCTCGGCAGCAATCGTGTCGCTCACTGCTTTAGTTAGTGGGGGCCACGCCTCTTCTAGTTCCATTATTTGCCTGTTGGGTTGTGATGAGTCCATCGACACATCACCACCACCTTGACCACCAGCAAAGGAAGTACCACCACCACCACCACCACCACCACCACCACCACCACCACCACCATCATCATCACCACAATTACCATCAATATCGCCTCAGTCAGCATCACCCACATCAGCATCATCAGCACATGCTTTTCTGGGTTCTGAGATAATGTCTTTATAAATACCCCACTTAATGGATGCATGATTCTACCACAGGACCATTGCCTTACTCTAACGTAACACCCTCTGCCAATCTCCATTTTTACACCCTGTGATGGTTCGCATATGCTTGGGCCAGGAAGTGACACCATTTGGTGGTGTGGCTCTGTTGGAGGAGGTGTGGCTCTGTTGGAGGAGGTGTGGCTCTGTTGGAGGAGGTGTGGCTTTGTTGGAGGAGGTGTGGCTCTCCTTGGAGGAGGTATGGGCTCTGTTGGAGGAGGTGTGGCTCTGTTGGAGGTGTGGCTCTGTTGAAGGAGGCGTGGCCTTGTTGGAATAGGTGTGTCACTGTGGGAGTGGGCTTTAAGACCCTAGTTCTAGCTGCCTGGTAGTCAGTCTTCCACTAGCAGCCTTCAGATGAAGATGTAGAACTCTCAGCTCCTCCTGCACCATGACTGCCTGGATGCTGCTATGCTCCTGCCTTGATGATAATGGACTGAACTCCTGAACCTGTAAGCCAGCCCGATGAGATGTTGTCCTTTATAAGACTTGCATTGGTCATGGTGTCTGCTCACAGCAGTAGAACCCTAACTAAGGCATAGCCTTTCAACTGGCTGCATGTTTTCGTTGCTGCATGGACAGATACTGGTTCTTCTCCATTCATCTGAGAGAAGCTGAACAGTGTGTGTAAGCAAGGATGCGCCTGTTTCTTTTGGTCCTGTATCTTCAGAGTTCGGATCTAGACCTCATCTATCTGGAGGCTCTGTAGTTATACACCCAGAGTGTATGTGCAATTGAGTTGGCTCGGTGACTGTGCTAATGTTGGTTACATTCTACGGAGTCAAACGACAGAGGCTCAGTGTGTAAATGGCATGCTCATATTTGCTCAGCTTGTGAGTAATGGGGACTATAATTCAAAGTCGCTGTGCCTGGCATCAAGGCCATTTGCCTAACAACTCCATTTTGCTTTCTGTCATTTGCTGCTGATTCTGATGTTCTCATGTGGCCTTTTTTAAAAAAAAAATTTTTTTTTTTTTGCATAGAGCATCTTCTTTTCATACTACCAAATCATCATTTGTTTAACTCCTTGAATTCACCTTTATAGCACCGAATCATGTTCTGCTTAGGATCATGTCTCTTCCACATGCTCAAAGGTTCCCCCTCCTCCCCATTTCAGTCTGGGTTGCTGTCAGCGCTCTGCAGCTCACTGGAGGCTGGCTCCTGGCATTGTCTAGACTCTAAGGCTCTGGTGGTATGTGAAGGCTTCGAGTAGGAAGCATTCCCAGGTGATCCACGGGGCAGCGTTATCCGCACAATGCATGCAGCATTGTGCTGCGTCTAATGGCATCCGATGACCTTGGGTCTGAGCGGGCGCTGACCTGTGACCCGTGTTCATTCATCACTCTCCTCATTGTGAGACATACCGAAATAACAGGGAAGAGGAAAAAGCAGAGGGCCTCTCCTGGATGTCTGGAAACAGTTAGAAATGCACGAAGCGTTTACTTTTGTCATTCTCTTTTGTTTGTTCTGGGTTACAGGGGCCAGCTTTGAAGTTAAAAATAAAACAACTATTGTTAGAAGCTGGGGTGGTCACCCTTTATGGTTTTGAGCCTCAGGTCCGGATGAGTCACAGCAAAAACTCCTGCTGGAACGTTTGCAGGGCTGGTCGGTGGCTGGATAAACGCTGGAGTCCTTAACTGGACTGTACCAAATCCCTTCGTGGCTCCTATTGATTTGGTGCCAGACCCAGGGGCTCACAGGAGCTATACAAATTCCAGGTCACTTAGCCCCAGCCCAGACCCAGACCCAGACTCCTCGATAGAGCCCATTCTCTTTACCTAGCCAGTCTTCCTCTACACCAGCGGTTCTCAGCCTTCCCAATGCTGTGACCCTTTAATATCGTTCCGCATGTTGTGGTGACCCCCCAATCATAAAACTGTCATGCTGCTACCTCATGCCAGCAATTTTGCTACTGTAATTGTAATGCAAATATCAGATATGCAGGATGTCTGATAAAAAAAAAACAAACAAACAAAAAACAAAACCTAAGTGGCCAAGGGCCAGAGGTTGAGAAACACTGCTCTGCCCCTTGTTCACCTAGCAGTAGAGCTGTCTGTTCCCTGCAGGCTGAAGCTAACTCTTAGGTCCTGCATTAGCAGAGTGGTTATCAGCAGCCCATGCTCCCTTGAGTTACCTGGTTTCTCTAGCAGTCACTTCTTTGGACCTGGCTTGACTTAACTGTATTCAGAGTGGCTCTGTTAAAAGCTTCAGGTTGTCTGATGCTTTTTTCTCCTCCTCCCTCTTCTCTTCCTATATTTATGTGTATACATGTATAATGTGTGCGTGTATATGTATGTATTATATATATGTGTATATGTATATGTATAATATATGTATTTATGTATGTATATGTATATGACATGTACATATATGTTGTAATATATATACATATACATATACATATATAGTGTATCTGTGTATGTTTTGCCTGCATGACTGGGTACAACCTATATACAGTGCCTATGGGATTCGGAAGAGGATATCAGAACCCTTGAAACTAGAATTACAGACGGTTATGGGGTACCATGTGGCTGCTGTGAGTTAAAGTTGGGTCCCTTGGAGGAGCAGCCAGTGCTCTCAGCTGCCGAGCCACCTGTTTAGCCCCCTTTATTTGCTTACAAAGCACTTCTTCACTCTGTAGCCCAGGCTGCCCTCGAACTCACTAAGTATTCCAGGTTTCTATTACATCACCCTGGCTCATGCGTGCGTGCGATTAAAAACAAAACAAAACAAACAAACCTGTGTTTACTACTTTGTGTCTTTGGCCTTTGAAATTTCTACTTTCATCTGTAAAGGTTTAAAATCTATCTATCTATCTATCTATCTATCTATCTATCTATCTATCTATCTCTATCCATCCATCCATCCATCCATCTTTCATCTATCTATCCATCCATCTTTCTATCTATCATCTAACTATAGTCCTTCTCTAAGATCTACCTATAGTTAATATTTTTGCATTATCAGTTCCAGTTATCAATAAGACCTCAGTAAATAGGAAGCAGGGCCACAGCCTTTCCCTGTGGGCTCTGTGACGATGTTGATAATTTCTGCTCTCCTCTGTTCCCTTAGCTCTTCATTGATCTCCCACATGAAGAAGGGAGAATTTTCTTTTATACTGTGTACACTAGTGCCCAAGAGAGGAAACTAAAAATCCCCAGGGGAGGGCTGGAGCGATGACTCTGTCGGTAAAGTGTTTGTCATGTAAGCCTGTGTACCTGATCGAGTCCCAGACTCCGTGTGAAAAAGTCAGGTGCAATGGAATATTCTTAGAGTCCTGGTGCTCCAGAGGTAGAGAGAGGAGGTTCCCTGGAGCTCACTGGCCAGCCAGCGTAGCCAAGTTGGTGAACTCTGGACCAGTGAGAGACCCTGTCTCAAAGTGGACTGTGCCTGAGGGAACCATATGTAAGAGTGACATCAAAACATAGACACACACACACACACACACACACACACACACACACACACACACACACTACCCAAAATGATTCACAGATCCTCATAGAATAGTGAAAGACAGGATCCTGTCAAAAATACATGCTTACATCTACTGAACTTTTCCCATGACCCAGGGGCTGTGCTTAATGCTCTACAATGCTGTATACAAGTTCAGGTTTAGCCATACAGTGACTATATTAACATTTCTTAAAATATAAGTAATGTGAACATATAGGATAAAACATTTGACATTTGCTCTGCCTTGCAGATTGATCCAGAGGTCTACTCTACCCACTGTATACGGCTTTCCTGATAATTAATATGTGTGTGTTTGTATTATAAATATATAAAATTGTATATATTTCACTTAGGAAAAGTGGGTATACAAAAATAACAAGCAAAAAGTCACACAAGGCCCTGAGGATAGAGTTCTTGTCTCTAGTTAGTTTCAAACGGGGATGTGTCACAGGAGACCTGCCTCTGTCCCTGGGTGGCGTGTTGTGAGTGTGACGCACGGTCATCTCCAAGTCCTCACAGCATCATGGCTTATGTCTCAAATAGGTCAGGGAAGACTGCATGATTTACATAAGCCTCCCAAGTACTCTACTTGTTCAACATTCGATTCTCTTATAATTTTGCTGTAGTTCTGAATGCCATGGTAAACTTCCTTGAACATACATCAACTCTGAACACTTCTGGTTATTGTCTGTGGGAAAATGTCAAGAATGAAAACTGCTGGTCTAGGAAGTAAGATCTCTCTCTCTCTCTCTCTCTCTCTCTCTGTGTGTGTGTGTGTGTGTGTGTGTGTGTGTGTGTGTGTGTGTGTGGAACACTTCTAGGAGGCTGTTGTTTATTTCCACCTTGTCGAAGCAGGGTTTTCCCTGTTGCTCTAGCCGTGCTGTGTGCTCAAGGCTACCTGGCCCATGAACTTCTGGCTGACTTGTCTCTCTCTAGCTCTGATCTCATTGTAAGGACGTCAGGATTGCAGATGTACACTAGCACTGTTTTTTAGAGATGTGTTTAGTTCTTCTCTGTGTATGTGTGTGCATGAATATATGTGCACCACTTGTATTCGCTGCCCATGGAGGCCAGGAGAGGACATTGGATCCTCGGAAGCTAGTGTTACAGGCATCGCATGCAGCAGGATATGGGTGCTGGCAACAGAACCGGGTCTTCTGATGAGCAGCTAGTGCTCTTTGCTATTGAGCCATTTATTCAATCCTGACATCTGTGTTTTTAACATAGATGCTGGCAATCAAATTAAAATCATCATGCTCGCACCGTAAGGGCTTTTGCTCACTGGACTAGCTCACTTCAGTCACAGGGTTTCGGTACATGTTATTACATGGAGGTAAATGCTCACATGTCCGCGCTCTGGACTACCATTATAAAACAGAAACAAATGCCAATGTGATACGTCCAAACTTACTTTGCAGCCGGCTCAGTTGGTAAAGGGCTTGCTCTGCACGGAGTCCGATTCTAGCACCCATGGGGCAAAGCCAGGTGCCTGCAACCCCAGCTTTCCAGAGAAAAATGGGTTAATGAGAGATTCCATCTCCAATAACAAGGCTGTGGACGTGCTAAGGTCAGCAGGTAAGTATGTCTGCTGCCAAACTCGCCAATCAGTCTGATCTCCAGAACCTGTGCGGCAGAAGAGGCGACCCGATTCCTGCAAGTTGACCTCTGATCTCTACACACGTCTTAGTACACAGGCAACCTTCCTTCCCCTAAATAAAGGTTAAAAAAATTAAGAAAAAAAATAAGGTGGGGGTTGGGGATTTAGCTCAACGGTAGAGCGCTTGCCTAGCAAGTGCAAGGCCCTGGGTTCGGTCCCCAGCTCTGAAAAAAAAGAAAAAGAAAAAGAAAAAAAAAGGTGGAGGGTGATTGAAAAAGGGCACTGGACCTTGACCTTTGACCTCCACATATAACTCATATAGCCCCCACTCATAGGCATGCGCACATGCGAGCAGAATGTATGCACCGATGTACAAATTTATACATGTTTTAATTTGCTCCCTTTGATGTGACTTTGAATGAACTTCGATAACTTCCTTTTGTTTATACTTTTATAATTCTAGACGGGCATTCATCTCACCCCAATGAACCAAGAGGTTTCCAGTGGGGTATCAGAAGCAGCATCTTCTGGTGGACTACACAAACACTCTGAGTGTTTATCTATCTAAAACACCAGGAGTAAAACTCACAGAAAAGTATCAACCCCCCCCTCCCCGAATATGTGTAAGACTGTTGCAGGGTAACTATTCACAAAACAAAATAAATTTACACCATTATCAGGAAAGGGCAATACTGCCTAAAACACAGGTAGCCAGGGACAATGAATGGATAACTTACAGAAGAAATGACAGAGAGAATGCTCCTTTCTTCTCCCATAGCGTATGCTCGGAGGGAACTTGGATGAATGGCCTCAGACACCAGGATACTGTGTACTTGTGCCCGGTGTGGAGCCAGTTCTCATATCATTTGTTTTATATTAATTTCCCCCGTGACTGGC